>NC_090734.1:67760314-67772814 GCF_036898095.1 Palaemon carinicauda
AAGTTGACTTATAACTGAAGTTAGGAAAAGTATTTTGGATATGGAAAGGACAATTATCTTTCGTAACAGTTTAGAATTATCGTAAGTTATCACTCTGTCATTAGCGGCAGTTTGCTATTGTGGATTAAACGCATAAGGAAAAAAAAATTTCCAACTTTGCTACGAATTTAGGAATTTATATGGATACGGTAAGTAAAATATTTGTAATAACAATGTTTACTAAATGTTTGTAATATCATTAGTTATGACTTAGAACATTTGTGTTTAATGCATTCGTTTGTTTATTATAATCGAAGATGGAGCGTAAACAAATGGAAGGTTTCCGTTTCAGGCGGCATCATAAAGAAAAACATTTCATAAATGGCATTCATTTCATTTATTTGAAAGTTCTAATAAAAAATAATTAGAACATTGGTAATAACAAATTCAACATATAATCTATACTTGGTAAAATTGCTGTCAATTCAAAAACACAGATGTATAAATGCGTCTCTTTCTTCGTTATGATCAGAGATAAACGTAAACAAAACATTGGTTGTCGTTTTCTATTGTGCTTTTTAGCGTGTTTAGGAAACGCATGATATAAAATTGCCTTTATTTTGATAATTCTGGATTTTCAATCATACAACAAGCTAGTCTATAGAGTGATGGTTTTGCTATTCACCAGTTGTATTATACAATAGATATGACAAACATTAAAATTTGTCTGTATTTTGGGTTGTGTTATAACGGGAAATATATGGTGTTTATACCTATCCTGGTTGTAATTTTAACCATTTTTCAAGTTATTAGAACTTTAAAGTATATTAAATGTTTTATTTACTTACAAGAACAATTTGATATTATAAAGAAATACAGTATAGTACAAAGAAAGTATTGGAAATGGGTAGTAAACACATTTGAATAGGCAAATTGCTGGTTGCCATGGCCACAATGGAATTATTTCTGTTAGTTGTGTTTCGAAATTCGCGATTTTCCATTTACACAAGGTCATTAATCGACCAAATTCTCGCATAATTCGGGACCCTACTGTATATATATACATATATATATATATATATATATATATATATATATATATATATATATATATATATATATATATATCTAAAGTAGGAAGATGTGATGTAGTTCTAAGGGAAAAGTATGGGAAATATGTCTGGGTAATAAGCAAAGCTCTACCTCCAGTTTGTTTCTTCATTATGATCAGAGATAAACGTAAACAAAACATTGGTTGCCATTTTTTATCGTGCTTTTCAGCGTGTTTAGGAAACGCATGATATAAAATCGCCTTTAATATTTGTGCCTGTTTTAGTTTAGGGTACTGTAGTACATGCATTAAGTGTTCTGTACATTAAAGGGTAGTTTGTTAACAGTACTACGTACAAGGGAAGGTTTTAAAAGTCTGAATATACATGTTGAATAAATAGGTAAATATGGTGTCACTACTTCGCGGATTTTCACCTATCGCGGCCGCGTCTGAAACCTATCTACCGCGATAAACGAGGGTTCACTGTATATATATATATATATATATATATATATATATATATATATATATATATATATATATATATATATATATATACACACACACACACACACAGTGATGCCTCACAACACGAAATTAATTGGTTCCATAAGGGCTTTCGTGAAGTGATTTTTCCATGTAGCGAGTCGCTTTTTACGTGTAAATAGCCTAATTCGTTCTAGACCCTAGAAAAACACCACATTAAATGATTATAAAAATGATATTCGGCCCTAAATATACTAGATATATGAAAAGTACTGCATTTTGATCATTTAATAATAAATTAACATTGATGTTCTGAAAAAGAAGTGTTTAATTAGAGCGATGTGCGAGGCGGTAGAGGAGGAGGAAAACGCCGGAAAACGTTTACATACAGTAGCAGAAAACGTAAACACTTAACTTTACAAAACAGATTTATAAATGACAGAAAACATTAACACCTAATTTTAAGAAACGCGTCTACAAATGCCAAGAAATATTAAAATTTAACTTTACGATAAACAGAATAAATTTTTTTTTCTATTTTTTTTTATACTTTACGTTTTCCATTTTCTAAATTTAATTACACTATGTATTTTTGGGCTCAAGCCATGTCGTCCTGATGGAAGGTTCCTATTGGTAGCTTTCTAAGGGATATTTGGTTATAGTGATATTCCCAGAGAGTTGACCTTTAGGTCTCCAGAATTCTAACTCCTGGCGCAAATATCCTTAAAATTTCTGCTAAGGATATTGCATAATATCAGGGTACGTATATCTTACTACGACACATGGCAATCTTCACCCCGAATAGCGTTTTGTTTCGAGGAGGAAGAGTGGCGAAACAGAAGGGGAGCCGTTATCAAGGTTACCCATACTATTACGGGGATCCAAGATGGCGCTTATGCCTATTTCAGTAGTGATTTCGCACGGTGGTTTTCCCTGCTATCTAACGATTTTGATCGTTATTGAGAGGATTTAACATGCAATCTCCAGCTTCTTCTGCCTCTTGAAAGTTGAGTATTTAATCTTTACAGTGTATAATTTTTAGCTCCTGCCTCACAGTGAAATTAGTTTAATTTAATGTGTTATGGAGCTTGGCCGGTCACCGGAGGCGCCATGTGGGCGCTGTCGTTCGTTATGCATGTGTTATTTAATTAGCAGAACGACATTTCGGTTGTAGTAGCATTAAAAAATTATGAAAGCTATTTAGGCACAATTATACTAGTAAAGGTATATTTAAGCATACAAATTTCCTCTTCCTTATGTCGATCGTATACGTTAGAGTTTTGGCGATTTAGGTAACCGAGATCTCGCCCGCGCTAGGCTACCTAGCCTAAGCGCTTTAGTATACTTTCATACACTATCCCCGTTTACCCTCGTGTATCGTTTTATAAATTCAACAGGAGATAGTATATCTCCTAGAATTATTTATATAACTCGATACTCGTCTCCTGTGGAGATTTAAGGGTAATCCCTCATTCCCTCTGAGTGCCGCCATAGGCGACAACCCTATCTTGGTCTCGCCATAGAGTAGTTCACTCCGGGTTGACTAGGTTAGTGTTTTCTGTCTCCCACCCTTGCCGGCGAGTATCCCAGCTTGGGTTTTCGACAAAACCTCAGAGTATTCAGTCTTTCTGCCGGCGGCCGGGCTGCAGGGCGAGTAGTCACTCCCCTGCCGGCTTAGAGCTGTCGGCATAGGAGGCTAAGCCTCCCTAGGCCGCACTTGAAGTGGTAGTATAATGCTGCCACCTTCTCCCCTACGGTCTAGAAGACTAGTCCTGTTTCGGCAGACCCTAGGCTGAAGAATAGATATTCTTCTGCCACCTAAGATGGCGCCGATACTGAATAAAAGTTTCACCCTTGTGTGGAAGTGGCGGCAATCCTGCTGCCTTCTCCTACACTTGATACAGGACCCTTTCCCTGCCCCTCTCTGTCCTTTAGCGATGGCCTAGCTATCGCAATCCTGTAGCCATCATCCTAGAATCTCCCCGCTTGCCGGGTAGATCGTAGTGCCGGCCAGGCTCCTACATAAGCGGCTGTATAGTCACTCGGTCTTTCCCTTATAGACGCAAGGCTCCGAGAAAGGTTGTGCCGGCTGCGACGGCTGACGGTGGGAGACCCCTCTGCTGTTGAGTGTTCTTCAGTCCTCCCTTGGACTGCCATCCACATCCCTGAAACCGGCAGCGACCAGCAACGGATCTTGTGGCTGGATGGAAGCCTGAATGATGCCTTCTCCCCTTCCATTTGAACCCTCATTCTGGAGGAAGACAGTAAGGTTATATACTTACACCCCTATTTATTGTAAGCATACATTTTAATAAGGCAGCCCTTCACTCCATGCTTTCTCTCTCTCTGTCAGCTAGTGCCGCCAGGTACTATGCTGCTGGCTGGACCGGTGCCGTCAGGATGCCGCCGTCTGGACCGTTGCCGCCAGGTACTACCCAGCCGGCGACATGCCGGCCGGACCGTTCCGCCAGGTGCTAGCCTAGCCGGCAACATGCCGGCTGAACTACAATATATGATTATACAGTAGCCAGTATATTTGCAGTACAGTATATACTGCAGACTGAAAACTATAGTATATATTATACAATAGTTATATTCCAACATACCTTGTGTATCCTGGCACAGTCTATTGTTGAGACCAATCCTATATTGAAAGAAAAGAATTCCTTAAATACACTGATAGGAAATCAGTTAATAATTTACCCCACAATATTAAATAATTTAAGAAGGGTCAGTGTTAGTATACACTTATTCTATCCCTAGAGGTTAGAACCCTTTTCTTTTGAGTTTGCCTTGATAAGGAAACTCTATAACTTTAATATTGAGGGAGGTCACAGCAATTTGCTGGACAGGAGACACAAGTATGTGTCTTTCCTATTTCCCTTCTAGCTTACTATCCTAAGCTATAATGGTTAAAATAGGAATATTTTGCATAACCTGTTTATCATGTGAGATAAACAACCGCATACTCATTTAATTTTCCTTTCTTTACAGGAGGAACCCCAAATGAAGTGCGATGTGATCTTCTGTAACCACAGGAGTAGGAACTTCTGTGGTCACAAAGCGTGCAAGTCTCATGCCCCCTGCACCATCACTACCGAAACCCTGCGGTACTGGGACCCCCAAGACTGCAACATCTGCCGGACCTTGGTTACCGAAGGTTTCGACGACCCCAAGTCAACGGAGTCAAGGGATGCAGCACGAGAAAAGCTGCGCAAATGGGTACGAGGGTTCCAGAAGAACTCTCCAGGACCGTACCTGCCTAACGACAGGATGCGTAGCTTGCTGTTCCCGAAAGCGGGTAGCGAAGCTGTCGTGCCCCAAGCACGACCCGGACCTCCCTGCGTCCAGATTGCCATCGAGACGGATATCAGTGAGGCGTTGCAAGGCATGGACATCCACCAGGAGGAAAGGATGTCTGAAGTGTCCACGGACACTGAAAAGGATCTATTGAAGGATGATCCCGACGAGGAGTCTACAGTACTCTACCTCCGGAAGAAGAAGATTATGTCGAGTCGGAGTCCCTTCCATCTGTGCCGGCACCAGAGCCGTTACCCTCGACATCTTCCGCTTCTACCCCTCCATTGGACAACATGAGCCAGGCAGTTCTGGCCCATCTTACGGCCCTAATGGAGAACATTCGCAAGCAAAGCGAAGCAAGGGAAGCGAGACTCGAGAAAGAGCTCCGTGAAGCTCGACTCACCGCCTCCCGAGGGTCATACAAGCGACCCAGAGTCCAGGACCTCCCATCCTGCTCCGAAACCAATCCCTGGAGGTATGCGGAGTTTGTGCCAATTACTAATGGCAAACTCTACACCTCGGAGAAGATGGGAGCTGTCCCCTTAGACGACATCCAGTTCTGGCCAGGCTTTAATGCTTACCCAAATTGCTTCATTCGACTGAAGCAGGAGCCAGCGTCAAAAGAGGAGACGGAACCGAAGGAGGTCATGGTTTTCGACCACGACAAGGCACAGGCTCTCTTGTCGAGCAGCCTGGAGAAGGTGGGTTACACAAACTCGAAAGTGTCCGACTTGAGCAAGAAACATCCTATCTTTCTTGCTTCTGCTTCAATGGCCTTCCCCTTTACATCGAAGGCTTTTAAAGCTGTTGCCAAGGCAGTGGAGGCAGGCAAACCATGCCCTGCACTAGAGGAATGTAGGCCTCTGTCGTTAGCCCTGCCCATGGAGGATAAGGAATGGAAAGAAATCCACTTAACCTTTTCAGTAGGGAAGTTGGATGCAGATATCACGGGACGACAGTTCAGCAAGAATCTACCGAAACAATCAGACTTTCTCTTGCGCAGGGAGCAAGAGACGAAGGAGAGACTTGCGGCATCCTTATCCCTACAGAACTGCATCGAGATGTGTGCCGGCCTGAAAAGCACCCCAGACATGCTCATGGTCATGGCCAAATTGCACATGGCCACCTTAGTAAAGGACCTGTACGCCTTTATGAAGGCTAGGAGAGCCTGTAGAGAGTTCGTGTTTACTGCAGCAACAGTGAAACACGAACCCAGGAAGCTGATATCTTCCAATATCTGGGGTAAGGACCTCTTCCCAAATGAAGTGGTCAAGGAGGTAGTTGATAGAGCCGCCACGGAGAATAGGAACCTTCTCCAGAAGTGGGACATCTCATCAAAATGCAAATCTTCCCCCATATGCTGGTCTCCAACCTAAGAGGAAGACCAAGAAGCCCAGACTACCCTCTCGGCCTGCCCAACAACATCCCACAGTCACCATGACCGCAGTGCCGTAAGTGGTTGCTCAACCACAAACTACATTCCAAGTGGTGCCTCAGCAGCTGGTTGCCCAGTCACCAGCATTTAACCCTGGGTTTGAGAGGCAAACCACTACCTTTCGTCCCAAAGGTAGAGGCTCCAGACGGGGCTCCTCAAGACACCCCTCACGAGGTAGGGGAGGACGCGGTCAGGGAGGTAAACCCTCCGGACAATCGAATCAATGAGATGCTTCAGGTAGGAGGGAGGCTCCAATAATTTCAGGATCGTTGGACCTTCGATCCTTGGGTCCACAGCCTAATCAAGAATGGACTAGGATGGAGCTAGAGCAAGCTTCCACCGTCATTTCCTCAATTCTTCCAACGCTCCACCCCCTCATTGGAAGAATATACCCTAGAACTCTTGAGCAAACGGGTTATAAGGAGAGCAAAGTCCATCAAATTCCAGGGAAGGCTGTTTTGTGTTCCCAAGAAGGACTCAGACAAACTCAGAGTCATTCTGGACTTGTTGCCACTCAGCAAGTTCATCGAGAACAGCAAGTTCAGGATGTTAACCCTTCAGCACATAAGGACCCTGTTACCAAAAGGGGTGTACTCAGTCTCAATAGACAAGGCAGATGCTTACTGGCATCTCCCAGTCAGCTGCCCCCTCTCCTCCTACCTAGGATTCAAGCTACAGAAGAAAAAGTATGTCTTCAGAGCCATCCCCTTTGGACTAAACATAGCCCCAAGGATCTTCACGAAACTTGCAGACGCAGTCGTTCAACAACTACAGTACGCCTAGAAGGTGTTCAGGTAGCAGCGTACCTGGACGACTGGCTGGTGTGGGCAAGCATCCACGAAAGTGATCCAGTTCCTGGAATATCTGGGATTCAAGATCAACTCCAAGAAGTCTCGACTCTCTCCAGCTCTGGAGTTTCAATGGCTGGGAATCCATTGGTACTTGAAGTCACACCGCCTCTCCATTCCCCCAGGGAAGAGATTGCGGGGTCTGTCAAGAGACTACTGAAATCCGACAGGATCTCAAGACGCCAACAGGAAAGAGTACTGGGTTCTCTCCAGTTTGCAGCAGTAACAGACTCAGTGCTAAGAGCACAGCTGAAAGATGCGTCAGGATCCTGGAGAAGATACGCATCAAACACTCGAAGAGATCTACAAAGACCGATACCAACCTTACTGCGATCACTTCTCAAGCTGTGGTCGAAGGTCAAGAGCCTAACAGGGACCGTGCCCTTGCAACCACCTCCACCATCAGTAACCATCCACACGGATGCCTCGACTGAAGGATGGGGAGGTCACTCCCACCAAAGGAAAGCCCAAGGGACTTGGTCATCCCTGTTCAAGACCTTTCAAATCAAAATTCTGGAGGCCATGGCAGTCCTCTTGTCATTGGAAAAACTCTCCCCTCGCAGATCAGCCCACATCAGGCTGATCTTGGATAGCGAAGTGATAGTGAGGTGTCTGAATCGACAAGGCTCGAGATCACCCCACATCAACCATGTAATGTTAGCCATCTTTCGTTTATCCAAAAAGAAGAGATGGCACTTATCACCAGTCCACCTACAAGGGTCCAGCAGTTTGACAGCGGACGCTCTATCCAGGCTACAGCCGATAGAGTCAGAATGGTCCCTAGACGCAGACTCATTCTCCTTCATCACAGAACAAGTCCCGGAACTGCAGATCGACCTCTTCGTGACGAGCGACAACAAGAAACTACCTCGGAATGTAGCCCCATACGAGGACCCTGTAGCGGAGGCGACGGACGCCATGTCCCTCGACTGGAACGAATGGACCAGGATTTACCTGTTCCCTCCGACCAATCTCCTACTGAAGGTCCTCAACAAGCTGAGATCCTTCAAAGGAACACCAGCTCTTGTAGCCCCCAAGTGGCCCAAGAGCAACTGGTTCCCTCTGGTAATGGAACTGAAGCTGAGGCTGGTCCCTCTACCAAATCCTGCTCTATCTCAACTGGTTCAGAAGTCGACTGTCTTTGCTTCATCACAGAGAACCCAAAACCTTAATCTCATGATTTTCTCACCTTAGTGGTTAAGAAAAGATTTGGGATCTCAAAAAGCAGTATAGACTTCCTAGAAGAATACAAGTCAAAGTCAACTAGAAGACAATACGAATCGTCTTGGAAAAAAGTGGGTTGCTTTTGTCAAAGCAAAAAACCCGAAGGAAGTCTCAATAGACTTCTGCCTGTCCTTCTTCATCCACCTTCATGAACAAGGCCTAGCTGCCAACACGATAACGACGTGTAAGTCAGCGTTGACTAGACCTCTTCTATACGCCTTCCAAGTGGACCTGACGAACGAAATCTTTAACAAGAACCCGAAAGCATGCGCTAGACTTAGACCTGCAGCTCTTCCAAAGCCCATTTCATGGTCCTTGGACAAGGTCTTACACTACGCCTCAACCTTGAACAATGAAAATTGTTCTTTTAAGGATCTTACCCAAAAAGTTATTTTCCTGTTCGCTATAGCCTCAGGAGCTAGAGTTAGTGAAATAGTAGCCCTATCAAGAGATGAGGGCCATATTCAGTTCACAGAAGCGGGAGAACTGAATCTCTTTCCTGAAACTAACTTTCTCGCCAAGAATGAGCTACCCACTAAGAGATGGGGTCCCTGGAGAATCTGCCCTCTGAAGGAAGATGTCTCTCTGTGTCCAGTAGAATGTCTAAAGGTCCATCTTCGAAGAACTTCAGACTTCAGAGGAGGACAGCTCTTCAAAGGAGAAACCTCGGGATCGAACTTATCCCTGAAACAACTGAGGGTGAAGCTCACCTACTTTATTCGCAGAGCGGATCCTGACAGTACACCCGCAGGTCATGATCCAAGAAAAATTGCTTCCTCACTGAACTTCGTTCAGTATATGGACTTCGAGCGTCTTCGCTTATATACTGGATGGAAGTCATCCAGAGTGTTCTACAAACATTATGCGAAGCAAGTGCACGAATTGAAGCATTACGTGGTGGCGGCAGGTAGTGTAGTAAAACCTGTCGTCTAGTGCTGCGATGAACAGTAAATTGATTGGGACTCTCAATTCGGGTGAAAAGGTGTTGACACCTCCAGTGCAATATGTTTTATATGAGTGTCACCAAGGTGACACTAGGACTGTTCAAATATTCAGGTGAAGAATTATACAGATAACACTTGTGCCGTGTGTACATTGTTCACAGTGTTGATAGTATCCAACATTTACTGAAATTATATTGATAAATTTTCCAAATGTTTCAATTTTTATAGTGGCATTAACCTTTTCTTCCCTTTCAGGTAGAAAAACTTTATCTGTAACTGGTGCATGTATAATTCTTTTTATTTACACTTGTTATTTACTCATTTAGCCTAAATAAAGGACAAAGTGTAATTGCGTCTTATTTTGCCCTGTAAATAGCGCAATAAAGATAGCCAGAGTTCTTTACTTAATTTCCTAAGTAAACCTTATATTACTGGAATAAATGAAACAAATATTTCTGATTGATACTTATATTTGTTCCTACAATATACAAACCTTGAGACTCTTTTTACTGCCTAGCATGACACTTCCCTGCAGGGGGCAGGAACCCCTAACATTGTTCCATGATTAGAGGTAATGACGTATAACAGTATCGTCATATTTCTTAATGGTCTGTATGACCATATAAAAATTGTCCCAAGGTTAAGGCACTAATACAAATCCACAGATACAGTACTTTCTAGTAATTCTCTGGTAAACTTCCATCAGGACTACATGGCTTGAGCCCCAAAAACGGATTTTGAAGTGAAGCGAAAAATCTATTTTTGGGTGAGATGGCCATGTCGTCCTGATGGACCCGCCCTCCTTTTCCATAGAAAAGGCTTAGGCAAGATCCCTCCCGAAACTACTATATCTGTAGCACCATGCTCAATGCTACAAGGAATGAGTGCCATCTTGGATCCTCGTAATAGTACGGGAGGAAGGGTAACCTTGATAACGGCTCCCCTTCTGTTTCGCCACTCTTCCCCCTAGAAACGAAAACGCCATTTGGAGTGAAGATTGATGTGTCATATCAAGATATACGTCCCCTGATATTATGCGATATCCTTCAGAGAAATTTTAAGGATATTCGCACCAGGAGTTAGAATTCTGGAGACCTAAAGGTCAGTTCTCTGGGAATATCACTGTAGCCAAATATCCCTTAGAAAGCTACCAATAGGAACCTTCCATCAGGACGACATGGCCATCTCACCCAAAAATCGATTTTTCGCTTCGTTTCAAAATCCGTTTTTCTTCATCACTACCACTTTTCTTTCGTTTTTTAGCTTGCGCTTGGTCTGCTTCTACCAAAGGCCTCTTACTAAGATAATCGTACAAAGAAGCTTGTTTCTGCTTGCTTCTTAAAATTTTCTTGAAATAACTTAGGCAAACTTCATTACAGTACTCAACCTCACAACCTATGAGAATTTTCTCTGGGTGTCTCATTTCTACGAGTCACCATTTTTAAGTAGGCATCTAGACCCTCTTTAATTTCTGATGTTGTCAGTGGCTCATCCTCCTCGCCCCCGGTGTACTCTTCCTGAACAATGTTCACTCTCATGGCCTCCAACTCCTTCAGGTCATCCGTCGTAAGTTCCTCTTGGTGCTACTCGATAAGCTCATCAATGTCGGCCTCATCAACTTCCAGACCCATGGACTACCCGAGTGCGACGATCTCGGCAACTTGAGATTGAGCATCAGGTTCAGGATCGTCAACATTTTCGGAATCGTCTTCAGTTTGGTCTGCGTGGAAGCCCTCGAAATCTTGTGTGGAGACGGCATCAGGCCACAGCTTCCTCCAAGCAGAGTTCAAGGTGCGCCTCGAAATCTCCTGCCAAGCTTGATCGATCATTTTGAGGCATATGACAATATCAAAATTCTTCTTCCAAAATTGACGAAGGGTGAGGTTTGTGCTCTCAATTATTTTGAAACATCTCTTGAAGAGATATTTCGTGTAGTTTCTTAAAGTTAGAAATCACTTGCTGGTCCATGGGCTGGAGGAGAAGGGTGGTGTTCAGTGGAAGATCGAGAATCTTGACGAAGGAATATTGTGGTGCAATATCTACATGGAGGGAAGGAGGGTGAGCAGGGGCATTGTCCAGTACCAGCAGGCATTTCATAGGGAGGTGCTTCTCTTCCAAATACTTTCTCACAGTCAGGCCGAAACAAATATTTATCCACTCGATAAACAATTATCTTGTTACCCAGGCTTTTCCATTAGCTCTCCACAACATGTTTAGACTTTCCTTAACGACTTTGTGGGTCTTGAAGGCACGAGGAATATCGGAGTGATACAACAGCAGGGGTTTCACCTTGCAATCCCCACTGGCATTTGCACAGAGTGCAAGGGTAATCCTATCCTTCATAGGCTTATGCCCAGGTAGCCTCTTTCCTTCTGCCACGATATACGTTCGACGAGGCATTTTTATAAAAAAAAGTCCAGTCTCGTCGCAATTGAATACTTGCTGGGGACTGTAGCCTACCCGGACAGTCAACTCATCGAACAACTTAACAAAGGCTTCGGCCACTTTCGTGTCCAAGCTTGCAGCCTCCCCATGACGCACCACCAAATGAATACCTGAACGTCTCTAAATTTTTCAAACCACCCACCAGAAGCCTTGAACTCTGGGCGTTTCTGCTTTGATGTTCCTTCTCCTGCGTCGGGATCGGCCTGAACACGCACGAGATCACCAAAAATGGTGCTGGCTTTCTGGCAGATTATCATTTTGGTGATAGTGTCTCCAGACATTTCTTTGTCCTTTATCCAGACAAGCAGCAGTCTCTCCATCTCATCATGGAGGTGGCTCCTCTTGCTGGAGAAAACAGTCACGCCCTTAGAAGGTATTGCTGCTTTGATAGCTTACTTCTGCTTAAGGATCGTTCTTATCGTAGATGGATTTCGGCAATATTCCTTCGCAAGCAGAAATTAAACACATGCCGGCCTCGTATTTCTTGATTATTTCCATCTTCGTCTCCATGGAAAGCATCATCCTCTTCTTTCCCTTAACATCAGCGACTTTCTTGGAACCCATAGCTAATGATGTATCGTAGGATCACACACGATAACAGTACGTACAGTAAAATTGTTACGAAAGCGAAATCACAAACACTAAGTCAATGCGTATGAAACCGCTGCTGGAACTAAAAGACATAGGAACGCCAGTGCGTAGTTGCACGATGGGATACAGTACAGTAGATGTCGACCAATAGGAGAGCAGGACCTCATGGTGGTAACTAGCATATATATATATATATA
>NC_090734.1:67782814-67850314 GCF_036898095.1 Palaemon carinicauda
CAAAGGATAGATTCGAAATAGGTCTATATAAGCTTAATTCTTGGTAGTCCAGAGCACTTTTCTGAACTTGTGTGACTATAGCCATTTTCTTAGATTTGGGAAGCTTACATTCTTCATTCTTACATTGCTATTCTCATTATTATTTCGGCTAGACTAGAAAAGTTTCTCTCCAATTACTTCAGACACCGGCATATGATTGATCGCACAGTTTCTTTTCTTTGCTCTCTTGATAATCCTGGTGATGTCATCTTGTGTTATGTTGTTAAATCTCATTAATTTTATCAGTGTGTCAGGTGTATCCTTAATCTTCTGTTGAGTATTTACAAATGACCTAGTTATATTCTCAATTTGGTTTTTAAAGAATGGTTGAAAATTATTTGCTAGTTCCTGTATCCATCAGGTAGCTTCTTTTCGTTTGCACATCCCATTATACCATTTAGAAGATGCTATATATGTCTGTTGCTACTTCGTGGGTTCTGTTTTTTTCCTTCTTAGTAGGTAGTTGTATTGACACATAGCAGTTTTTAATTTTACCCACGTGCTTTCAGTTTTTAACCGGATCCATTTTCTTTCTTTACGTTCTTTTCCCTCTTTTATTTTTACTAGTCTCCATCAAACCAAGGAGACTGGTCTTTAACAGTTATAGTCTTTTCCATCAGTAGGCACATGGTATCATATACTTTTACTCACTTTATCATAAGTGGTCGTAGGACAGTTAACGCACATAGCTCCCAACAAACGTTGGTTATCATGATCGCAGGGAATGTTGATAGCATCATTTATTTTCTTCGTAACTTCTTCAATAGATATGGTAGGAGAAGAATTTGATTTATGTCTAAAGTTTATTTTCTTTACTAATGCATGTTTCTGTAGAGGTAGACTAAACGTAATAAGTTTGCGCACTGGCGAGATAGTACGTTTCTCTTCAACATTTATATCAGCTACAATGTTATTCATTGCATCACTCAAAAGTAGGTCCAACGTATGCCTAGTTAAAGTAGTTGTACAGTCGACATTATTCACTAATTGATATGATTCTAATAACTCACTAAATGCCAAAGCGTCAGGATTTGATGCATCCTCCATCCAAAAATTGAAGTCTCCACAAATAACTAATTAATTTTTCTCTTTGATTATTATCTCAATGAATGCACTGAATTCTTCAGAGAAGATACTAGTGTTTGTTCTCGAAGGTTTGTAGACTGTTATAAAGGATATTTTTTTGTTTTTGCATAGTTTATTTTTATATATTCAAAGCTTGTTACACTAGTTCTTTTTAACATTTTGAGATTTGAGTAATCTTTCTGAATAAAGAGTCCGTCACTCCCACCAAACCTACCCTCTCTCGGTATTTGAAAGAAGGTGCATGTAGAGGGTGTCATTTCAGTGATCTTAGTCTTGTAAAAGTTATATAACCCTGTTTCAGATGATGCTAGTATGTCCAAATATTTCCCGTTTATCATTTCTCGAATATGAACTAGTTTTATTGCATACAGATTGTATATTTACATAGCCACAGTTTATGACGTCCTTAGTATCCGATCAGTATTTTCTGCAAATCTTTTCAATTCCAAGTCATAAGCTTTGCAATCTCTAGAATTTACTATGTGGCCACATGGTTTGTTTTAACTTTGTGCAGATAATACACTCTGATATTTGCAAATTACACTCCTTGGTAGAATGTTTTCCTAAACATTTCCCGCAAACTTTATCATCGTTCTTAGACTTGCAATCTCTTCCAAGATGTCCATACCTCTGACAGTGGTAACTGGTGATCACGTGGTACCTATCACGTATGTATAAGTACCCTGTCATAACAAAACTTTGTCCCCATTATCATGAATAGCCCTCCTAACTTCAGGATCACATTTCAGCACATAGATGGTAGTCCCACCTGAAGCATTATTCTTCAGGGCTACACTTATCTTCTCTTCTATATTTTGGATTTGGTTCAGGCAACGATTTCTTTGAATCAAGGCTTTTATTACTTCATCTTCATCATTGTATATATTGCATATCATTATTTTTAGTTTTCATTTTCCGATTTTTCTCGTTTCAGTGTCAGTAATCAATGTCCGAATTTTGTTTGCAGCCTTTTCTCAGGCCATTTTGTTAGGAAAGTTTACAACAACCTTTCCATTCGAAGTTAACCTTGTGTTAAGTATAGGAATGTCTAAGTGCCTGTTCGACCTCCTGTTTTCTTTCAGTAATTTTAGTTGTTGTATTTGTTTATTTAATTACCAACAGATTTTTTTCCTTAACTTTGTCAGCATATGTCGTTGTCTCTGGTTTTGGGTCCATCTATGATTGAAGTGTTGCCTTAATTGATTCCATATTCATAGCAAGATTGTCAACTTTCTCAGTGAGGTCAGTAGTCTGGGTGGAATTTGCTGTGTATGCGCTAAGGTCCGCTACTTTGTTTTCCAATTCAGCGATTCTCGTGTCTTGTTCGCCCAGGTCCTCTTCTTTTATACTCCCATCGTCCTTCCTTCAATTTTGATATATATAACTTTGCTTGTCTAGCTTCAACTACGCAGTGTGAGCATAACCAATCTAGGTTCCTTAGTTCATTATCAGTGATACCTGTCACTATATATACACATATCTTATGATAAAATCTTTTGCACTCGCATCTTATCCGTTATTTCCCGGTCTCCCTCCTTGGTTTCACATATGAGGCAGACCGAGTTAGGAGCAGACAAGGGGGCAGACATGGTGTACTGTTTCTTCTCACTTTGGTTTCTCCATAAGATTACCTAATATCTTTTCAGTGATATTCTAATTGAGAAATAAAAGCTAAAACACGATGCAAATGGACACTTGTATAAGAGTCCCTATATGTACATGTTTATATAATATATATACAGTATATATATATATATATATATATACAATCATATATTTTATATACTGTATTATGTTCAGTTTAGTGTGTGTGTGTGTGTGTCAGTATGTTAGAGTACGCATATATATATATATATATATATATATATATATATATATATATATATATATATGTATATATATATATATATATATATATATATATATATATATATATATCTATATATATATATATATGTATATAATTATATATATATAATTATATATATATACATATATATATATATGTATATATATATATATATATATATACATATATAATATACATATACAGTATATATATATATATATATATATATATATATATATATATATATGTATATATATATATACTGTATATATATATTTGTGTATATATATATATATATATATATATATATATATATATATATATATATATATATATTATATATATATGTAGGCCTGTATACATCATATACGTATATATATATATATATATATATATATATATATATATATATATATATAAATATATAGAATCAGATAGAAATATGGTTGACTTTGACATGACAATGAGAATGGATATTGTTTGATGGGATAAGGAACAGTGACCTTTCCTTCGTTTATCACTTGGAAGCAATTCATCGTCCCAGATTGCCATAAGGTAATCTTTTTTTGTGTATAGGGAAGCGACGATCATCATTGTGACTTAGTTAATGTTATTTGTTTGTAATATAAATAGTTCATTCATTTGAAGATCTTATTTGGCGGAGAGACATGCTGACTTATGAACCGCATGGATGTATTAATTAAGTGAGGCAAGTCTCGGTCAACTGTTTGTTGTTGGACTACGGGCCTAACAGGATGATAATGACAAGAAAAACACGTAGTTGCTTGAGATTGTGGATAGGCTGATGAGATTGCTGCTTATAGCGAGAGAAACAGAATTGTCCACCCTGAGCCGCTAAAGATAATTATTGATTCTGGCCAATTTGGCGAATTTTACTGCGCAAAGAATCCCTATTTTCGCTATTTTTATTAATTTTTTCAAAAGCAAAAATTCCTATATAAAACTGGATGTGCATTATTTGAAATAATATTATTTGCATGACATATAAACAAGTGTTACTCTGGAATACTAACATGAAGATGAACCTAATTATTTTCCCATTCAAAGCTGTTTTATTGAGACCCGGCTCAGAACCAGATTTCGATCGAAATCTACCATTTCTGATAACCGGCTCAGAGCCGGACTTCGACAGATGGGGGTTAAAGTTGTACAAGGCCTTGAGTTTTTTTCAAAAGTTGATTATGGGTGTGAAATATGCTCCTCAGCCACCCTAAGTCGATTAAAGATTTTAGATTCATTATACCATTCTGATATCAGATTGGCCTAGATTCTCCTAGATTTGGCCAGTTAGATTTTACATGCAGAAACAAACGGTTATAGCTAACACCCCTAGAATAATGCAAACCTTGTAAGACATTCTACATATTTTGAGGTGCACCCAAAATCTCCTCAAACTTACAGGTTTTTGGGTAAAACAACTAATACACAGGTTTGGCATAGCTAGAAATAAAAGGCTTTCTTTTAGGATATCACCAACTCCTCCATGGAAATTACCATAGATATCTTTCGATAAATATTTTATGGGTGTATAAAAGAACATGACTGACTTAGAAGCCGATCTCTTTTAATGGAACATGTTAAAGAACATAGGGAATCGACTTTTATCTTTACTGATGGCTCAGATCTGATGCTTGCATTGGATGAAGAGTATATGGCAGTGCCTTTAATTGTAAAGGTGCAATTCCCCTAATATCTTTTATATATACTGCTGAACTGTATAGCATACTAACTGCTATTAAAAAAATAGTATTAAAGAGGAGGCACTTTTACAATTTTTAGTGATGCTAAAGTGGCCTACAAGCTTTTGAAGTTTTTAATTCCAGAGTGGCTTTTTTAATGGGCTGAGAAGTATAACAGTTCAATTTTGCTTGGTTGTACCACACACACAGGTGTGTCTGGAAAAAAAAGGCAGATTTATCGCCAAGGAATGCTGCAGCTGAGTTGCTACTAAGAATGTATCTCATCCTCTGTAATGATTGATTTCCAAGCATTAAGAACTTGTTTTATAATACTGTAATTTGCACCAGCATTGGGATATTTATATCTCCTTGGAGGTATAACATGATGCCCTTAGAGTGGGAGAGTACCCTTTGACCCCTTCGCATGCGTCACGCTCTTTTGATCGAGTTTCTGATGACTGGGCAACACCAGCAATATTGTGATGACTGTTTGGTACCCCTGACAGTGAGGCATTTGCTGACCAAATGCCCAACATTTTGTACCTTCAGAACTAAATATCTGTTTAAGGCTTGAGGTGAGGATGGCAGGTTCATCCTTGCTAAGATTCTAGGGCAGAATATGTTACTATGCTAGTAGTACTTTTAGATTCATTTTAAAAGCAAGTCTTTTGAAAGCTATTTAACTTTTAAAAGGACATCTTTGCATCTTTGCTTTCATGGTTTTTAATTGAATTTCTTTTTATTTATTTATAACGAATTATATCGGCATCAACAATTATTGATGTCATTATGACAGAACACTCAACCAGAGCCCCAACCAGAGCCTGAATATCCTCCATCGTTAACCTCACCTGACTCCATACCATCCCCTTTCTTGGCATCCTACTCATCTCCACCTCATGCAACAAAGTCCACTTACACAATGAGGGCCATGACATCAACAGGACTAATGTACAGTATGTCCAAGAAATCATCTCTGACTATCATTAAAAGTGGTCCATTAAATAAGGGATACTCTCCGAATTTTCACGTTATGAGTTTGTCTCCAGGCCAGATTGCCAGCATGGTAGCATGGTGATATATCAACATCAACAAAGAGTGTGTGTTAGTGAGGTGCATCCGCCTTCATACAATTCTAGAGTGCAAGACATGACCACCAAACTGCAATCTAGTGGTGAGCCAGCCAAACCGCAATCCAGTGGTGCATCCGCCATACTACAGATCAGATGTACATCCGCCAATCCACAGTTTAGGGGAGCTCCCTGTATCTTTGCACCCTCATCCGTTGCAGTTGTGTCCTGCAGGAGCGGATTATACAGTATCTCATAAAGTAACCTGTTCTCCTCCACTTGGTTTATTGTAGTAGTGTGAGGTGTTGCAGGTTAGGTGCTGAACGCACCTAACCTGCAATACCTCACACTACTACAATCGACTCCTAAGAGAAGCAGAAACATCCCAGTTCCTATGAAGTCAAACATGGTTCTGCTTTAACAGCATATTGAAAGAAAGAGACATCTTGAACCTTTCCCACCATTTCGTAGGATGATTCCCCAGGAACATCCTTCGAGAGGAACTAGGTACATAAGACCTTGTACTCCCCCGATTCCATATTTTTGTAATGGGATTCTTCCAGGTCCTCATGTTACGACAGCTCCTAAGAATAAGGCATTTAAAGGGGAGCACCATTTGGTCCTGATTGATCTTAACCCTACCTCAGATGAGGATGATGTTAGGGGTTTGCTTCCTCCTGCTAAATAATATCCTGACCCAGCTTCAGCGGTGGAGTTGTCATTTCGTGATCAGGTTTTGTCACCGTTCTTTTCTCCATTTCTGCACCAAACTTTGGGAGACAATGGAAAGACATTCCTGAAAGCTGTGAGAATCGTGATCCAGTAATCAAGCAGGAAGTTTCTTCTGTTCTTCAGCCAAGTAAAAGAGCTTGGGTGCTGATTCTCCCTCTTCCTTTATGATTGAGGAACCCTGTGCCATCACTGTAAAGGTGGATTCTTCAGATCCGATCCTATAGACATAGATCCTTTGGAAGCTCTGACAACAGAGCCTGGTGAGGATTCATCCTTTCTGCAGGTTCTTGGAGTGATCTGATGGTTAAGTAAACTTGGTGAGGCCTTTCTGGCACCGTACGTAGGGTAGGAGACATCCATTGACAGGTTCTTCCTAGAACCTTACAGTTCTACACTTAGGCTGAAACTACCCTGATCCCGTCAGGTGGAAACACCATCCGTAAGATCGAACAAGTCTCGGCTTCGAAGGACTCCCTTAAGGCAGCGAGGTCGTTAAAGTTAATTCCCCCGATGCTGTCTAATTAGAGAAATTTCTATGTAATAGAGGGGGCACATCCTAATCTGTTGCCTCTGGATCCTGATGTGGCATCTTTTCTCCCTGTGGTTTAGAGTAAGAAATTCTCTCAGAAGTCAGAGGTTTTCGGCAGTTTTGTCAGCAGCTGAAATCCTAAATTTTGAAGCAGCCTTCATGTCAGCCTTGTAGGCATGTTTATGGTTGGATCACTAGTCAGGCACAGTCTCAGACATGAGTCCGAAAATAGTACGAAGAACGTGCGGTCAGGGCTAAGGCACTAGAATTTCATTTCCACCAATGTGCTTTCCTCTGAGGCAATTGCATCCTCAAGAGAATGAATGGAGTTGTTAGTAAATTTGTGCCTCAAATGGCTTTGAGGGACTCATTGGGGCTTCAGAACACCCCGATGACACAATGTCCAGCTTTGTTCCCGCCTGCTGAGGTCACGGTGGTTGTTGATAAATGGGAGAATGCGAGCAAAACTACCTTCTTTAGGAGGGCAGACTCCTCTAAGCAGTCTCTGCCACCATTTGCAAAATCAAGAGCTTCCTCTCCCAAACTACAACCTCCACAATGTAGGCTCCTTCCTGAACCAAACCATCCCCACTACTGGAGACAGGATTCAAAACATTCCTTTTGGCGTTGCAGACATCCCAATCTACAAGGTCAAGGAAGTAGAGGTTCCCATTAGGGAAAGCAATCCCCTCATTCTACAATCTGTGAGGGGATACCTGGTAAGTCAGTTGAAGAGGTGGCGATTCTACGTGACAGAACCTTGACTTGTAGTGGTCCTTCACTCCAGGTATCTCATCCAGTTCATGACCTGCCACCCTCTTCTGACTCAGACTCCGATGAACCTGTCATTGTACAGTATTTTAAAGGATCTACAAAGGACCTTCTTTAATGTTCAGGCTATTCTGGAAAATAATCCCATTGAAGAAGTCCAGGACAGGTCTCCAGATTTTCAAAGCAACTTTTTCCTAGTTGAAAAGTTAACGGAAGGATAGAAACCATAGAATTGCCTTGCTTGAACCTGTTCATCTTTCAGACAGAGTTCAAATTAAAGATACCCAGCACCATCCTACAGACAATCAGACGAAACAACTTCATTCTGTCTATAGACCTAAAGGATGCATACTTTCAGGTACCCATCCATCTAAAGTCCAGAAACTACCTTCAATTTGCTCTATGAGAGAAGACATTCCAGTTTCGAGGCCTTTGCTTTGGCTTCTCTACGGCACCGCAAATCATCACTCGGTCTTTTCATTCTGGTGCATTCCATCATCAGCAGACTTTTGTAATACCTGGACAACTGACTGTTACTGGCAGAGTCGGAAGCTTAGCTTTCTACACCACAGACACCTCAAGTTTTGTCATGGCTTCTGAATCGAGATCAATCTCAAGAAGTGGATCTTTGAACCTCAGCTTCTTCTATGGTATTTAGTCGTGGACATTAGCCCACTCCAAGACCAAGTGTTTCCATCAAGAGACAGAGTATTTTGGTTTAAACAGATCGCAGCTATGTTTTTCAGACCGAAGCTATAGCAGCATGACAAGGCAAAGGATTTTGGGCCACCTCTCCTCTCTAAAGAAATTAGTTCCATTCAGTCGGATGTACCTCTGATCTGTCCAATGGGCTTTGAAGTCTCAAGGTGTCAGAAGATGGACTTCCCTCCGTTATATCCAGTCCATTTCCAGATGTCAGGAAGAATTTCTAAGGTGTTTATTCAAGACGAGAACTAGTTGAGTGGATCCCCATTGCAGGTCCCTCCTCCATGATTTCTGCTACTGTATTTTAAGATGCGTCACGATAGGGGTGGGGACCCCCATCTGAAAGACCGTTACGTCTCAGGTCTATGGACGCAGAAGACATATTTTGTATAAATTATTATACCTTGAACTAAAAGTGGTATATCTAGGGTTACTCCACTTCACGGACACCCTATAGAGTTACTTGTAAGTTTTGATGAGCAACAACACAACCATGGTAACATACATCAACAAGCTAGGGGGTTTGGTGTTCCATTTCCCTTGCCAACTGGCTGTCAAGATGCATCAGTGAGTATTGGTTCATGCAGTACATTATTCAGTTTGTCATGCTGGGAAGACAGAATGTGATTGCAGACAATCTGGGTTGACTTGGCAAGATAGTTGGGTCAGAATGGTCTTTGAATCCTCTAATGGCAATGGAACTCCTGACTTTGTGGGGTCACCTGATTATAGATATGTTTGCCACTAACCTGAACAACAAACTAGAAGTGTACTGCTTACTGGTCCCAAACCTGTCAGTGGTGATGGAAGATGCATTCCAGCACCCTTGGGAGAACCTAGACATGTATACCTTTCCCCAGTTCAACCTAATACTGTACCATGAGTCTTGAACAAGGTAATGATGTCCAGGGACCTTCAACCTACGATTAACACTAGAAACCCTGAAATGGCCTTATTCAGATTGGTATCCAGATCTTGTAAGCCTTCTCACAGACATGCCAAGAGAGCTACCAAATTGGCCAGCACTTGTGCATCAGTCACAAGTCAAAAGGTCCCACATAGCAGGGTCTTCCCTTTCTCTTCATGGTTGGAGGTTATCTAGCTTCTCTGAAAGAATGGATTTTTGAGACTTGTCATGGGTAGAAATAATACTTTTAAAGAAGTTGTCTTAAAAGACAAAAATATCTATTCCCCAAGTGTGAGCCGCGTGGCAAGACGAGATTCAACCACAGCCCTGTTTGGGCAAACCTGTCTTCACTTCACTGTCATCATAATTTTGGAAGTAAACCAAGCCTCGCCAATGGCGCCTGCCGTGATAAGGGAACTGTCCTGTTTTGACCAAGATGTCATCGTCTTAATTAGTTGAGTTAGCACATTTTGAGAAACTGAGCCTGAGGGAAATCCTTGTTTAGGATATATGTTACGACTTAACATGTGGTCCAGATTGCATCAGAAATTTCTCCTAGAAGCTTCCATGGCGTGATCGAAGTGGGCGTTTTTTGAGGAAGCCAATAGAGATGCAGAATTGTTAAAAAAGAACGCCTTCTATGGAAATGACCACTGCCCACTGTAATTAACTCTGCCCATACATGGGTATATAAACTTCAAGAGATTGTCCAAAGGAGATAGGACAGGACATAAGACAAGAGAGAAACTATGCCCGAAGCAGATAAGACCCAAGTCCTAACGAGATAAAAAACAGAGAAGACCAGAAGTCTGATAGAGTTAGATTCTAACCTTCCCTTCAGACAACAAAGGCCTATCTCCAAAATCCTGTTATGGCCGAGAAGAAGAGACAAATTGAAGCTGCCAGCCCTCCCTGTTTGTGACAAGAAAAGCCAACACTGGCTGCAGCTTGCCTTAGTTCAACAGTATCATCGAATTTTTGGAAGAAGACCTCTGATGTCCCATCTGGATTCCACCCTTTTTGTAACGTCTTCGAATCCGGTCATCGTGCCAATTTCATCAGAACTTTAGCCGCCCTTCTACAACATTTTTGAAGCCTGAAGTCTCCATACCAGTATCGTTTCAGCAGCTGCTGAAAACTATTCCTAAAGTATTTCTACTTTACTGACTGTTCCCCTTTTCTGTTGATGTTTTGATTATTTGATTTATTTGATTTGTCATTTAAAGTAACTGAAGAAGTAACATTAATTTTCTTTATAAGTTTGTGAATAAACATGCTGTGTTTTTTCCTGAGTTTCTTTCTATATTTATTTCCTATGTTTCGATGTTGGTTGTTGTTGACATTTATTTTACTTATTAAAAGAACCTGTAACGATTTTAAGATCGTAACAGTTGGCGACCTTGCCAGGATTCTCAACAACGTAACCAAT
The DNA here is from genome assembly GCF_036898095.1 of Palaemon carinicauda. Taxonomy (NCBI): domain Eukaryota; kingdom Metazoa; phylum Arthropoda; class Malacostraca; order Decapoda; family Palaemonidae; genus Palaemon; species Palaemon carinicauda. Next base: position 67,793,632 of record NC_090734.1, read on the forward strand.
TGAAACAGGGAGAATATAGAAAGAAGCAGAATGAGTGAGATTACAAAAGATTTGATAGCTTCAGGTAAACTTCTTGGTCTAGATGGCGATGCTCTCTGTTAGTATGTTTTTAAGAGAGAACAGGAAGTGTTTGAGAGAGACGAAAGAGCAGCTGAAAGAGAAGAAAATGAGAGACAGCGTAAGCATAAGTTAGAAATCGCTTGTTTAAGGCAAAATTTTCATAATAGTTCGCCATGTAGCAGACCAGGATGTAACGCATCAGGTAGCAGACGGGGTAGTAATTCATCATTAAACGATGATTCTGATCATTTAGGTATGGGTGCAGTGTTGAAATTAATTCAAAAATTTGATCAGGAAGATATAACAAAATGTTTTCATGTCTTTTGAAAAGTTAATGAAGGGAGTAGGTTGTCCCAAAAACAAGTGGACTTTGTATTTACTGTCAGTCTTAAGTGGTGGGGCACTTTCTGTGTATAGTTGTATGTCTGAGGATGAAACTGAAGACTATGATATTGTGAAAGAAACTGTTTTAGTGCATACAGGTTAGTACCAGAGGCATACCATAAAAAAATTTAGAAGTTTGAAAAGGGATGAGAGCAGTACTTATGTAGAATATGGAAAGAAGTTAGAAAGCTCATTTGGTGATTGGTTAACTTCCGTTGAAGTAGATAGTTTTGATGATCTCAAGAACTTAGTCATGTTAGAGAACTTCAACGATAACATATCTCCAGACATTAAACTATATATAGAAGATAGGCGTGAAAAGTCTTTTACAGATGCAACAAGGTTGGCAGATGAGTAGTCTTACTCATAGTTTAAGTGATAGTAAGAAGAAAAATAATCCTTCTTCTAGTAAGATGCGACATAGTACGAGTAGTTTTAGCATTAGTAATACAGGGAAATATGATTATCATTATTATTGTTATACATGTGGAAAACCAGGTCATACTGCCAGCTACCAGGTTTTGTAAGAGTAAATGGGAAGGTAGTAGTTCAGATATAATTTGTTATTGATGTAATAAGAAAGGGCATATAGCAAGGAATTGTATAGTAGAGAATGTCAAGAAACCAGTGTGTCTAGTTTATAATCTTTCGTCAAGCAGAAATGACTTTATGAAAGAAACTAGGAAATTTTACAGAGATTTTTTGTCTGAAGGTGTAGTTTCTTTGCTTGAAGGAGGGGATTCGAAAGAAGTTGTCTTACTTAGGGACACCGGAGCAGTCGTTTCCCTTATTAGGAAAGAGTGTGTGCCAACAAGGGCAAAAATCAGTATGAAAGAAAAACTAATGATAGGTGGGTTTCTGAATATTTGCATTGTTTGTCCTTTGTTGAGAATGAACTTGATAAGTCAGGAATTGTCCAGAGATGTAAAACTAGCAGTTGTAGACTATTTGCCAGTTGACGGCATTGACATTATTGTTGATAATGATTTAACAACATCCAGATGTGTGAATCCTATTTTAAGTGATGTACCAGTGCCTGAAATAGTAGTAACTAGGTCAGGTTTAGATACAGATATAGACTACAGTCATAGTTTGTTCGAGGATTCGAACGTGTGTGATGGAGGCGGTGAGATTGATCTTAGCAAGTGTGGAGCTGAGAAGATCGACTCCATCGGTATTGACAGTGTTAGCCAAGTTGATGATGTAGCTGTCGAAAATAGTGATGTAGATGTAGTCGATGTAGTGGATTCAAGTAATAGTTACTGCAATGGTTTAGGCACTAACATTTTGAATAGAGATGAGCTAATTAAGTTGCAGAGAGAGGATGAGACACTGTCTCGAATTTTTTAAAGTGAATTAGATGATGATCCTGATAATGTTTGTAAGGAAACCTTTTGTTTAAAAGACAAAATTTTGTGTCGCTATGTTCATCCCAAGTCAGTTAACAAAGAGGAAGTTATAGAATAATTAGGTATTCCTAGGAAGCTTCGCAAATTAATTCTGAAATTAGCACATGACGATCAAGGACATTTAGGGGTAAATACTACCACTAGAGAGTTACGGGGTCCTTTGACTGGCCAGACAGTACTACATTGGATCCTTATCTCTGGTTACGGTTCATATTCCCTTCGCTTACACACACACTGAATAGTCTGGCATATTCTTACATATTCTCCCCTGTCCTCACACATATGACAACACTGAGACTACCAAACAATTCTTCTTTACCCAAGGGGTTACTGCACTGTAATTGTTCAGTGTCCACTTTCCTCTTGGTAAGGGTAGAAGGGACTGTTTAGCTATGGTAAGCAGCTCTTCTAGGAGAATGACACTCCAAAATCAAACCGTTGTTCTCTAGTCTTGGGTAGTGCCATAGCCTCTGTACCATGGTCTTCCACTGTCTTGGGTTAGTATTCTCTTGCTTGAGGGTGCACTCGGGCACGCTATTCTTTCTTGTTTCTCTTCCTCTTGTTTTGTTGAAGTTTTCATAGTTTGTATGAGTGATGTTTATTTTGATATTGTTACTGTTCTTGAAATATTTTATTTTTCCTTGTTTCCTTTCCTCACTGGGCTATTTTCCCTATTGGAGCCCCTGTGCTTATAGCATTATGCTTTTCTTCCAACTAGGATTGTAGCTTAATAATAATAATAATAATAATAATAATAATAATAATAATAATAATAATAATAATAATAATAATAATAGATAAAACTTTCAAATGTATAAGTAAGACTTACTTTTGGCCTAAGATGAAAGGTGACGTTAAGAGATATGTATCAAGCTGCCACGAATGTCAAATTACTGGTAAACCTAATCAAGTAATTCCCAGGGCTCCCTTATGTAATAGTCCATTAGTGAGAGAATCTTTTGAGAATGTAATAATTGATATAGTTGGACCTTTGCATAGAAGTAAAGGAGGGAATATATATCTATTAACAATCATTGACAGACTAACCGTTATCCAGAAGCAATCCCAGTTAGAAGCTGCAATGTGAAAACTGTAGTTAAACGCTTGTTGAACTATTTTTCCAAGTTTGGTTTGCCTTGCGTTATCCAAAGTGATAATGGCAGAAATTTTGTGTCCAAATATTTCAAAGACAAAATTAAAGAGCTAGGTATCAAACTTGTTACTTCCACGCCGTATCACCCAGAGTCGCAAGGGATTGCAGAACATTTCCATCAAACATTAAAAAGTTGCTTACGAAAATTATGTAATAACTTTGAACATGACTGGGAAGAAAAACTACCTTTTGTCTTGTTAGCCTTACGATTGGCACCTTATGACACTACAGGATTTAGTCCTTTTGCGTTGCTATTCGGTCACACTGCTAAAGGACCTTTAGAAATTTTAAAGTGTAAATTAATGCTTCAAGAGAGTAGAGAAGATTACTTTCAGAATTTAGAGGATTACAAGGAGAATTTAAGGAAAGCTTGGAAATTAGCAGTAGAAAACGAGAGCAACAACCAAGGGGAAACTAAAAGAAGATACGATCTTGAGGCAAAGGAGAGAAATATCCGTGTGGGAGATAAAGTCTTAGTATTAATTCAGAAAGAAGGTCCCTCATTATCTTATAAGTTTGTAGGTCCTTTTCCTATTTTAGGTAAAAGGGGCAATATGAATTACTTAATTGATATGAGTAGACGTAGAGCTAAGTGGCTGCACATGAACTTGCTAAAGAAATACAACGAACGCCCAATACCAGTAATAACTGTGTTCGAGAAATTAGTTTTGAGAAAAACTCTGATGTGCTTAAGAATTTCAAGTTATTTAACTCTAGCTTAGAAGAAGAAAAACGGAGTGAATTGTACAATGTTTTTCTAAATTATCCAGAAAATGTTAGTGACAAATTAGGTTTAACTAATCTTTTAGAACATGATTTCGATTTACAGGACACTAAACCCATTAGACAAAGTCCATATCGTTTGAGTCCAGAGAAGGCAAATTCAGTATGAAAGGAAATTAAGTATATGTTAGATAATGATTTGATAGTTCCTAGCGAGAGTGAATGGTGTTCTCCGATAGTTCTAGTAAAAAAGGAAGATGGAACAAATAGGTTGTGCATTGATTTCAGAAAAGTAAAGTGTTACTAAGCAAAGTAACTTTCCACTTCCCAGGATTGAGGATTGCTTAGATATGTTCGGGAATGCTAAATTCATCTCCAAGCTTGATTTGGCCAAAGGTTATTGGCAAGTACCTCTAAGCAGACGAGCTAGTAAAATTTCCGGTTATGAACCTAAAGTAATGCCTTTGCGGTAAAGAAATGCAGCCAGTACTTTCCAAAGATTAATGAATAAAGTTTTAAATGGTATTGATAACTGTGTCGTGTATTTAGATGATCTTGTTATATTTTCTGAAACTTGGAAAGAACATTTACGAATTTTAGCTAAAGTCCTGACAGCCCTTGAAAAAGCAAACCTTGTAATAAATTTAAAGAAATGCGAATTTGGGAAAACCTATATCACTTATTTAGGGCATAGAGTGGGTCTCGGTAAGATTTGTCCTAAAAGTGGGAACACAGAACCTATCATCAATTTCCCAATCCCAGCAACTAAAACGCAGGCCATGAGATTTCTCGGGATGGTTTCATATTTCCGTAGATTTGTACCCCATTTTTCAGAAATAAGCGCTCCCATAACTAATCTTTTTAAGAAGGGACAAAGTTTTGTATTTGATGAGGAATGTGTAGAAGCCTCAATAAATTAAAGGCCGTAATGCTTCATGAGCCAGTATTATTGTTACCTGATTTTAACAAGGAATTTAATTTAGCGATCGATGCTAGTGACATTGGTATAGGAGGAGTCTTGTTGCAAGAACTGAATGGGACGAAGCACCCAGTCGCATATTGTTCAAGGAAACTAAATAAAGCTCAACAAAATTATTCAACTATTTAGTTTAGTTTCATCCTTGCAGCAATTTGAGATTTATGTATGTAGTAGTCCTGTTTTAACTGTGTATACAGATCACAATCCGTTAGTTTATTTGGAAAGATTTAAGAATAAGAATAAACGTCTCATGCGTTGGAGTTTAGAGCTACAATATTATAATCTGAAGATAATTCATATAAAAGGAAAGAATAATGTTATAGCTGATAGCCTTTCCAGAGATTTTTCAGAATAAGTATTTTTTATCAGCAAATTAAGGTTTTTTTTTTTTATTTGGCTGAAGTATTGTATTGAGTGAATGGAGTCCGAAAGAAGAATTTTTTCCTGATGTTAAGTTGGAGTTTCATGCAGGTGTTCCTCAGTTCAGGGATAAATGAGTTTTTTCGTTGCAGACTTTAAAAATAAGTAATATCAGTAGATTTTCTTTTTTTTTCTTTTAGGGAAACGTGTCATAGGTAGACATAATACTTTTTAAGAAGTTGTCTTAAAAGACAAAAATATCTATTCCCAAAGTGTAAGCAGCGAGGCGAGATGAGATTTGACTACGGCCCTGTTTGGGCAAATCTGTCATCACTTCACTGTCGTCGTCATGTTGGAAGTAAACCAAGCCTCGCCGATGGTGCCTGCCGTGATAAGAGAACTGTCCTGTTTTGACCAAGATGTCATCGTCTTAATTAGTGGAGTCAGCATATTTTTAGAAACCGAGCCTGAGAGAAATCCTTGTTTAGGATATATGTTACGACTTGCATGTGGTCCAGATTGCATCAGAAATTTCTTCTAGAAGCTTCCATGGCGTGATCGAAGTGGCCGTTTTTGAGGAAGCCAATAGAGATGCAGAATTGTTAAAAAAGAACGCCTTCTATGGAAATGACCACTACCCACTGTAATTAACTCTGCCCATACATGGGTATATAAACTTCAAGAAGAGATTGTCCAAAGGAGATAGGACAGGACATAAGACAAGAGAGGAACTATGTCCGAAGCAGATAAGATCCATGTCCTAAAGAGATAAAAACCTTCCCTTCAAACAACAAAGGCCTATCTCCAAAATCCTGTTATGGCCGAGAAGAAGAGACAAATTGAAGCAGCCAGCCCTCTTTCTTTGTGACGAGAAAAGCCAACACTGCCTGCAGCTTGCCTTAGTTCAACAGTATCATCGAATTCTTGGAAGAGGACCTTTGATGTCCCTTGTGGATGCCACCTTTTTTGGTGCGTATTCAAATCCGGTCATCGTGCCAGTTTCATCTGAACTTTAGCTGCCCTTCTGCAGCGTTCTCAAGCCTGAAGTCTCCGTACCAGTATCGTCTCAGCCACTGCAGAAAACTATTTCTTAAGTACTGTATTTCTACCTTACTGACTGTTCCCCTTTTCTGTTGATGTTTTGATTTATTTGATTTGTCAGTTAAAGTAACCGGAGAAGTAACATTAATTTTCTTTATGTTTGTGAATAAACGTGTTGTGTTTTTTCGTGAGTTTCTTTCTATATTTATTTCAAGGGTTTCAATGTTGGTTGTTGTTGACATTTATTTTACTTATTAAAAGAACCTGTAACGATTTTAAGATCGTAACAAGACTGACTGCAAAGCAGGTTTCTGGATATCTATGTAAATCCTCCACAGCAGTCTACCAGGAAAAGTGGTCCCTCTTCTGTGATGGGTGTCATGGAAGACACATTGTTCTGCTCAAGACCAATATTCCCTTGATTGTTGACTTTATAACTTTATAGTTTTCCTATGATTCAAGCAACGGTTCTCAGTCATGAGGTTTAAAGGATATCCCTCAGCCTTGAACCAGGTTTTTCGAATGAAGGAAATTGGTCCCCCTCATCGTGGAATTATTGGCATTGACAAGGAGCTTCTAACATGCTGGCCCGACTCAGGAAATCAAGACCCTTACTTGGAGTAGGATGATGGTTTTTCGGTCCCTTAAGATAGTTTTTCCGCTAACCCTGGCATCTTCTAAGAGGGTAAGTGAACTTCACAGACTCTTGTACTTGGTTTCACTCTCCAGGAGGTGGAGGCAACTGTCGATATCCTATTTACCAAATTTTCTCGCAAAAACACAGAATCTGGTTTGACTCCCCAATTTCATCAATCAGGGAGGTGACTGATATGGATAACCTGCTATCATGTTCTGTACGGGCAATTCGTATTTACTTGAAACGTACATGTCATTGTTGTCCTAAGGTACAGAATCTTTTCATCCGTACTGATAGAAGGAAAAAAGTAACTAAGAATGCCATTTCTTATTAGCTTTGGGAAACCATCATGAGAGCATACAAAAATAAGGAAGATACAACTATGCAATCCACTCCCAAAGCCCATGATATCAGAGGAATTGCTGCCACGATGTCTTTCCATAAAAATCATTCAGTAGCACGAGTCTTTAAAGATGTTGTCTGGAAAAGACAACCCACCCTTACTGCTGACTACCTTAGGACTGCACCTATAGGTTTCTGGACATCTTTTCCATTGGACCTGTGGCAGCTGGACAGTAAGTGGTGTAGTGAACTGGTCCCTGTACAGGACGGGTATCATAGTGTGTAAGTTAACAGTTGCACCCCATAATTTCTGTATGTGAGAGTAAAACGTCTAGCCGGCCTTCTTTTCAAATCTCTTGTCTTCATCACCCTCTTCTGGGATCATCATGTGCGACGTTATTGCTGGTTGGACACTTAAGTAGGTAAGCTCACTAGTGACGGGTAGTTTTTTTACTATAAGTAGAAATGTTTTTCTCACGCGTTCTTTTTGAGGGGAATTGTGGTTCATATGCAAATCCTTAATCATATTACAGCCTTTGCAGTCTGCCATTCACAGATGAGAGCTTATCATTTAATATGGTGGGCTGTGACCCATTATAACCTCTTCTTGAGTCACAGGATGCAAGGATTACATGCACTGTTTTTCACCTTACTGGACTGTGCATGTTCATCCCGGGCTGTTTGCCTGCTAGAAGGCCAATGGGACTTGCCCCTGTCTAAGGGAGACACCCACTTTAATTGACAAAGGTTTGTTTTTGTGTTTGATCAAATGTAGAATTTGAAAAATTATTTGCATTTTTCCTAGCTATACAAACCAGAGTCATTCAAGTTTTACTTCCTGCTGCATTCACTCCATTTCAAGCCAGATCCTGGCAACCCAACACACGGGCAAGTAAGGCATGCTATATTGGTTGCCAGATCCTTGATGGTTCTTCATTGGCTGTATCAGCTTGCACACCAGAGTACAGTACACTCATGTTAAATACTCAGGTTTATATAGCTAGAGAAAATATGAATTATATTAAAATTAGTGATTTATGTAGTTTAAGTATATTATACAATAATAACGTTAACAACTTCAATGGGAAGGCAAAGCCATTATCCTGACTATACTTCATGTTTAACCTTTTTATGCTCATAAACTAGGCTATATAAGTTTTTATTGTGTGAACTTTGCTAAATATTTTAAGTCTTTAAAAGTCAGAAACTTACAGTTAGTAGAAGTTGCTTACAAGATTTTTAGGTAGTGTACTAATACTGTATATTCAATTGGAAAAGCCAAGAGAAAAAAGTGTTGGGCTGTATTTTTTATTTTCTTTGTTATTTGTTGTTTATTCTAAAAAAAAATTGAGCAATTTGTCATTTTTCTAGCTCTGTTAATTAGTTATTTTTTCTTACAGAAATGAAAGCTTTGGCAAAAGCTGCACCATATCTAGAAAGTCTAGAGTTTTTCACTGGCAATGAAGAGGAAGACACTGATGTCAGAAAAGCTGTTGTAGATTTATTGAATGTGATAAAGTGAGTTTACATAGTCCATTCTTTACATTTACCTTATGTTTTAAAACATTTATACTAGATATTTATATTTGTCCTTGATGATCTGTGCTTGTCATTACAATTTGGTAGTGCATTATTTTAAAAATTGTTTAGCTAGTAATTGACATTTTCCATTCTAGGGGTTTCCCAAACCATTTTGATGAAGGTGCTATGTTTACTGGAGGATTTCAAGCTGCAAAATTAAAGGAAGAATTCAGACAGCACTTTCGAAATATATCGCGTATAATGGACTGTGTAGGATGTGACAAATGTCGCTTATGGGGAAAACTGCAGGTGAGTTATTTAAAGTTGACTCCCTTATCAAGGTTTCTCAATTTTTATTTTAGCTTCAAAAATATTTTGAAATGCTAAAGTACAGTATTATCACATGGTAACAGTTGTGTTTTATGCGCTTTGTGTTTAGAAGAAAACTATTATTCAGAAGCACATAAGACCTGGGTTTATGAGTAACTAAATGCGAGCAAATCAGAATACAAGGATGTGAATTTGAATTAGTTTACAAGCATTGCATTAGTCTGCGAGGAAAAATATTTTTCTGGGCATATTTTGTGGACGAGTACTAACGAGACTAAAACAAAATAAGCCACGCGGTGGCCATCCGGCACACACGCAGTGTTCATGCTATGTTCATGTGATTTTTACCCTCATTTTCATGACATTTTAAAGAAAGGGCAAAAACAGTCATCGCAAGGTAAATTCCATGCCAAAATTGAATGTAATAGCGTATCCATGTATCCGGAAATCGTAAATTAAGTGATTTACTCCTCCTCCTCCTCCTCCCTCTCGCACAGCAGCCCCGAATTTTCTAAGAGTTAGTGTTAGTTAGTTTGCGAATATTTTCCTTTTTGAATTATTAATTTAAATTTATTTATGATGTTAGTGTTTATGAATTGTTCAATAATTACCATTAAAAATGAGTGTACAGTACTGCTTATGTGTATTTATGGTTTTGGGCTCTCTTCCAGAACAAACTGACAAGTAATCCAAGGTACTATTGTGTAACATTTATTAGTCTAAATTGGGTTTATGAATGTACAGTAATTAGTTTGATTTCATATTAATGGATAAAAGTAATAATTAAGTACCACCTTTCGAATTCTATTAATACTAATGTTGCCTTTTATTTTAGATCACTGGATTAGGAACAGCATTGAAGATACTTTTCTCCGGCAATTTTGATCAACCATTGGATCAACAATTGAGTTTGTCAACTATCAGGCTTACCAAGTTTCAACTTTCACGAGGAGAAATTGTGTCCTTGTTTAATGCATTTGGCAGGTATGTTTTTTTATATGCGGATTTCTTTGTGGAATTTTCAGACATTTGTATACCTAGGTGCCTGAGATTCAAATCCTTGTGAATCCTGGAAACAGAGACGGAGCTATAACAATTAAAGACTACACTTTGTAGGTATTTTTTAGTAACTATACACTACTTTATTGGATCTACTATTTCTCTAGAAGATATGGAAATTGTTTTATGATGCTGTATCTGTAATGTGAGAGAGATTTGGTTGATGACTTTTTCCTTTTTTTTTTTTTTTTTTTGACAACTTTTATTTACTATTTCTGTCCTAACACTTAGTTTTTTGTGAGTGAAAGGGTGACATTAACACTTATATGTGGAATAATTACTGTATCTAAAAGAAAGATTATATGACAAATGGCAATTTTTAGAAGGTAAGTGACATAGATAGATTAAGGAGAGGGAATGTACAGTATAGAGGAAACTTTTAAGACATTATTTTAAGTTCCATTATTTGAATGCCTTTATTAATACCCTTCGCGACATGCACCTCATGGTTTCAACCTCTTACGAGGGGAAAACGGCAGTTCTTCAATTCTAGTACAGCCTTTTTCCTTCTTTTCCGAGAGTATGACAAGGCTACTCACCAACCCTCTGTGGGATTAGGATGAAGACAAGTACTTCACAAAACTTTAGTTTTGCAGAGAAGTCATGCACGCGCACCCACTGAGCTCTAGCAAGATGGGTAGGCGAGCTCTTCTGCTCTTCGCCTTACAGTATACCCATTGTGAGCTTGCAAGACCCTACTTTGGAAGTGCATAGAGCTTCAGCTTGCTGTAGCCTCAAGTGTGCTCCACTCACATTACCTGTACCCATCTTTACAGGTAAGAGTCAACTCTCTCCTCGCCGGCAATCACTAAGTGTTCGCTGATGCTGGCCGCCGCTCACCAACATTCACTAACTCAAGGCAGCGTTCACTATTACTCATTAGCGCTCGCTAATACTCATCAGCACTCACTGGTGCTTGCCGGCGTTCGCTGGCAAGTCTGGACAAACCTGCCTAATATTTGTGCTCTTGGTGTTCTGGCCCAACAAACCCTTCATGCGAGACTATGCTTCTTCATGGGAAACTCCCTTCACTGAAGAGGTTTACACAGCTACAGGCGTCGCTAACACCCCATGCGCGCTCAACAAGACAAAATCTCAGGGTTAATGCTGCAAATATGGTTTAATTCCGATTCCTTGCAGCCGCCACATGCTATCATTGTGGCCCGGGGCACAATGAGTCTTGTTAGACGCCAAGTTTTGTGAAAGTAATCTTTCTCATTTACTTTTTATTTTTTGCTTGTTTTCCTTATGGAATGGAGAGCTCAACAGAGCACTCACTCTCTGGGCTAGTGAGACACCCTTGAAAAGTTATTTTCTACAAGCCTCTAGTCCCAAGAGAATAGTATCAGCTTCTGTTTACGTTTACGAACGATAGCAAGAAAGTATTCACTTACGAGGACGCTTGTCACGCCCACAAAGCTGGTAAGCAAAAATTTAATACCGACGTAGGTTTGATTGCTGTGCTAGCTGCATGTACTTTTCTTCAGTGCACACATTTTCACAGACATGTTAACTTTGCTTCAACTTCTTAACGACCAATTTCTCAGAACAATAATGCTGCCATTTGTCGCACATACATTATTCTTGCAAGTGGGTTCAGGCTTGTGTTTCAAACTTTTATCTGGAAGCAAAGAAGTTACGCTTGTGCAACCGCATGCAAGTAAGCAATCTTTTTTGCCGACAAGGACTATGTACCATTATACAATTAAAGCTCCATTCTAATAAATCATTATTTCCAATATTAAACTTACCCGATGATCATATAGCTGTCAGCTCTGCTGCCCGACAGAAAAACCTACGGGCGGAATACGCCAGCGATCGCTATACAGGTGGGGGTGTACATCAACAGCGCCATCTGTCAAGTAGGTACTCAAGTACTCGATGTCAACACAGAACCAATTTTCTCTCTGTCGTGCCACTGGCAAGACCTACTAAATACGCTGTTACTAACTGGATTTGTTTTCACAACTATTTGGTGAAGTACACTATTCCAGTTTTGAGCTTTCGCTATGCAGGGGTTTTATCTTCATTTCAAAACTTGAACTCGTTTTGGATAGATTTAATTATGGTGACAAAGAGAGTATGGACTCTCTTTCACTTTTAAATGGCCGACCCTTCCCTTAGACGGAAGTGTGTTTAGGTTTTTAGTAAATTTGCTTAACACGTTATAGATCTATATATTTTATATCTCTCCGCCTTTATTAGGCCTCTTCGATTAACTTTCCTTTTATTATAAACATATAAAAATAAATTTTTATGTTTTGTTTAGATGCGACCTTTCCTGATAGTAGGCGGTCCTAACTTGGAACCGAAGTTAATCAACGTTGAGCCCGTTATATCGTATTTAACCTTTAAAGAATTTAAAACTTTTTAAATTTAATGTTTTATGAAAGAATTTCTTTGATAGTCTCGTACTGTTTTCAAAGATGAACTAACGTTTAGTTTTTTAGTCTACGCAGTTGTTGACGTTCAGGACGTTCAACATGCGCTCTATCGTTACGATAGAGAGAGAGTGTATCACGGTTTCACTTTGCAGTAAGAGTAAACCGATTCTAGCGTTTCGTTCATTCTTTCTTAGCTTAAATGGTTTAAATTCTAAATTAAAGGAACTTTTTATTTGGAAAACCTTTCAGTTTTTTCCTTTAGCAATAACATGTTTTGACGATATATAATTGGGCTCTTCTCTCAGGTGCAAAATCTAGAGAGAAAGAGAGAGATAGAGACGGAGGGAGAGAGAGGAGAAAAACGTTTCGTTCAAGCGGGTAACGTTGTTCTCGTTTTACTCTCCTCCCTAGTCGCTGTAGGGGAAGAAGGTAAAACGTTTCTAGGGTTTTATTCTTGTTCCCAGGCTATGTGCGGTGAGAGATTGTAAACATAGTTTATTTGAACTAGTGTTTAGTCTCTTTCCCAGCCACTGAATTCTTTATCTTTATATATGTTTTCTGTTGCATTATACGACTGTTTTCGCAATTACTACCTTTTAATGAAGGGTAGGATTGCGTGTTTCAGGTAGAAATCAGTAAAAGTTTCGATTTCAGTGAAATAAATGCAAAACAGAAAATCAAAGTGATAAAGTGATATGCGCAAAGTGTTACAGTGTTGCGTCCGAGGGTTCGTCTGTTCGTGCCTGTCGTTCACCTAGTCCGGGACCTCTTGCAAGCTCCCAAGCCCAGGGGAGAAGTAATGTCGAACGACTTATGGGTTCGTCAGGCCTTGATCAACGAACAGACGTTTTTCCCTCCGTGGTTTTGGGCGTATCTACCCAAGATCGCCCCACCCACACAAAGACGAGAGAGCCCATTTACTTCTCGTCTGCGGAAGAGGTTTCTCGTAAGAAACCTTGGACCAAGGTCTCGCAGCTTATTAAGTGCAAGTCGGTCCCTTCCGCGCAAGTCCAACGGCCCAGGTGTAGCCACTGGGTCAGTTCGGACTCGCTGCAGTCTTCCGATGACTGCACACCTCCTAAGAGAGGTAAAGCGGTACCGCAACAGGCAGTAACACCGTCTGTTGCCGCACCTGCTGCTGTAGACCCTAAGTGGTCTTTGCTACAGTCTATGCAGACACAGTTAGCATCTTTTTTGCAGGAGTATCGTGCGGAGAAGGTTGACGCTGCACCCGTTAGCCTACAACCTACCACGGTTGTGCGCCCAGCAGACGCTGTGGCTGCCTGCTCCCACACTCCAGCTGTGAGAGCTCCTCCACCCATGCGCAGTCGACCCTGCCAGACGCATGCTGACGTTCACAGACGCACCCGTTAGCCTACAACCTACCACGGTTGTGCGCCCAGCAGACGCTGTGGCTGCCTGCTCCCACACTCCAGCTGTGAGAGCTCCTCCACCCATGCGCAGTCGACCCTGCCAGACGCATGCTGACGTTCACAGACGCACGGAACCCTCCATTGACGTGCGTGTGCTACCACAACAACAGGAGGGTGGAGTTAAGCTGCCGTGTTTTGACACGGTGCGTCAGCCTCCGCAACCCACTGTGGTTACCGCCACTCGCCCGCAGCAGACTAGTCAGTCAGGAGTTGAGGCTTCCCCACACAGCTTTGGTTGTTGCCAGCTCACAGACTGTCAAGCAGTTACATAACGTTGCCTTCTGGTCTGCTACTAATGCACCAGTGCTGTATGTCCTCACGCACCTGTTGTGGTTGACAGTTCAGTTTTTTGACAGTTCACAGACTGTCAAGCAGTTACATAACGTTGCCTTCTGGTCTGCTGCTAATGCACCAGTGCTGTATGTCCTCACGCACCTGTTGTGGTTGACAGTTCAGTTTTTGACAGTTCACAGACTGTCAAGCAGTTACATAACGTTGCCTTCTGGTCTGCTGCTAATGCACCAGTGAGACCCTCACTAAGATAACCTAGCTTTTCTCGGACAAGGTTCCTGTAGATGAGAAAGTGCTGTTCTCCCTCCTACTGATATTCCTTTGAGGACTCTGTCATTTGGAGAGGAGCCTTAAGCTGCTTAGCCTCCTATGGACTTTAATTAAATCATGATGATTTTTTAAGGATCTTCGTCCGGATCTTGTAACTGCTGCTCCTCGTTCGCCTCACGTCAGAACTTACACTAGGCCTAGCTACTTCGAAGCCGTTGTTGTTAAGCTAGTGCTCTCTCGCTCTCCTAGAGAGCGTTACGTCGGCTAGGCGACTGGTTTTTGCACCAGGAGGAGTTTTAGGGATTCAGCCTTTTGATTTCCCTTCTTTTTATCTGGCTTATAGAGCGAGAGTCTGATAGGACACGAGAGAAGTTCTCAGCTTGGGAGTTCATGCCTCTACCCAGGTAGACTTCTCAATTCTGGTAGACTCGGCCAGGCGCATAGCCAGGAGACGCTCCAGTTGTTTACAGGTCAACTTCTCAACTTTTGTCGAGCCTTTGAAGTTTTGCTGTACTATTATGTCACACATAACAAGGCTTCCAGGGATGGTAAATGGTTCCGCTTCAGTCGCTAACCCCGTCTGTTGCCACACCTGCTCCCGTAGACCCTAATGGGCTTTGCTGCAAGACATGCAGTCCAAGCTTGTGTCCTTGATAGAGGACTTAATACGGAGAAGAACCTTCTGGCCAATAACCTTCCTACCGGTTGGTTGTGCGCCCTGTTGACGCTGAGGTATCCTACTCGCGTCCGCCAGTTGAGGTGGTTCCTCCACCGATGCGACCCAGTGTGGGTTGCCAGTCGCACGTTGACGTTAAGCGACGCTCGGAGGTGGTTGTTGACGTTCAGTGTGTCACTAGGAAGACGTTCAACAACCAGCAGAGGTGCCTTGTTGTGACGCAGTGCGTCAACCTCAGCAACCCGGTAGGGTGTTGACTGCACAACCCAGACAGTCTAGACAGTTTCGGGTTGACGCTGTACTTCCTCGCGTCCCCATGGTTGTTGACAGTTCACAGACTGTGCAGCAGTACCATGATATTGCGTCCGGCTCCGTCACGCATCCACCAGTGCGACCGGTTTCAGCGAGTCAGACGTTGCCCACTCCGTTGCCGTTTCCTCATCAGTTTCGGATGAGGAACCCTCTGATGAGGACGTTGCTGAACAAGACGATCAACCCCCAGCCCTGCTATCCATCCAGAAGATGCTGAGGAAGGAACGCTGCCCTGTCAGGCTGTGGATGAGTCTGGTAAGGACACTGTCATCCGTGGTTCAATTTGTGTCACTAGGAAGACTACACCTCCGTCCTCTTCTATACCATCTAGCTTTTCACTGGAAAAAGGACAAGACGCTAGAAGCGGTCTCGATCCCGGTTTCCGGAAAGATAAAGTCTGGTCTGACTTGGTGAAAGGACTTTATCAACCTTAGAAAGGGTCTTCCCCTGACTCTTCAGACTCCCAACCACGTTCTCTTCTCGGACGCATCGGACGTAGGCTGGGGTGCGACATTAGACGGTAGGGAATGCTTGGGGATATGGAACTCGAGTCAAAGGACAATGCATTTCAACTGCAAGAAGCTACTGGCAGTACGTCTGACCTGGAAAAGCTTCAGGTCTCTCCTTCAAGGCAAAGTGGTGGAGGTGAACTCGGACAACACACGGCTTTGACGTACATCTCCAAGCAAGGAGGGACCTACTCTCTGACATGGTACGAGATCGCAAGGGACCTCCTCACCTGGTCAAAAGGTCTAGACTTTTCACTAGTAACGAGGTTCATCCAAGGCAACTTGAATGTCATAGCAGATAGTCTCAGTCGGAAGAGACAAATAATTCCAATAGAATGGACCCTCCACAAGGATGTATGCAAGAGACTTTGGGCCACCTGGGGCCAGCCAACCATAGATCTCTTCGCAACCTCAATGACCAAGAGGCTCCCAATAGTTTGCTCACCTATCCCGGACCCAGCAGTAGTTCATATAGATGCCTTTCTACTAGATTGGTCACATCTAGATCTATATGCATTCCCTCCGTTCAAGATTGTCAACAAGGTACTGCAGAAGTTCGCCTCTCACGAAGGGACAAGGTTGACGCTAGTTGCTTCCCTCTGGCCCGCAAGAGAATGACTCACCGAGGTACTTCGATGGCTAGTAGACGTTCCCAGAACACTTCCCCTAAGGGTGGACCTTCTACGTCAGCCACGCGTAAAGAAGGTACACCAAGGCCTCCACGCTCTTCGTCTGACTGCCTTCAGACTATCGAAAGACTCTCGAGAGCTAGAGGCTTTTCGAAGGAGGCAACCAGAGCGTTTGCTAGAGCAAGGAGAACATCCACCCTTAGAATCTACCAATCGAAGTGGGAAATCTTCCGAAACTGGTGCAAGTCAGTATCCGTATCCTCGACCAGTACCTCTGTAACTCAAATAGCTGACTTTCTCTTATATCTGAGGAAAGAACGATCTCTTTCAGCTCCCACTATCAAGGGTTACAGAAGCATGTTGGCATCAGTCTTCCGTCACAGAGGCTTAGATCTTTCCAACAATAAAGATCTACAGGACCTCCTTAAGTCTTTTGAGACCACAAAGGAGCGTCGTTTGGTTACACCTGGTTGGAATTTAGACGTGGTACTAAGATTCCTTATGTCAGACAGGTTCGAACCGCTTCAATCAGCCTCCCTGAAAGATCTCACCTTTAAGACTCTTTTCCTGATATGCTTAACCACAGCTAAAAGAGTCAGTGAGATTCATGCCTTCAGCAAGAACATCGGATTCTCATCCGAAACGGCTACATGTTCTACAACTTGGTTTTCTAGCCAAACACGAGCTGCCTTCTCGGCCTTGACCAATATCGTTCGATATTCCAAACTTATCGTATGGTTGGAAATGAACTAGAAAGAGTATTATGTCCTGTAAGAGCTCTTAAGTTCTATTTAAAAACCTTTACGAGGCCCGTCTGAAGCTTTATGGTGTTCAGTTAAGAATCCATCTTTGCCTATGTC
Source organism: Palaemon carinicauda (assembly GCF_036898095.1). Classification (NCBI taxonomy): domain Eukaryota; kingdom Metazoa; phylum Arthropoda; class Malacostraca; order Decapoda; family Palaemonidae; genus Palaemon; species Palaemon carinicauda. The sequence continues at coordinate 67,810,994 of NC_090734.1, forward strand.
AGAGAATGCTTTATCCTATTTTATCAGACTGTTAATACGAGAAGCTCATTCCCATCTGAATGAGGAAGACCAAGCTTTGCTGAAGGTAAGGACACACGAAGTTAGAGCTGTCGCAACTTCCGTGGCCTTTAAAGAAAATAGATCTCTGCAAAGTATATTCGACGCAACCTATTGGAAAAGCAAATCAGTGTTTGCGTCTTTTATCTTAAGGATGTCCAGTCTCTTTACGAGAACTGCTACACTCTGGGACCATTCGTAGCAACGAGTGCAGTAGTGGTGAGGGCTCGACCACTACAATTCCCTAATTCCATAACCTTTTTTAATCTTTCTCTTGAAATGTTTTATTATTGTTTTTGGGTTGTCCGGAAGGCTAAGAAGCCTTTCGCATCCTACTTGATTTGGCGGGTGGTCAAAGTCATTTCTTGAGAAGCGCCTAGATTAGAGGTTTTGATGAGGACCTTTAGTATGGGTTGCAACCCTTCATACTTCAGCTCCTAGGAGTCGCTCAGCATCCTATGAGGATCGCGAGGCTCAGTAAGGAAGACGTACTTAAAAAGGCAGAGTAATTGTTCAAGTCGACTTCCTTACCAGGTACTTATTTATTTTATGTTTGTTATTTTGAATAACTGCTAAAATGAAATACGGAATACTTAGCTCATAATAATGTCAACATGTAATGCTGGTCTCTACCCACCCCCCTGGGTGTGAATCAGCTATATGATCATCTGGTAAGTTTAATATTGGAAAATGTTATTTTCATTAGTAAAATAAATTTTTGAATATACTTACCCGATGATCATAAATTAAAGGACCCACCCGTCCTCCCCAATAGAGACCCAGTGGACCGAGGAGAAAATTGGTTCTGTGTTGACATCGAGTACTTGAGTACCTACTTGACAGATGGCGCTGTTGATGTACACCCCCACCTGTATAGCGATCGCTGGCGTATTCCGCCCGTAGGTTTTTCTGTCGGGCAGCAGAGCTGACAGCTATATGATCATCGGGTAAGTATATTCAAAAATTTATTTTACTAATGAAAATAACATGTTTCGATGGTTACATTCCTTATGGGAAGTTAGTTTATGCATTACTCTCATACGTTCCCGTAATCAGGATAGGTAGTTTACCCACAAGTAGACTTCCTTCATTCCAGGCAGTTCCTTCTTAACTTTCGGATAGGCCATCTTAGTATTCAAAATACTTTAGACTCCAAACCATGGAAGAGAAAATTTGTAACTTATGTCAATTTTGCCAACTGAAGCAAAGAAATCTAAATTTATTCATTGTTTGTAAGGGATCTTGGTCATAAGAAGGAGGTCTCAATTGCTAATGTTGATCAATGTTCTCCAATCGAGTTCCAGATGCAACGAGTCATTCGGGCTGTGCCCATATATTCGTTCCTCCTCGCCGGTCTGTGTTACTGGTTCATAGATGGACTTATGCATACATTACCTTTCCAATAATGAATTGAAGATAATTTACGTCTCAATCTTGCCTTTCGGAAGTATAGGAAGTTGCGTGCGAGCGGTCAATAGCGACCAGTCTCATGCTCGACAGCAATCGCTAAAGAAATTCACTGCAATACACACACACACACACACACACACACACACACACACACACACACACATTGACCGGACAGTATCTCTGATCGGTGGTCTCTTCAACTCAAGGTCATAGCTCCCAAGGGGTGAAGACTTGACCCTTGGGGGTCAGGATCTTGCGCTGTAATCCCATCTTCCTCTATCTAGTACTGGCTATTTTGGTATTACCAATCAGCAAGCATACTTACACAGCCAACTCCTATTGGATTGAAGGCAGTTGGAGGACAGGATTTCCCCCCTCTTACAGAGCACTGGTTGCACATCTCGGCATCAATCATCTTGAGATGTTTACTTGCTAGGTAATCTCTCGGCCCCTCAGGAGTAACCGATGAGAATTCATCTTTTTATCAAGAGTCAAGGCTCCTTGTTCCTCTCAGTTGAAATTGCCAACTCTTTGGGGAGGGGGGAGGAGGAAGCAACAGTCACAATCCCTGGGAAATGTTAGCTACCCTTCTGGGTAGTTAACTGACTAGGTAGCCCAGAGTCCGTCCCATTTTCCAATAAGTTGGAAGGGAAATTATTTCCTCGCAGTTAAGTTGCTGGTACAACCCATCGCCTGCAGCCTAAATAGATTTTTATGAGTGGATGTCTCCTCCTTGTGCGGGATGCAGGTTGTATTGGAGTACTCTGGTCCATTCAAGTTGGACGTGAGTAAAGACCCGAGTCTCGCGTAGTGTAGCACACCCATTCATTGATCACCAGTTAGGTGGGTGGGAGAACTCCTCCGCCCGAAGGAGGTCTGCGTGCAATCTAGATCGCCTATTATTTTAATGGCAGAGGTGGATACTTCATAGGGTTGAATCTTGGTCGGTCTCCTTACTCAAAGAGGGATACATCTTTCCGTTCATACTCTCTAACCCTCCTCTGACCCTACATCCAGCAATGTCAGATTCCTACGCGCAGGGATCTGCAAGAGACTGCACTAACCAGAATATAGCATACTAGTTTTGGGCAGCATGATGCACCTTACCACCTAGCAAGGTGGGTAGGTGATTTCATCTGCCTGACAAAGGTGCGCCCCACCTCTGCTACGCATAGAGCTCTCTTGGGTGAGTCTTCCCATCAAAGCTCATGCACACAAGAAGCATTGTCCAGAGTAAAAGTGATTTTTTCTTTACAGGTTGCTGATCTGAAGGTAGGAGGTTTCAAGAAGGGCTCTTAAAAAGGTGCCCCTTATCTTCCTTCTCTGGAGCTGAAGGACCTTCTCTTTCCCCAGGCTGAGATGACTTCTGTGTTTGGTCTCCAGTTACTGACGGTTCAACTCCCGCCAGTACCAGCAGATCATGAAGATGATAAAGTTCAGGGTGCTCTGCTAGTCATGAGCCTGTCCACCAACAACGCGTTGACAACTTCTGGGTCGTCAGAGAGGGAGAGGATCCTTCCGACCACGGAAGCCCCTGAAAAGTCTTTGTTTGGATGTATATCGGGTGAGTACAGTTCCCAGTGATTCTTTAGTTTGTTCCCCCCCATCTCTACTGCTCAAGCCTCAGCTTAAACCTCTAGCCCTGTTCATATGTTAGACAAACCTTCGTTTCTTAGTAACTCGGAACATACAGTGTCCATGAAAGCTTGGGAAAACCTAACTGCCAAACCTGAACGTTCTCAAGCGGAGCTCATAGCGTGGATAGAAGCTTTACAAAAGGCACTTGCTTCTCAGGCTCCCCCTGCTTCAAGCCTACCAGAATGGGCAGGTAAGAACTCTTGGCATTATGCTGAGTATATGGCCTTAAGTGAAGGGTACCTCCACATCGGAGAGTGTTTGGGTTCCAAGCCAGTCTCGGACTTGGAATTTTTCCCATCGATCGATATTTATCCTTACTGCTACGTAAGGCTTAACTTGGAAGTGTCAATTAGGGAGGATACGATCCCTAAACTCAGTCTCTTTTGGTTAAGGAGCTGAAGACGGCCGATTTCACCAATTAGTGAGGTTTGATATGTTCTTAGATATAAGTTCGTTGGATTTGGGGGGGGGGGATTTTATAAACTATACATTTTAAGAAAGCTATTATTACAAAGAATGCAAGAACCAATATTGCCAGAATATTCGAGGTCATTTTGGTGGCCATTTTGGATTTCCAATATGGCGACCACAAAATCTTATTTTTCTCTTATTTGTTAATTTTGTTTTAACGGTACTGATTATGATGAAATATGACCTCAAGTGGCCCATGAATGGTCAGCGCTCCTCACTGTGCCGAAACAAGCAAATGCAATCAGGAAATTTACAGTAGATGATCACCCGACTGTCATCACCTTTGACATGGCACTCTACGAAAACGTGGTACAACTGTTGGATGCTCGATTAGATCTGAAGAAGTAAACATTACCAAGACTGGGAGAGTTCCATGCTGTCATGGCTGCATTGAGAGCTTTGGGATTTCAATTGAAAAATCAGGGATTGATGATGCTTGGATTGAGGCTGGCCTGTATGGTACTGCAACAACAAGGCAGATTCTGAGTTGCTCACACTACAAACGCTGCTTGACAGCTTATATCTACACCTGCATTGCTTTCTATGAATTAATCCTTGAGGAATTCTTCAACGAATGCCCACAGCTCAAGGCTATGTTTGACTAGGCAACAGAACAGGTCACATCAGCATGTTGCCAGAAAGACAAGTCAGTCAAAGAAGAATCTGTCAACCAAGCAAATAGTTCATTGCTGGATATCGTGACCAAAGAATACTTTGAACAAGCATTCAAGACGTGGAAGAAAAGCAAGCGCAAAAATGCCATGTTCACCTTCGTCACCAACTACCTCTGCAGAGTAGAGGCCATCCTTCACTTCATTGCGGCTTCTCGAAATGCTGACTGGGAGTTGCTCCTGGAAGTTGCAGTCACTGAGCAAGTTATTCTTTGCCTTCGACCGCATCAAGTACAAGAGAATTTGGCCACATTATATTGCGGACATGAAAGATCTCAAGACAAACCACCCCAACACCTAGTCGGAACTTGCCAGTGGCAATGTGTCTGTCACCAGGAGTGCAATTCCATTTGTCTCTGTAGGTGCTGGCCATGCCTGTGAACACATCAATAGACAAATGAAGGTTCACTCTGGGTTGATTGGAATCTAAAACAATGCTAATGCAAGGCAGAGATTCTTTATGGCTGCTGCAGAACTGTCTTGCCTCTCAATTGAGTTCAAAGACCAGTTCAACACAATGGACACCACAAGAACTGAACATCCTGGGGTAACACAAAGCAGTATACAAAAGAACCATGCTGCTGTTGATAGCATCAAGGCTACAATACTGAGTCATGGGAACCCAGTCAGAGGTGAAGGCGATCAACTATACAACATAATTACTGATGGATGTGTACCACAGGAACATGTTCACGACATCGTACATGCAGACTCAATTGGGCAGAAGCTGCATGAGGACTTTGTTGCAGTATCAAACTTCGAAAAACAAGTATAGAGCTCAAAGAAACCACAAAGACCTGTACGGACGCCTGCTTGTCCTGTCAAGATCACGAGCCATTGATCGAAAGAAAGCAATCAGTACCTATGAGTTCACTCAGGTGCCAAGAGTACTTTTTGCCAGCGATGGAGAAATTCTTCCATGCACTGACAAATCAATGCTAATACACCGACTTGAGAAGCTTTTTGAGGAGAATGCCGAAACAGAGAACCTAGAAGCAGCAGAAGCTGAACAGAAGTCAGGCACTAGCCAGAAGCATCATCACAGGATTGCTCTTGTGGATGGCATGGTGCTTCTCCATAACCTTACGAAGAAACCACCAACTATGGAGACCGTAGATCTTAGCAGGTGGTACTACGACAGATTTGACACCTACAAGTCTGAGTCTCTGAAACAACGAACCAGAGAAAGATGGAACTTGGCTCAGCTTCCAGTTGAGTACCAGATCAAAGATGAAACAAATATCAAGAACATTACAATGAACAAGTTCCTTAAGCACGTCAAGACGAAGAAACACCTTGCAGAGTACCTAGCTAACAAGATCATCGAATATGGTGAGAGCTCCCCGAAGGTGGTCATTGTGTCCGCAGCAGGTAAATAAACTTACAATAAAGCTTGTTACATTTATTATTATTATTATTATTATTATTATTATTATTATTAGCCAAGCTACAACCCTAGTGGGAAAAGCAAGATGCTATAAGCCCAAAGGCTCCATTAAGGAAAAATAGCCCAGTGAGGAAAGGAAATAAGGAAATGAATAACTGATGAGAACAAGTTAACAATAAATCATTCTAAAATAGTAACAACGTGAAAACAGATATGTCCTATATAAACTATTAACAACGTCAAAAACAGATATGTCATGTCATATATAAACTATAAAAAAGACTCATGTCAGCCTGGTCAACATAAAAACATTTGCTCCAACTTTGAACTTTTGAAGTTCTACTGAAGTTCTACCCGATTAGGAAGATCATTCCACAACTTGGTAACAGCTGGAATAAAACTTCTAGAATACTGTGTAGTATTGAACCTCATGATGGAGAAGGCCTGGCTATTAGAATTATCTGCCTGCCTAGTATTACGAACAGGATAGAATTGTCCAGGGAGATCTGAATGTAAAGGATGGTCAGAGTTATGAAAAATCTTATGCAACATGCATAATGAACTAATTGAACGACGGTGCCAAAGATTAATATCTAGATCAGGAATAAGAAATTTAATAGACCGTAAGTTTCTGTCCAACAAATTAAGATGAGAATCAGCAGCTGAACACCAGACAGGAGAACAATACTCAAAACAAGGTAGAATGAAAGAATTAAAATACTTCTTCAGAATAGATTGATCACCGAAAATCTTAAAAGACTTTCTCAGTAAGCCAATTTTTTTGTGCAATTGAAGAAGACACAGACCTAATGTGTTTCTCAAAAGTAAATTTGCTGTTGAGAATCACACTTAAATTTTAAAAGTCATACAAATTTAAAGAAACATTATCAATACTGAGATCCGGATGTTGAGGAGCCACCGTCCTTGACCTACTTACAATCATACTTAGAGTTTTGTTCGGATTACACTTCATATCCTGTAATTTGCACCATGCACTAATTTTAGCTAGATCTCTATTAAGGGATTCACCAACCCCAGATCTACATTCAGGGGATGGAATTGATGCAAAGAGAGTAGCATCATCTGCATATGCAACAAGCTTGTTTTCTAAGCAAAACCACATGTCATGTGTATATAGTATGAAAAGTAATGGGCCAAGAACACTACCCTGTGGAACACTGGGTATCCCATTCCTATACTCACTATAGTGCCCATCAACAATAACTCTTTGAGATCTATTACTTAAAAAATCAATAATAATGCTAATATATTTAACTATTTTCAACAAAACACTTACAGTGTGTTGTGTTTGTATTTCTTTATAGGAAGGATTAAAGCCAACATAAGGATGGAGTGTGAAGACAACAATCATGAAGAAGCAGACACACTTCTCATCCATCAAGCAGTCCTTGCGTACCATCGCAGCTCATCCAACACGGAACTCATGGTTTTTTCACCTGACACAGATGTGCTTGTCCTACTGATAGGACATTATGATATTCTCCTGAAAAGGACATCAATTACCATGAAATCTGGAGTACTTCAGAATGGTTCTATGTGGACATTTTTGGGTGCATCCCGTGCTAAAGCTCTTCCAGCGTTCCATACATTTACTGGTACTGACAACACTAGCCGATTTTATGGAATCAGTAAAGTGACATGGCTGAACATTCTCCTTGAGGCACCAGAGGAGATCTGGAAAGCTCTGCAACATCTCTCTGAACCAGATGAAGTCACAGAGGAACAGATTTCTATCCTGGAGAAATTTGTCCATGATGCTTACAAGCCGAAGAACTCGGACATCACAAACATCCCAGATCTTCGGTGGTACCTTTTCTGCAAGAATATGGCAGATAGTGAAAAGCTGCCACCTACCATTGGTGCACTTGAACAACATATACTGCGAGAAAAGATACAAGCCAGAGTGTGGGGTCAAGCTTCTGTTGCTCAACAGAGCCTACCAGAGCCTTTTGGTAACGGGTATTGCAGGACTAAGGATGGACAATTGCAACTGCTTGCAACAGAACTTCTGCCAGCCCCCGAAGCCATTCTGGAAATGCTAAGATGTCCTTGCAAGACAAGCTGCTCAACTAAAAGGTGCTCTTGTGCCGCAGTGAATCTTCCTTGCACTGAAATGTGTCAGTGCACAAGTGACTGCCAAAATTACCAAGATTCAAGGTATGTTTCATTAAATCTCAATGACTCGGAGAGTGACGATGATGATGATACAAACGATAATTGAGAGAACATGATATATGATATTGCCTAAAGACAATAATACAGATTAATTGTGGCAGTTTTAGTGGCTGTTTCTTTAATTCTTTCTATGATCACTCAATGCTTAAATGTACTACCTTGCATACTTCTGCTGCTACTTTAAATTGCAATTGTTGCGTATATTAATTGCGTGTGTAAATTGCAATTGTTGAATGTATGGTGCTGATGTGTTTCTAGTTTAACATTGTATATAGGTTATGAAAAATAATGCCAACATTCTATTACCATAATGTTCCGTAATAAAATGCCTAAAAATGGTAATTTCTGTTACTTCATGTTTTAAATCATATCTAAAGACTACATTTATATTATGAAAAAGCAAATTATAAAAAAAAGAAATAGCCTAACTCAGCTGTGCTGAAGTCTCACAAGTGGAAATTGCATTTTAGAAATCGGCCCTTTTCAACATCCAAGATGGCTGCCAAGGTGACCTAATTAATTTTGGCAACATTGTTTAGGAGGTTCCTTGATTTGTAAGCATTCCAAAAATGTATAGTTTACAAAATCCCCCCCCCCCCCCCCAAAATCCAACGAAATTACACTAGTGACCTCACTAAATACCCAACTTTCTGCTTTTGGCAGGAAGCAGGCCACCTTTGTAGCCCCCAAGGACACTGTCTTCCCTTTAGCCTCTAAAAGTTTAGAGGCTGTAAAGAAAGCAGTAGTAGAGGGTAGACCATTCCCAGTGCTAGAAGAGTGCAAACCCGTCTCCCTAACCCTTTATTTTGATTCGGACAGTTGGGAGGATGTCCAACACACCTTTACTGTTGGAAAATCAGATAAAGACATAGTAGGTAAGCTGACTATCTTGCAAATATCGACCTTACTACACCAAGGGTCCTACACCGTCTCCATAGATCTTACAGAAGCCTATTGACATCTTCCGATAGGTCGGCACTTCCCCTCCTACCTTGGTTTCAGACTGCCAAGAAAGGCCTTCATATTTAGAGTTATGTTCTTCAGGCTCAATGTAGCTCTATTCACAAAGCTAGTCGAGGCCATCATCCAACAATTACGGAACAAAGGCTTCCAGGTAATGGTATACCTGGACGACTGGCTGTTCTGGGCTGCAACAAAGTATCTTCGGACAGCTCAAAAAGTAATGAAATTCCCAGTCTGGGCTTTCAGATATATTTCAAAAGTCCAGGCTGTCTCCAATGTAAGAATTCCATTGGCTAGGGCTTCATAGGAATCGAAAGTTACCCACACCCTCTCTCTGCAACAGGGCAAGAAAAAAGAAATAGCAAACTTTGTTGGGTGCCTTCTTCATTCAAAAGAACTCACCAGATGGCAACCGAAAAGTCTTGGGTTCTGCATTTCGCTGCCGGGATGGACTCGATCCTAAAGCGAGACTCAAAAATGCCAACAGAGTCTGGAGAAGAAAGGCATCATATGCTCGGAGAGATCTTCGCCACAAAACCCCAGTCTTATTTCGAAAGCAGCTCAAGCCGTGGTCCACTGCCAGGAGTTTATCTACACAAGTCCCTCTTCAGTACCCTTCTCCTTACGTGACTATTCACACGGACGTCTCGGAACAAGAAAATACAGGGTCAGTGGTCAATTGCATTTCAGAAATTTCACATCAATATTTTGGAAGCTATGGCAGTGTTTCTGACTGAAGAGAATGAACCCAAGGACGAAATCATACATCAGTTTAGTCATTGACAACGGGACGATAGTCCGTCATGTCAACAGACAGTGCTCCAGGTCTCCTCAGATCAACCATGTGATCCTAGCCATCCTCAATTTAGCAAAGTGGAGGAACAGGCATCTCTCAATAGTTCACCTCAAAGGGGTTGGCAATGTGACGGTGGAAGCCCTGTAAAGATCCAAGCCTATGGAAACAAAATGGTTTCGATGCAATATCTTTCTGTTTCATACTAGAGCAAGTCCCAGAACTGCGAATCAATCTCTTTGCGATGAGGTTCATCAAGAAGTTTCCCTGGTATGTAGCACCAAACTTAGATCCTGAAGCAATATGGACAGATGCTATGTCTCTGGATTGGAACTAGTGGCCTCACATATACCTACTTCCACCATTCAACCTCCTAATGAAAGTCCTGAACAAACTGGACTTTCAAGGGAAACAGCAGCTCTTGTGGCTCCCAAGTGGCCTAAGAGCAATTGGTATCATCTTGTTCTGGAACTCAAACCTCTCCAGGTCCCTCTACCATCTCCAGTGCTGTCCCAGGATGTTCAACAGAAGACTGTCTTTGCTACCTCTTGGATAAAAAAAATCCTTCAGCTTATGATTTTCTCGCCCACATGGCTCAAAGAAAGTTTGGAGTTGCGAAGGAGAGAATTGACTTCATGGAAGAGTACAAGTCCAACACCACAAAACGACAATATTTGTCTTCCTGGAAAAATGGATTGCATTTGTGAAAAGTCATCAGCCATCTTCCATTTCGATGGACTTCTGCATTTCTTTCTTTGATGCTTTTGATTTTGAACTTGATAGCGAGCTGTTCAATAAGATCCTGAGGGCTTCTGCTAAACTGAAACCTAATGCTCCTCCCAAGGCTATTTCTTGGTCGTTGGATAAAGTCCTGTACTTTGCCTCCTCGATAGATAACACCTCTACTTCTCTGAGGGATTTTACTCAAAAGTCTATCATTTTGCTTGGTATGGCTTCTGATGTAGAGTCAGCGAAATTTTGGCCCTTTTAAGGGAGGATGGCCACATTGAATTCTCAGAATTGGGGGAGGTAAATCTTTACCCTGATCTTGCAGTCTTGGTGAAAAACGAACTTCCCACGAAATGCTGAGGGCCTTAAAAGATTGTCCCACATCAGGAGAACCCTTCTCTGTGCCCCGTGTGGTGCCTTAAGGCCTACCTGTCAAAGAACCAGGCCCTTAAAGGCAGTCAACTTTTTAAAAGGGAGATGACAGGATCTAATCTTTCTCTGAAACATCTAAGGTCCAATCTCACCTATTTCATCAGAAGGGCTGACCCTGATAATATACCATCAGGTCATAACCCTAGGGAAGTTGCCTCTTCCTTAATTTTTTTCCAATCTATGTCCTTTGCAGGCTTACAGGGGCTGGAAATCTTCAAGAGTGTTCTTCAAAACATTACTTACCACAGTTGGAAGAGATTAAACACTGTAATGGCCGTTGGTAGTATGATTAAACCAGCTTCTTAAGTGTTGTGTATGGACTCTTTTAGACTGCATAGCTGGAACTTCTCAGTCTACATTGTGCAAGGGGACTCATGTTCCTCTTTTCAATGTACTATTTAATATTGTAGAGAGTCAAAGGGGATATTTTTCCCTTTATGTCATGAGTGTTACTATTTTACTACTCTGTTATATTATTTTGGGGCCGAAAACTCTGGTTTCTGTATATATCTACTGCATATAATGTGACAATTGATTACTGTTACATTTATGTATCTTTGGAAACAATAAAAGACTGCTGTTCCTTTTTGTATTTCCTTTCATTTGACCTACTGTACAAAATAAAAGTAGTGTACCTCAATTTTTAACCCTCCCTTTATAGACTTCGGTCTTTTCATCTTCTGGAGACAAAAATCTCCACAGTGAGTGGGACTGTGACATTGATTTCCTTTGCTTCTACTTTTTACAAATGTATCGCTTGCAATCATAGCTTGATACCATAGTTACCAATACTAAAGGAAGTATGATTATGTCTATGGGGGTGTAAAGGGTCAAAATTCTCTTGGCCACAATTTATGATAATTCTTCGGTACACTTCCATCAGGGCGACATGGCTCGAGCCCAAAAAACGGATTTTGACAGGAAAAATCTATTTTTGGGTGAGATAGCCATGTCGTCCTGATGGCCCGCCCGTTACTTTTCCATCCCTTCCAATTCTCCGTGTGGGACATCGCATCATGCAATGGCTGCTCCTTGAATGGTTCAGCAGGAAACGTGTTAGTTGTAGCACATTGAGACCGGGAGTTGTAACTGTTCACTTGCCCACGTATCCTACCCTCTACCTTATCCTTTGAGACAAGGCCAACTCTCTTTGGGGAAGAATAACCATGGCTTGTTATTAACACGTCCCTGAAGTCAGAACTCGGGGTGATACCTCTAAGGTAAAATTTCTCTAGTATATCACTCGCAGAAATATCCCAAGTAGAAGCTGCCAATGAGGAACTTCCATCAGGACGACATGGCTATCTCACCCAAAAATAGATTTTCACCATGTCAAAATCCATTATTTATAAATATACAGTATCTTTATATATATATATATATATATATATATATATATATATATATATATATATATATATATATATATATATATATCCCTCATAAAAAGTTAATTCCAATTCTGCTTGTACATATTCCCTTTGGATTCGGGTTTTGTATGTAGAATCTAAATTAACCCATCTTCACCATTATTGCCAGTTGATAAGTTTGTAACACTCGGCTATATTGTGACCTTTATGTTTATTTGTTTTAATAAACCCCAAATACTTTTTGATATCTAATTCAATGTGTTTCATGATCACAGAACCAAGGGGAAATTCAGTTTATGGTAAGAATTTCTGTCTGGGCAAGGATTTCAATCTTTTCCTAATTAAAATCATTGCATTGTGAGATGTTGTCAAGTGAAGACGTGTTATCGCTGTGAACTGTCAGATTCTCGCCCAGAGCTGTTTCAGATTATATTAACATTTGTGAAAGCTTCGAAAATATTAGTTAGTCGTATGGAGAGATTGAAGTGAAAAGTAAAAGTACACCATATCTGGTTGCCCCCATGTGGATTTTCGAGGAGACAGAAAAAATTGGATAAGATGTGGCTGTGAAGAGTGTGTTTATTGAGGCAAAAATCAGTGATGAAGACCTATGCTTGAAATGTATTTGTTCATTTTATGTAGATGAAGTCATTATTGCCAAGACAACTATATTTATAATGGAGGAGGAATTGAAAATGAAAGACCTTCATATAAGGTAGTACAGTAGGTAGTAGGTTGGCCAGGGCACCAGCCACCCATTGAGATACTACTGCTAGAGAGTTATGGGGTCCTTTGACTGGCCAGACAGTACTATATTTGATCCTTCTCTCTGGTTACGGTACATTTTCCCTTTGCCTACATTTACACCGAATAGTCTGACATATTCATACATATTCTCTTCTGTCCTCATACACCTGACAACACTGAGATTACCAAACAATTCTTCACCCAAGGGGTTAACTACTGCACTGTAATTGTTCAGTGACCACTTTCCTCTTGTTAAGGGTAGAAGAGTCTCTTTAGCTATGGTAAGCAGCTCTTCTAGGAGAAGGACACTCCAAAATCAAACCATTGTTTTCTAGTCTTGGGTAGTACCGTAGCCTCTGTACTATGGTCTTTCACTGTCTGGGGTTAGAGTTCTCTTGCTTGAGGGTACACTCAGGCACACTATTCTATCTCATTTCTCTTCCTCTTGTTTTGTTAAAGTTTTCATAGTTTATATAGGAGATAATTATTTTGATGTCTTACTCTTATAATATTTTATTTTTTCTTGTTTCCTTTCCTTACTGGGCTATTTTCCCTGTTGGAACCCCTGGGCTATAACATTCTGCTTCTCCATCTAGGGTTGTAGCTTAGCCAATAATAATAAGAATAATAATAATAAACGGACATGAAGAGAAAATCTCTGAATTGGAACGCCAAATTATGGAACTCACTGCAGATCAGCAAATTCCACCCAGACCACTGATCTCACTGAGAAAGTTGATAATCTATCAATGAATATGAAATCAATTAACTTAACGCTGCAAACATTAATTGGCCTTAAACAAGAGAAAATGACATACAGTATGCTGACAAAGTTAAGGAAAAAAAAGCTGCTAGTAATTAAATCGACTAAAGCATCAACTAAAATAACCGACAGAAAAAATGCACATGCACTTACAGACATTCCAATTCATAATATGAGGTCAGCTTTAAATGGAAATGTAGTTGTAAACTTTGCTGACGAGAAGATCAGAGAGGAAGCAGCAAACAAGATTCAAAGCATGGCTTCTGACACCGAGACAAGGAAAATTTGAAAACTGAAACCTAAAGTAATGCTTCGTTTCAAAGAAATTGTTGCCTACACCATATCCAAAACATAGAATAGAAGATATGTCTGGTATTCAAGAAAAGTGCGACAGGTGGGACTACCCACTACTTATTGAAATGTGATCCTGGAGTTCGGAAGACTATGTATGATAATGGTGACAGTTATGTTGCAATGAGGTACTGATACGTAATAGGTACCATGTGATCACTGCTAACACTGACAGATGTATGGACATTTAAAAAAAAAATGCAGGTTTGAGACGGATAATAAAAGTCTGCGGGAAATGTTCAGAAAAACATTCCACCAAAGATTGTAATTCGCAACAGGAAAAATGTATAAACTGCATTAAGTTAAACAAACCAAATTACCACACAGTGAATTGAAGAGATTACAAAGCTTATGATTTGGAATTGAAAAGACTAGCAGAAAATACTGACCATGGATACTAAGGATGTCATAAACTGTGGCTATGTAAATATACAATCCGTTGGTAATAAAACTATTCAAATTCGAGAATTGATAAATAAGAAATATTTGGACATACTAGCATTATCTGAAATATGGTTATGTAAATTTGACAAGGCTAAGATCACTGAAATGACCCCCAAGTACAAGCTTTCTTTCATATTCCGAGAGAGGGCAGGTTTGATGGGGGGTCGGGCTCCTCATTTATAAGGGTTACTCAAATCTCAAGATGATAAAAAGAACTAGTGTAACAAGCTTTTAATATATTGAAATAAACTATACACAAAACGAAAAATATCCATTGTGACAATATACAAACCTCTGAGAACAAATACTAGTATCGTCTTTGAAGAATTCAGTTTACTCATTGAGATGATTATCATAGAGAAAAATGAATTAGTTATTTGTGGAGACTTCAATATTAGCTTGGATGACACATCAAATCTTGATGCTTCAGCATTTAGTTTGTTATTGGAATCATATCAATCGGTCTATACAGTGATGCCTCACAACACAAAATTAATTGGTTCCGTAAGGGCTTTCGTAAAGTGATTTTTTTTTTTTGTGTAGCGAGTCGCCTTTTACATGTAAATAGCCTAATTCGTTCCAGACCCTAGAAAAACACTACATTAAATGATTATGAAAATATTCGCCACTAAACAGTACCAAATATATGAAAAGTACAGTATTTTGATCATCTAATGATAAATTAACAATAATATTCTGAAAAAAGTGTTTAATTACAGCAAACACTAAAAATAAAGTAACAAAAATGTGGAACCTTACCTTTGGAGTGAGGCGATGTCCGAGAGCGAAGTGAGGGGCGGTAGAGGAGGATGAAAACGCCGGAAAACGTTTACGTACAAGTGGCAGAAAACTTAAACACTTAACTTTACAAAACATATTTATAAATGACAGAAAGCATTAACACTTAATTTAATGAAAGGCTCCTACAAATGACAGGAAATATTAACACTTAATTTTACGATAAACTTAAAATAAAATCTCTTTTTTTTTTTTTTCCTTTTTCTATTTTTTTTTTCTTTTTACTTTACATTTTCTATTTTCTAAATTTAATTACACTACGTATTTTCTTCATCACTGCCACTTTTCTTTCGTTTTTTAGCTGGCGCTTGGTCTGCTTCTACCAAAAGCGTCTTACTAAAATAATTGTCCAAAGAAGCTTGTTTCTGGCTGCTTCTCAAAATATTCCTGAAATAACTCGGGCAAACTTCATTACTGTACTCAGCGCACGACCTGTGAGAATTTATTCTGGGTGTTTCTTTTCTACGAGAGCCACCAGTTTAAAGTATCCATCTAGACTCTCTTTAATTTCTGCCGTTGTCAGTGGGTCATCCTCCTCCCCTTGCTGTGCTCTTCCTGAACGACGTTCACTCGCATGGCCTCCAACTCTTTCAGGTCATCCGTCGTAAGTTCCTTTTGGTACTCCTGGGTAAGCTCATCAATGTCGGCCTCATCAACTTCCAGACCAATGGACTTTCCGAGTGTAACGATCTCGGCAACTTTAGATTGATCATCAGGTTCAGGATCGTCAACATTTTCGGAATCGTCTTCAGTTTGGTCTGCGTGGAAGCCCTCGAAATCTCGTGCGGAGACGGTATCAGGCCACAGCTTCTTCCAAGCAGAGTTCAAGGTGCCTCTCGAAATCTCCTGCCAAGCTTGATCGATCATTTTTAGGCATATGACAATATCAAAATGCTCCTTCCAAAATTCACGAAGGGTGAGGTTTGTGCTCTCAGTGATTTCGAAAAAATCTCTTGAAGAGATATTTCGGGTAGAGTTTCTTAAAGTTGGAAATCACTTGCTGGTCCATTGGCTGGAGGAGAGGGGTGGTGTTCGGTGGAAGACAGAGAATCTTGACGAAGGATTATTGTGGTGCAATATCTTCATGGAGGGAAGGAGGGTGAGCAGGGGCATTGTCCAGCACCAGGAGGCATTTCATAGGGAGGCGCTTCTCTTCCAAATACTTTTTCACAGTCGGGCCAAAACAAATATTTATCCACTTGATAAACAATCGTCTTGTTACCCAGGCTTTTCCATCAGCCCTCCACAACACGTTTAGATTTTCCTTAGTAACTTTGTGGGTCTTGAAGGCTCGAGGAGTATCGGAGTGATACACCAGCAGGGGTTTCACCTTGCAATCCCCACTGTCATTTGCACAGGCTTATGCCCAGGTAGCCTCTTTTCTTCTGCCTTGATGTACGTTCGACGAGGCATTTTTTTTCCAAAAAAGCCCAGTCTCGTCGCAATTGAAGACTTGCTTGGGACTGTAGCCTTCCCGGACAGTTAACTCGTCAAAGGCTTCAGCCGCTTTCGTGACCGAGCTTGCAGCCTCCCCATGACGCACCACCGAATGAATGCCTGAGCGTCTTAAATTTTTCAAACCACCCACAAGAAGTCTTAAACTCTGGGGGTTCCTGCTGAGCATGCACGAGATCACCAAAAATGGCGCTGGCTTTCTGGCAGATTATCGCTTCGGTGATAGTGTCTCCAGCCATTTCTTCATCCTTTATCCAGAAAAACTGCAGTCTTTCCATCTCATCATGGAGGTGGCTCCTCTTGCTGGAGAAAACAGTCACACCCTTAGAAGGTGTTGCTGCTTTGATAGCTTCCTTCTGCTTCAGGATCGTTCCTATCGTAGATGGATTTCGGCCATATTCCTTCGCGAGCACACTTAACTGCATGCCAGCCTCGTATTTCTTGATTATTTCCATCTTCATCTCCAGGGAAAGCATCATCTTCTTTCCCTTAACATCAGCGACTTTCTTGGAACCCATAGCTAATGATGTATCGTAAGTATCACACACGATAACAGTACGTACAGTAAAATTGTTACAAAAGCGAAATCACAAACACTAAGTCAATGCGTACGATACCGCTGCCGGAACGGAAAGACATAGGAACGCCAAAGCGTAGATGCACGATGGGATACAGTAAAGTAGATGTCGACCAATAGGAGAGCAGGATCTCATGGTGGTAACTAGCATCCGAGTAGGAAGATAACCAATGGGAACGCAGGAGGATGCTAGCGAGTTTACGGGCTGGCAGGGCGCGAATTTTAAAATCCGTCTCGGATACGGTGGCACTCCCGCTCTGTACCGCCTTTTCGTTGTCCGAAACATTTTTCGTGATCCGAGTCGTAAAATTCTTCGCATCTCCTTTCATGAAGTGAAAATTTTGTAAGCCGATTCTTTCATAGCTAGAGGTTTGACTGTGCTGTTGACCGTGCAACTAATTTGGCGGGGCATATGTTGGACGTAGTTTTAAGTGATGGAATGAATAGCATTTCACCGTATCTGATATAGTGTATATTACTGTAATATATGTACAGTAATATTACTACAGTACAGCTTAACTGTACTTATTGTAAGAGTTGCTGTTTTTGCTCAGACGACTTGTAGCCTACACGTTTTCTTCAAGCATGATGCAACTTCTTGTGTTGACTTGTGCAGTATGTTATATCTATACTTTCTTAAACAGAAATACAGTTTATTTTATAAACTAAAAACACAATTATCTCGATAATAATTGTTTCTTTTCAATAAACAAACAAAAACAGTGAATTCTTTTACTTTTCAACAGCTTATTCTCTCTCTCTCTCTCTCTCTCTCTCTCTCTCTCTCTCTCTCTCTCTCTCTCATAAAAGCTTAAAATATTTGATTTCGCTTTGGAAGCATTATTGTGAAGAATTTTCTTCACTCTTCTTCTTTCAATCGTATTTTTAACTCTCTTCTACTAATACTATAGCTACCCCTTAAATGATCTCTCCTACATCCAGTTTTCTTCAACGAAACATAGGGAGGACTATTCTAAACTAGAACTTGTTGACAGTGGCGCACGCCATGCTCGTGACGTCACAGCATAGATACGCACAACAGAGGGCCTTAGTGTAACCCCGGCGTATGTTGGTTCTTTCCTTAACTACATGGGTCGAGATTAAATTCCTAAACTGAATTTTGATATAAATTTCAATACTGCTGAATTAATGCATCTTTTATTTCTCAATACCAATTAAGGTTTGTTAATTTTAAGATGTATGCCCATTGCACCAGTCCATTGCTGATTAATCATTTAAATGATTAATTTTTAGCAAGCCAGAATAGGTAGGATTGTTGTATATATAAACTCCCTTAGAGCAGCAAGATTTTTCTAGAGTATTTAGTACAAAATCCTGCCTCCTCTGCACTCCTTGCAACACTATGTTGCCCCGTCCTGAAGTCCCGATATGGCACCCCCAATGAAGTACCCTGCACATCAAGCTCCTCGCCTGTCTGGAAAGGTGAAGCCAGGTAATCTCCCTCGACCTTAGTGTCGCCCCACTCGATCAGAAGTCGCCATGACCGACTGACTTGCCTGTCAGTGAGCCTGTGCACCTCTGGCTCACCCCCTCTCCCAAAATGTGACTCACCAAGGAGTTATGTGGCTGCCGGCTGGAGACAGTGAAGGGGTGGAACCTGGGAACCATATTACCACAAACAAGGATTCTTGGGGTGGGCCAGTAAAGAGTGCAAAGTGCAACCAGGTCAAGAGCTATCATGGGCATAGGACTGTCTTCAAAGGAGTGCAGGTACTACATCAATGGCCATATTTATTCCCCCATTTTTTAGTTTAGCTTAGACTAATTTTATCTTGATAGGGAAACTGGCTAATTACAATATTCGGACTGTGTGCGGTGGGATTGTGTGTAAATATTTTTTCTATATTAATTCTTGTTTTGAGACTAGCACAGTCTCTGGGTCACATGGGCCACGTGCCCGACCCCATTTTTTGATTATTGCAGACCACGTGTCTAATCAATCATTTTTATTATTTTGAATTGCTTTTAATTTGCATTCCTTTTATGATTCCATTTTTGTGTTGTTAAGACGTCCGTTTTCTTTTCATGTAAATTTGTGAATAAATCAATATTAGGTTAATTAAACCTCCTTAGTATTTTTGCTCCCTCATTTATTTTAATGTGTAAATTGAATAGTTGATCATGGGACAGAATACCCAATATTTGAAGAGTAAACCTAAGTAAGTCTATAGGTGGTAACAGCGAGGAACTTTGTATTTAATATATTTGCTTTGAAGGTAAAGATCCTTATCTTTAAACTTTTAAACTACTTTACATCTCTGCTCCCATTTTTAATTTTGTCTAATTACATTAACGTAAAATACCTGTCCAGCTTCTCACTTGGGTAGCTGGGACGGAGTCGGAACAGAGCCTAAGAGTGAGATGACTATAGACCTGACAAACCTAGAGTAGGCCATAAATTACCTTATGTTCACGTGTGGAGTTCTCCGGCCTCTGGACAGTAAAATTTCCCCCTTTTGTATTTAAGAGTGATGGTTAGTGAACTGTGGTAGTAAAGTCATTAACAGGGTGTTTGTGCTAGAGAGTAAGTGTTCATAAACCTCCCCTGTTGATCTTTGAGTAACGACCATTAGGGAGACTTTCCCGGACTAAGTTCCCACTCAGAACATAAAAATTCTCCACAATTATTGCATTTTAGAAAATTACGATTATTCATATAATTAATTGTGCTTTCATAAGACATTTATGTACTTATGTTTTAAATTTCGGGTGTATTATTATCAATCTAAGTATTTTGGGTGCCGTGAGCAGATCAGCTGATGCACATATATACATGTATACTATTTCTTAACTTATTCAAATCATCTACTATATATAGATAATATAGAATTAAATAACCACCGAGGTTATAATCTACAATAATTTTCATATAATACATTATAACTTATTACAGTATTAGTTCTCTCTCTTATTCAATGTCAGGATGACAGAAAACTTCAAATCATTCATATTCTCTCTCTCTCTCTCTCTCTCTCTCTCTCTCTCTCTCTCTCTCTCTCTCTCTCTCTCTCTCTCTCGTACATCTACATCACACAAAACATACACTGTGTAGTTAAATGCATTGCATTTTACTGTAAATATTAGGTAAAGTAAACAATATAATAGCCTACTGTAAGTTACGGTGTACATTACCAGATCACATCGGAATTGGTGTGATCCTTTTCGGATATCATAGTGTACACTACCAAAATATTTCTTTGTAAATTTGTACAGTAATGTACTACTGGGTAAAGTATACAGTACACTATTACACAGTGAATAAATTTGATTTAGAATATGGAATGGTTTAGGTTATTGTAAATACCATTGCGTATGTGAAGAATTTTCTTCACTCTTCTTCTTTCAATCGTATTTTTAGCTCTCTTCTACTAATACTATAGCTACCCCTTAAACATTCTCTCCTACATCTAGTTTTCTTTAACGAAACATAGGGAGGACTAATCTAAACTCGTTGACAGTGGCGCACGCCATGCTCGTGACGTCACAGCGTAGATACGCACGTTAGAGGGCCTTAGTTGTAACCCCGGCGTATGTTGGTTCTTTCCTTAAACTACATGGGTCGAGATTAAATTCCTAAACTGCATTTTTTATATAAATTCCAATACTGCTGAATTAATGCATCTTATATTTCTCAATACCAATTAAGGTTTGTTAATTTTAAGATGTATGCCCATCACACCAGTCCATTGCTAATTAATCATTTTAAATATTAATTTTTAGCAAGCCAGAATAGGTAGGATTGCTGTATATATATAACTTCACTCAGAGCAGCAAGATTTATCTGAGTATTTAGTACAAAATCCTGCCTCCTCTGCACTCCTTGCAAGAATATATTGCCCTGTCCTTAAGTCCCGATATGGCACCCCCAATGGATTACCGTGCGCATCAAGCTCCTCACCTGTCTGGAAAGGTGAAGCCAGGTGATCTCTTCGACCGTAGAGTCGACGCCATCCTACGAGAAGCTGCCCTAGCCTGCTGACCTGCCTGGTCATTGAACCCGAGCACTTCTGGCTCACCCCCGCACTCTCTCTCCCAAAACTCGACTCACAAAAGGTTGCTGCCGGTCGGAGAGATTGAGAAGAAGAGGACCCTGATGTACCTAGTTACAGCTACAGTGAGAATTCTTGGGGTGAGCCAGGCAAGAGATTAGTGCGACAATCAGGTCAACAGCCACCACGGGCATAGGACTAATTTCAAAGGAGTGCAGGTACTACATCAATGGCCATTTAGTTTTCCCCCATTTTTTATTAGCTTAGACTAATTTTAACTTGATAGGGAACCTGGCTAATTACACTATTCGGACTGTGTGCGGTGGGATTGTGTGTAAATATTTTTCCATTATTATTTCTTGCTTGGAGACTAGCATAGTCTCTGGGTCACGTGGGCCACGTGCCAGACCCCATTTTGATTATTGCAGACCGCGTGTCTAACCCATCATTTCCATCATTTTGAATTGCATTTTTATGATTCCATTTTGTCTTTGTTAAGATGTCCGTTTTGTTTTTATGTAAATTTGTGAAATAAATCAATATTAGGTTAATTAAACCTCCTTAGTATTTTTGCTCCCTCATTTATTTTAATGTGTGAAATGAATAGTTGATCACGGGACAAAGTACCCAATATTTAAAGAGGAACCCTAAGTAAGTCTATAGGTGGTAACAGCGAGAAACTTTGCATTAATATATTTGCTTCGAAGGTAAAGATCCTTATCTTTAAACTTTTAAACTACTTTACATCACTGCTCCCATTTTGGATTTTGTCTGATTACATTAACATAAAATACCTGTCCAGCATTTCATTGGGGTAGCTGGGACGGAGCCGGAACAGAGCCTGAGAATGAGATGACTATAGACCTGACAAAGCTAGAGTAGGCCATAAATTATTGATATTTCTGCGTGTGGAGTTCTCCGGCCTCTGGACAGTAAAATTTCCCCCTTTTGTATTTAAAGAGTGATGGTTTGTGAATTGTGACAGTAAAGTATTAGCAGGGTGTTTGTGCCCCGAGAGTAAGTGCTCATATCCTCCCCTGTTGAACTTTATGTAACTGTTATAAGGAGACTTTCCCGGACTAAGTTCCCACTCAGAACATAAACATATAAAAAATTCTCCACACGAGTGGTCCTTCGAACCGGATCTTTTACCTTTGACTTATGAAGCATTAACGTAATTAATCAGCTTGATTAAGCATATAGTAACTCGCTATATCACTTACCCACACGCACACAGCCAGTTTGTCGAATGTGTAAGGCCCAGACTTTAATTGGGAAGAGAAATTTGTAATCATCATGATTTTTTTGTATCGACCACGTGTTTAAGGAAAGAACTACGTAACCAGGTTAATTTGTTGCTTGAATGTTCTCTACAGAAAGACTAGAATTTGTCGTAAGAACTTCACTTTGTCTCGGATCCGTTCACCCACGTGTGGCGGAATCCACTTATACCAGAAAGTTCTAAGCTACTTGAACTAAGGTGTTTTGTTGTTCAGACGCCCGTGTTTACTGCTCAGCTAGAGCGCCGGTGTACTCGTTCTGTCAACTAATTTTGCTAGCTAAGCATCTAATTTGTAACATTTTGTTCCTTGGTCTACCTTCCTTTGTGTCGTTTACCTTCCCTAACCAACATTAACTTTTCTAACTAAAGTTTCCCGTATACCTAGCACATGTCCTTGTCCTACAGAGCGAATTGGCGCAACATAATTTTAAGTCTTCTTACGAGTAACGTAGAAACTTAATTTCAACCAAGTCCGTTTCATTCCACGTGTTTGTTCCGAGATGGCGGATCTTGTTTACAACCCAAACTAAGGGTACATAATTGTTTGCTACCGTAAGTAAATTACTACGTGTAGTTAATTTAATTTCCTTTAGCGAGGAGATATTGTTTTTGTCCTTTAGCGAGGATATTTTTGTTTTACCTCCGCGTGAGGGAAATCTCATTTTTGTTTAGCCTCCACGAGAGTGCACTTTAAAGTCGTTGCCTTGTGCGCCAATCTACATTTTGAATAGTTCAGTGGTCGCCTTAGTGCGCCCGTAGTTGTGAAATCGTCACAACAGTGTCAGCCTCGACCTGTTATTTTAACTTTTAACTTGAATCTTTGCATTCATAAGCCATGTGCTTTCTAATATGTTCTACTTTGAAGTAAATTGATTAGTCATTATCGCCACGTGCGTGTATATAATTCATTTTAGTAAAGTGTTTAACGTCACGTGACCTGGGCATCGTCTGCTTTGTTAGGCCCCAGTCAATTTGAATTTTAAAGTAGTTTTGTTATTTACCTTTGTGTTGTCATTCAACCATTTTTCTCATCATGAGTAAATTTAAATGTTCAATTACCATGCTATTAAATTTGTAAAGTTTCATTTTCATGATCTTTTTAAATTCAGTTAACCCTTATTTGCTTTTACGAATCCGTTCATCAAAACGTGGTCATTCCAAGATGGCGGACTTCACTGTTAACGTAAACAACCCTCCACCGCCTAAGGCGGAAACGCTTAGCCCCGAGGAGATTAACGCTAGGCTTAAGGAACAGGAGTTGACGTTCACCTTTGTTTGTGAGGACGCAGACCTAGCACTTCATGCTCTCGCTTCAGTAGATTTTCCCAACATGGGTCCTGAAGCCGTGGGTCATTTTAAAAGTGAAATTAGTAAAGTAAGAGACGAACTTTGCAATTACAAGAATTTTTGGAGACGTCATTACGACCATCCTATTGTCAAAATAAATTATCCCGTGCTTGCTGCTTGTTCAAGTGAAGTTGAAATTGCTTTTAATAGCCTAATGGCTCATCCCAATTTACTTATAAAACCTAATCAGTCTTGTTCTTCTTCGAATGC
The DNA here is from genome assembly GCF_036898095.1 of Palaemon carinicauda. Taxonomy (NCBI): domain Eukaryota; kingdom Metazoa; phylum Arthropoda; class Malacostraca; order Decapoda; family Palaemonidae; genus Palaemon; species Palaemon carinicauda. The sequence goes on from NC_090734.1 coordinate 67,835,095, forward strand.
AACACCTTCAGTGACACATCCCCTGATTGTAACTTCTAACGTCTTGGCAGTCAAGCACAATGTTATAATTTTGTATCAACTCCCCAATCGTCACATTTCAATACTATGTTGCCAACACGGCATACAATTAGTAATTTTGTGTCAGCCCCACCTGCTCTGCCCTCATCTCCAAACCTTAAGCCGCCAGTGTTTGATCCCCCTCAACCCCCTTTGTCTTTACCGCCGGTGACAGTCCGTCCCGGCGGAAATACCATTCATAGTCTTAACATGGACCCCCCAAGTGGTAGCACGAATACCACCCAACTTAACCGTGTGCGTGATGGCCAGCAGAGGCCTGTACCGGTTGTAAATTCAATAACTAAAACTGTACCATCCCAAGGACCAGCGCCCACGCTGCCTGACTGTCCAGTTCTTAAGCCCGTAACTTCCGCTCTAACCCGTGTTGACGCTAAAACATCCCTGTCAGGATTTGAAACCCGCCCTCAGAAAGAGCCGCGTGATCGCAAGGTTAAGACCTTAGCAGTCGGGAAGGAACCTTGTGCACTGACGGCGGATTTAGCGAAGGTCACACATGTAGACCTAGCGCCGGAGATTAGAGCCTGTCTACGATTCACCTTGCTTAAGGATAACGGTACATTGAACGCCATTCATTATTTTCATTCACTTTTATATGGCGCAACTGTAAGCATTTATTATTATTGCCAAGTCGTACAGCAGCATTTTCCAGGTCAATCACTTGCTTTAACCTCAAAGCGTAAATTTAATTTTTGCCTTGACAACTTGTCATGGTGCTATAATCCCCCTGACATCCTTCAGCTCGTGCTGAAAATAAGTTTTGTTTTTAATATTCCCATCTTAAACGTTTCCCTTGAAGATGACATCCAAGACCTTAGTTGTCAGAAATACGATGTCCCCAAGGACCTAGTTTGTCTCATTTTATCATTCAGGCTAGTGTCAAATAACTTTTCACCTTTTAAAGCCGAGAAGGAGGTAACTTTCCTCCTTTTGTCAGGCGACAAATTCAAAGCTTTCATCACGCTAGTCATTTTATATGTAAAGACATTTCATGTAAAACGTTGGGTGTCAGACCGGGATTGGGATTCACCCCCATAATTTTTAATTTGTCATTTGGCCGGACTTGTTGCTGAACTCGACCTATATTGACTTACGTTTTGTTTGCTCTATCCGTACCCCTAGGGTGGGAAGAATTGAGTATTTTTAATCGTTTAATTATTATTGCATCGAAACGTTAAAACTGATCATATGCTTAATTTAGCGCTTCCGTGAAGCATTGCCTGCGTGGTTCAATACTCCCCAAATTCACGTGAAAGCATAACTTTTGACTCGATTGATTTTAATTAACGTTAACAGCGTTTTGTTAACTTTAAACGGACGTTGATGTGAAGAACAACTTCACTCTTCATTCAGCCAGTAAGTTATCTCGCTCATTCTAACAAGTAGTTGAATCACATTTGCCGGAACTAACCCCTCTCCCTTTTTTCTCCCCTTTATCCCCAGGGTGTGAAGAATTTTCTTCACTCTTCTTCTTTCAATCGTATTTTTAGCTCTCTTCTACTAATACTATAGCTACCCCTTAAACATTCTCTCCTACATCTAGTTTTCTTTAACGAAACATAGGGAGGACTAATCTAAACTCGTTGACAGTGGCGCACGCCATGCTCGTGACGTCACAGCGTAGATACGCACGTTAGAGGGCCTTAGTTGTAACCCCGGCGTATGTTGGTTCTTTCCTTAAACTACATGGGTCGAGATTAAATTCCTAAACTGCATTTTTTATATAAATTCCAATACTGCTGAATTAATGCATCTTATATTTCTCAATACCAATTAAGGTTTGTTAATTTTAAGATGTATGCCCATCACACCAGTCCATTGCTAATTAATCATTTTAAATATTAATTTTTAGCAAGCCAGAATAGGTAGGATTGCTGTATATATATAACTTCCCTCAGAGCAGCAAGATTTATCTGAGTATTTAGTACAAAATCCTGCCTCCTCTGCACTCCTTGCAAGAATATATTGCCCTGTCCTTAAGTCCCGATATGGCACCCCCAATGGATTACCGTGCGCATCAAGCTCCTCACCTGTCTGGAAAGGTGAAGCCAGGTGATCTCTTCGACCGTAGAGTCGACGCCATCCTACGAGAAGCTGCCCTAGCCTGCTGACCTGCCTGGTCATTGAACCCGAGCACTTCTGGCTCACCCCCCGCACTCTCTCTCCCAAAACTCGACTCACAAAAGGTTGCTGCCGGTCGGAGAGATTGAGAAGAAGAGGACCCTGATGTACCTAGTTACAGCTACAGTGAGAATTCTTGGGGTGAGCCAGGCAAGAGATTAGTGCGACAATCAGGTCAACAGCCACCACGGGCATAGGACTAATTTCAAAGGAGTGCAGGTACTACATCAATGGCCATTTAGTTTTCCCCCATTTTTTATTAGCTTAGACTAATTTTAACTTGATAGGGAACCTGGCTAATTACACTATTCGGACTGTGTGCGGTGGGATTGTGTGTAAATATTTTTCCATTATTATTTCTTGCTTGGAGACTAGCATAGTCTCTGGGTCACGTGGGCCACGTGCCAGACCCCATTTTGATTATTGCAGACCGCTTGTCTAACCCATCATTTCCATCATTTTGAATTGCATTTTTATGATTCCATTTTGTCTTTGTTAAGATGTCCGTTTTGTTTTTATGTAAATTTGTGAAATAAATCAATATTAGGTTAATTAAACCTCCTTAGTATTTTTGCTCCCTCATTTATTTTAATGTGTGAAATGAATAGTTGATCACGGGACAAAGTACCCAATATTTAAAGAGGAACCCTAAGTAAGTCTATAGGTGGTAACAGCGAGAAACTTTGCATTAATATATTTGCTTCGAAGGTAAAGATCCTTATCTTTAAACTTTTAAACTACTTTACATCACTGCTCCCATTTTGGATTTTGTCTGATTACATTAACGTAAAATACCTGTCCAGCATTTCATTGGGGTAGCTGGGACGGAGCCGGAACAGAGCCTGAGAATGAGATGACTATAGACCTGACAAAGCTAGAGTAGGCCATAAATTATTGATATTTCTGCGTGTGGAGTTCTCCGGCCTCTGGACAGTAAAATTTCCCCCTTTTGTATTTAAAGAGTGATGGTTTGTGAATTGTGACAGTAAAGTATTAGCAGGGTGTTTGTGCCCCGAGAGTAAGTGCTCATATCCTCCCCTGTTGAACTTTATGTAACTGTTATAAGGAGACTTTCCCGGACTAAGTTCCCACTCAGAACATAAACATATAAAAAATTCTCCACAGCGTAGTCGTACATCTACATGCGCTCTCTCTCTCTCTCTCTCTCTCTCTCTCTCTCTCTCTCTCTCTCTCTCTCTCTCTCTCTCTCTCTCTCTCTCTCTGTATGCATGTGTGTAATAAATGAAATCTTGGTTTCTTTGCAAAGTCTCTATTGAGGCTTCATAATCAAGCACCACAGAGCTGAAAACTAAAATATCATGCGTTGGCAGCATAAATGAAACTTGTTAACGTTATGCGATTTAACTCGCAGTACAGTACAAGTAAATGAAATATGAGAGAAGCATTCCATATAAAACTATTGAAATTAGTATGCTAATGGGAAAATGATAGATCAAGTAATAATTGTTTTTCTTATTGAATATGAAATATCCTTCGGTAGCATGTCTTCATTATAAGGGAGTTATTTGATTCAAAAATTGAGGTTGACGACGGACGATGCAAGGTTGATCAGCTGATTTGAATGTAAACAATGCATGAGATTATAATTAGCGGTTTTTATTATAAATGCGATACTAAAATGTGACTATTACTTGCATTATTATTGGATACAGTTAAGCGAAAGATTAGTTTAATCAAAATCCGATTTATTTCAAATATAGCTGTATATTTTTTACCACAGTAAATGGATATGCACTGCACACAGAGAGCTGGGTGTAGAGATAGGTAGTGACGCGCAGCACTCCCAGTGTAAAGGAGCAAGGACTATTTGAAATAACCATGAAACCTGAGATTTTATCGCGATTAGATATTTTTTATAAATATTGCATTGTTCTTATGCGGTAAAAATTGAAACCGCAAAGCAAAAACCCATGATTAACGAGGGCCGACTCTGTTCACATAAGCCACAAAAACTTTTTAATATTGAATTCACTCTGTCTTGGTTTGAATCCTCACTCGACTAGAAATTCATATCATGAAATTAATTTCCCCTTGGCTTTGATCCCAAGCAGAGTAGATTAATTATTAAAAGGTGTTTGCGGCTTATAAAAGGAAAATCACGAGTATTGGTGATATAATTACAGTATCATGAAACAGTCAAATGTTAAAAAATTAACAATTTGCTATGATGGGGGAGATTGGTTGATTTTGATTCAAAGTATAAAACATGAATTGGCAGCGATATTTTTGACAATGTTGAAATTCACTCTTATGTATTGTCGACTATCACTGTAATTTTTCCACGGACAAAATTCAAATCCTCGCTTGCCCAGAAATTCTTAACATAGAATTAATTTCCATTTGTGTCTGTGACCAAATTCTCGCCCATCCAGAAGTTCTTAGCATAATATTAATTTTAACTTACGTCAGTGATCCCAATGCAGAGTGAATTTGATATTAAAATGCAGTTGTTGATTATTTCAATAAATGAAGATGAAGATTGTACTTGGTAAGATTATTGTAAAACAGCCAAGTGCTGTTTTCAAAGTATTTTTACTCTCTCTCTTGTTCACTTTTGTTTGAGTTATTGTTATCATTACCATATTTCTTATAAATATAGTTATTGCACTTTCAATAATTTACTCTATTCTTTTAAATTTCAGGTTATCTATGAGTATAATGGAATTGGAACGTTTTCAAGAGGAGATAATGAGATAGCCAATCAAAGACTCCACACAAAAATTTCTGTGATAATTTGTTGTATTTATGAATAGCTACATCACTGTATTGTCAGGAGAAACATGAAACCATTTTAGTACAGTATATGTTTTTGAAAGCACAAGCTATAATGACAAAGGAGCTTTAAACATTTGATGAAGAACACAACTTTGTGATGTGTCTCTTATTTGACTTACCTTCGATGTCAGGATACCAGAAAACTTCTAATCTCTCTAATTTGACTTTTCTCTGTATTTTTTATTAAAAGATCTCTTGAGTTATGAAGCAGGTGACACCATGTGATGAGTTGGCTAGTTTATCTTATTTTATATGTAAGTTAAACATTGAATTTAACATTGATGATATTCTATAACAAAACTTCAATGGTTGGTGTAATCCAATTCCTTGAGACTTTTGCTTATCATTCCTCAGAGTTTTCAAGTATTTTTTTCTTATTTTGTATTTTAGTCATTCTGAATCATGTCTGTGAATTCCTGAGCTTTTGTAATATGAACCAGATAAGAAATGTAACAAGATTCAAGAATGACAAAGTTACATTAAATGAGCTGTGGTCCAGAATATGATATTGTCTTTTGAATTCTTATTGTCATTGCATACATGTTGTTGAACAAAACTATTTCATTCAAACATTTATGTATTGAGTTGTTGAAGGTTCATTGTCTTGATTTTAGCTGTATATATAGGGTGTTTCAGTTTAATTTTTCATGATAAAAGAATGTTGTTTTGTCTGAAATTGTTACTGGCTTTTGTTTACTTGCATTGTCAATGCTGTAAGTGTAACATGGTAATAGCCATTTTTGTGATATCGGAGACTGTTACAAATGTTAGCATCGGTTAATTAATTTTTGGTCATTAGATTTTTTAAGAAAAAGAATTCTTTACAGATTTTCTTTGTGAATGGGAACAATGACTAAGTTTTTGTCAGTGTCTGGCCATACTATATGATGGTTACGGTTTATGCTGATGATAAAATAGTAGAGAAGGGTGAAATACTATTTATGTTTTTCTCATATAATTGATGAAGAAAATTTGTAATTACTGTTTGAAATATGGTAGTATATTGATTTTTTTTCCTCAGTACTGTGCTGAATTTCCTTTCTTATTTTTCCTTTATGAAGTCTATGTTTGAGACAAAGTAACCACTAGGTTTTGGTTTTTGCTTTAATTAAATGTATTTTTTGCCTAAGTATTAATTGGATGCTTTTGAAAGCTATTATTGGACCTTATCATTTTTCCTAGCAGTGCTGAAAATTGCTATAGCTTTGTTTGCATATTTTATATGACAGATCAATTATTGATTCTATTAATTTGAAGTCCTATTTATAGAGGGTGAAGTGATGGTTCTTAGTACTGTACATTGATAGATAAATGGTTGCATTGACAAGTGATTTTTAAGTAATTGCTGTGTTGACTACGATAGTTTGTCATTGACTTTAATTTCAATTTGAATATATTTGTTTTGGTTGTAGTCTATCTTGATAGCTTTCTTGCTTTAAATTTACATCATGTAACAGGTAGTAGAACTGAAGCAAATTTCTGGGAGATTTCTGTCAGACACATAACTTTATATGTAATTAATATATTCGGTATTTATTAACATAATGATTATCTTTGTTTTTCTGTTCATTAAAACATTACTAAATATTGTCATACAGCTTGCTTCACATACATTTAATTTGGAGAAAAAAATATTATTATTTATGACTACTGTTTTTTTGAGAGATGGAGACATATTTCAGATATTGGAAAGAAAGATTACTCTGTATATGATAACAGATAACTATAAATGCAATGACAAAGAATGTTTTGAATACATGGATTTTTAAAAATTGCTTTTGATTTAAACCCATAGGGGTATAGTATATGAAATGTTATTTTTATGTAACTCCCTGATGTTCCTATTGCTTTTACTTCAAGATTTGTCGATGTCTACCCCAAAATAAAAAATCTCTCTCTCTCTCTCTCTCTCTCTCTCTCTCTCTCTCTCTCTCTCTCTCTCTCTCTCTCTCTCTCTCCAAATATTGTCTATTAACAATTCGGCTAGGCAAAACATTCAGATTAACAAGTCTGTACGTGCTGTTGTGCGTCATTTTACGCTCTGCCCTCCATGCACATAAGGCAACTCCTCCACAGGTTTGTCAGGCCAAAAAGTCTAAACTAGTTGTCACTCCCAAAAATCATGACATCAAGAAACGCGCAGCATCTTAACGCGTGAGTATTCCTCCACAAAATAACAATGCTTACGAACGACTGTTCCTATTAGAACTTCTCAAGCTAATTTACGATCAACGCACCCCAGTAGGCATGGTAGATCGACACCCTATTCTTTTAAAGTTCACCACAGAGATTTATAAACATCCGGTTAGGACTCACAATACCAAAGCCTTGACTTCTGCTAATAGCAAACCCATAACTTACGCTACTAGCAAACCCATTAATTTTCATGATATGCCACGCACTAGATCTTGGCCTAATGTTCGTAATGCTTCACATGTCACATGTTCTATGAAACAGCACTTGCTTCAGATACTACTTTTCAGGTACTGAGAATGGATAAAGGGCGAGAAACACCCCCTCCCCTTCCCATGAGTTACACCGATGAGGTTACCTCTGTTAGAAGTCATAGGCGAGGCCCATGCCATAGGTGCTCCATGTGGCAACCTATAGAGAATTCTTTCTCTCCGCGTAGAGTGAATTCAGAGAAAACATTTTAATTCTTCCGCCTCACATTCTTATAACGGAAGTGAGCTGGACTCCTCCTGTTCCTTCTCCGCATCCTATTCCCGTCACAGTATGAATGACACAAAGGAAAGGAAGGACATTTGAGGAAGAGTTAAGAACAAAGCGGTAACTGTTAAAACAGAAAAGACAATTATCCTAAAAGTGGAACAACAATGACAATGACAGTATCACTATTTATGATTCTCCAGAGAACATCGCTGCATGCGCGAGCATCATTTCAGCTGATGTAATCCCCTTAAGGTCCCGATGTCAGGCTCAGAACCCTCACAATTCATTAAGACTATGATCACCATTAATGACTCCAGAGAACATTGCTGCACATGCAAGCACCAGCTCAGCAGATATAATCCTCCTTTAGGTCCCAATGTCTGGCTCAGAACCCTCACAATGCATTAAGATTATGAGCCTCATTCGTCGTTTAGATGAATTGGATAAGCTTCATCACGTGCAAACCGCTAACAGACAGTGCGCAATTAATTCAGTCTCAAAACACAATTCGATTTGGCGTTTTCTAACCAGTCTAAAGATACTTTAGATCTACTTACTACTCAAGTCTCAGCATCTAAAAACTCCCTTAAGACCAGCAGGTCCTAAAAGCTACCGCCCTTAGACATTTCGAGCCAGAGCCGGGTTTATGTAGAATTTGGTGCCTTTCAGAGCCCACTCCCTATTGACATTGATGTGGCTAATCTGGTCCCATCGGTACCAGTTAATGAATTATCCAACCTCCCCTCATTCTTTTCAGGACCTGAAATGGCGAACATGGAGTTAGCAGCTATGTCAGAAATCCAAGCCTCCTTGTGGCTAGACCACTGGTCTGGAGCAATATCCCGCTTTACAGTGACAGAAAACTTAAGGGAACAACATGCTCTTAAATAATTTGAGGAATTATCTTGATCTGTGGCTAAAGCCATAGAGTTCTTCTTGCATCAGAACCTTTACCTATGGGGTAACTGTATCCTAAAGCGGTGTGACACAGTCTAAGCCAAGTACTCTAGACAGCTGTCTCCCAAGGACATGTTAGCCCTAAGAAACATGGGCTTAGTGAGTTCCCCTTCTCCTATTCCCTCCCTCAGATGTAACTACAGCTATAGAGAAGGTAGAGTGGGTAGGACAAGCTTATATGATAAGAAGGCCAGTGGCACCAAGGTTGCTTGCCCCCCAGCAACAGCTAAGGAACTTGCCTTTTAATCCAGTTCCACAGCAAAAAATACTTCTGCCGCCAACAGATTCACAACAGCGTGGAAGGCAAGCCCCTAGACCTACCTTTCGTTGGAGAGGACATCCCTCCGGACGAAGAGGGCACAGTCATAGAGGCTCCCTCTAGGGAGGGCATGTCCCTCAGCTTACCACTAGTGGGGGCATGCCTACAAAGCTTTTGGCTAAGGTAGCAGGACTTTAGGGCCGACCATTGGATGGTAGAAGTCCGTTTAGGACATCGAGTCCCTCTCATAGCCACCTCTGACCAGTACTCTGACAATCCAACAATTTTATAAGAAAGGGTCAGAAAAAGAAATTCTCTGATTAGAGGAAGTCTCCTAATTGTTGGCCAAAGGAACTGTCGAGGAAGTCTTAGGCAACTCCAGTCTTCCTCAGCAATCTATTTCAAGTAGAGAAGCTGACGGGAGGTTGAAGACCTGTCATAGACCTCTCCCATTTTAATTTATTTGTGCTACAGACAAAATTCAAAATGGAGACTCCAGCCACCATTTTTTAGGCCATTGGGAAGAAAAATTTCCTTCTGACCATAGATTTGAAAGATGTTTATGTTCAGGTCCTCATCCACCCTACCTCAAGGAAGTAACTAAGGTTTCCCTTTCGTGGCAAGATATTTCAATTCAGGTTCCTGTGCTTTGGCCTGTCAAAAGCCCCTCAGGTTTTCCTAAAAGTTTGATTTTGTCTCAGTCTGGGCTCATGCTATGGGTATCAGACTTTTGAGGTACCTGGACGACTGGCTCCTCCTGGAAGAATCCTGAGCTCTCCTATCGAGGCACAGGGATCTACTCCTAGGTTTGTGTAAGGAGTTAGGGATCCAGCTGAACCCAGAGAAATCCAGCCTCGTCCCCCAACAGTCTATCAGATACTTAGGCATGTACATAGACTCGATTCAAACCAAAGCTTTTCCATCTGCCGACAGAATCTCAGGATTCAGAGAAATAGCAGTGTCCTTTCTAAAAGGGAAACTTCTTCCTGCACACTCTTGGCAGAAACTTTTAGGTCATCTCTTCTCATTAGAGAAACTCATCGGGAGAATGCATCTTCACTCGGTGCAGTGGGCTCTGAAGAGCCAGTGGTCTCAGACATCAGACCACCCTGCAACACTGCTGTCAGTACCATAGGTGGTGGTAAAGGATCTCAATTGGTGGCTGAGAGAGAACCTGTCAACAGGAACCCCATTCAGGCTCCTCCTCCGCAATACCTTCTGTTCTTATATGCTTCTCGCCAAGGGTGGGGTTCTCACCTAGGAAGGGAGCAAATCTTGGGCCTATGGTCAGAAGAGGACAAAGCCTTTCACATCAATTTTCATGAAATGAAAGCAGCACAACTAGTGTTACTTCACTTCTCAGAGACTCTGAAAGGTCACTCTGTGGTGCTAATGAGTGACACCTACATAGTAGTGACCTATATCTCCAAACAAGCGCAACCTCTCTTCTGCTATGCCATCTAGCAGTAGAGATAATCAGGTGGACACAGTCCCAAGCAATCCCTCTCTCGGTGAGGTTTATCCCTGGGAAGAGAAACGTCATTGCAAACCATCTGAGACATCGAGGGACGATCTTTTCTTCCTCTCGTGGTGAAGAGACTTTTGACTTTGTTGGATTCCCTATCCCTGTACATGTTTGCAATTCACCTGAATCACAAACTCCGGTGTATTGTTCTCCAGTCTCAGACCAAACTGTAGTGATAGAAGATGCCTTTTAACACCCATGGGATGGACTAGACTTTTATGCTTGTCCCCCATTCTGTCCAATTCGTCAGACACTGAACATAGTCCGAACATCCCAGGGAGTCAGAGTAACGCTATTAGCTTCAAAGTGGGCAGCAGCAGAGTGGTATTCAGACCTGCTGGAACTTCTCACTGAAGCTCCAAGAGAACTTCCAGAGTGGCCACATCTGTTACGAAAACCACACATAAATTTCCACGATGCAGTGAATTGCTTGTCTCTTCATGGTTGAAGACTACCCAGCATCTATGGAAGAAAGGCTTTTCGAAAAGCACTGCAAAACAGCTTGCCAGATAACTCCAAAAGTCGTCCGCAGCATTATACCAGGCTAAGTTGAAAATATCTTGTGATTGGTGTCGTAGGGGGAATATTGCTCTACTCAAAGCCACTATTCTCCTGATTGCAGACTTTTTGGTGCTCCTGAGGAACAAGAAATCCCTTTCAGACACTGCAGTGAAAGGCTACCACTTGGTCTTAAGACAGGTTTTCAAACTGAAATGGCTTAACCTCCTCGTCATGGGAATTTTCAGCTCCCATTAGGAGTTTCGAGCAGTCTTGTCCTCGATAACTCAAACCCCTTACCTGGTATGTGACAAAGGTTCTAAGGACGTTAAGAAAAGACCCTTCAAACCATAGAGACCTATATGAATTCACAGAAGAGGAGATATTGGCTATGTGTCCATTAACAGTGTGGAAAGTACATAAAATACCTGGAACATCAATGATTATCCTTACTTCCCAGGATACTGATGAACTTTTCCTCGTTGACATAGAAAATGAAAGGATTAAAGTTTGACCATTGAAGCAGAAGCCACTGCAATGTTTTAATTGCTTTAAATTTGGGCATCCTTCGAAAGTTTGTAAAAATAATAAAATTTGTAATACTTACTCCAATCTTTACCATGGAGAATGTACACTTGAGGCAAGGTGCTTGAACTGTAACTCTAATCTTAAATCAACTGATAAGAGCTGCCAGTTATATAAGTAAGAAAAAGCTGCCCTCAGTAAATCAATTATTGAACATGTAAGCGTAGGTCATGCCAAGAGATCATTAAATAAATCGACTACTTATACTAACACGTTAGAAACATGAGGAAAAGTTCCTCAGGAGTTATCTAACCCACATATTACTGTAGATAGTTCTTGAAAAAGAAATTCACAATCTATTGAGAAAACGCTGCATAATAAGGGAAGAATATCTTCCCCAAAAGATTTACCATTATTTATAAACAATAAGACATTACCCACCGCTATCCAACCTTTATCCCCCATTACAAAGGTTAGTACTAACCTCTCCTAGGCTATGTCCTTGCCTGATTTAATGGAGATTCCACTTGAAACCAAGTTACCAGGTGCACCTGTAGTGGGGAAGGTGCAAAAACCTGGTACAGTAACTCGCCACCTATTAATCAAAAAGGGGAAAGACCTCCATCTCTCTCTCCCCCTTTCATAAGTAAGATTAAAGTTATGACATCAAATGAATATGATGTTTTGTCTGTTGATGTTTCTGATGAACCAGGAGACAATTAAAATAAATTAAAGATTCAAGTTGAGGTCCACCTTCCCCCAATACAATTAGATCAAAGGACAAAAATAAAAGCACAAATGCAAAAGCCAATCTATCAAGACCACTGAGAAATATTATTAGATCAAAAATTGCTAATGGAAAGACTTCATCCAAGGGGTCTTCCAAAAAATAAACCATAGCTTTTTTTTCATTTTGCAATGTAAATGTCAGGGTTTAAGGGCTTAAGCTCCTTGTTCATGAGCACTTCCACATAATTATATGTCTACAGCAGAGCAAACTTGATCGTAATACTCCTTGTCCTCGTGAATATATTACTTATAGAACACCATATGACCACCGAGTAGGGAGCCATGGCAGAAGTCTCATATACATTTGTCGAGATGTTCCCCAAATATCTTTGCCTATTCGTACACCTCTGCATGCAAAGGTTGTACAGATTGATATAGAATGAAAATGCACCATTTTTTCTCTTTACCTGCCTCCAATGACATCTCATATGATAATCCATTAGAGGGGATTCAACAACTCCCTCATCCTTTTCTTTTACTTGGATATTTGAATGGTAGACATCCTTTTATGGAGTGATGTTTTACAAAACACCAGGAGCAATATTATATCATCAATTGTAGATAATGAGGATGTCGGACCCCTTAATACAGGAGAGCCCGCACACTTCCATGTTCAGACAGGTGCTCTGTCATGCATTGACCTTTCAATTGCAAGCACTAACTGCCTTATAGATTTCAATTGGAGGACATCTGATGATTGGCATACTAGTGATCATGCGCCAATCATTATAAACACCAACAATGGTCCCCCTTTACAAAAATCCCCAGGATGGAATATTGACAAGGCAGACTGGGTTAAATTCCTATAGCTAAGCGAAACCGAGGGAAGTGCAGAACAGTTTGAAAGTGTTGATGATGCCATAGACTTACTGAATGGAACTCTTCATACAACAGGAGTCCATTCAATTCCCAAAGCAACAGGGTTATTCAAACGACGACCAGTCCCCTTGGGGTCTTCAGAACTAACTGCCCTGCACAGAGCCACAAGAAGGTCCTTAACTCGATTGCACAGATGCCGTATATACAAGAAATATAGAGAACAGTTCCATCGTACCATGAAAGAAGCTAGGCACCAATCTTGGGTATCTTTTGTTTCCTCCATTAATAGTAGAACACCACCATCTTCCGTAATGAGGAAAGTAAAAAAGATGGCAGGTAAATTCACCTCCAACCCACCACCAGTGTTGAAGGTAAATGGCCAGTATGTGACTGAAGCAAATGAGGTTAGTAATACCCAGGCTGATCATTTCTCAAATGTATCATGCAAGTGTGAAGCAACAGCTGGTCATCAGTATAGGAGCATTGAAGAGAGAGAATATTTTTAATTTTGCAACAGGAAGGAAAGAGTCATATAATTCTCCTTTTACTTTAAGAGGAATTTATTCTGCACTTGCTACTTTCAATGATACAGCCCCTTGACCAGATGGAATTCCATATGCAATGATTAAACATGTACCTATTAAGGGATTTTGACGAAGGAAAAATCTATTTCTGGGGAGAAACCTGTGGCGCCCGGTGAAAAGGGTCCTTCTTAACACTTTTCTGATATAAACCTTCCAAATATACCAGAGAAAGATAAAAGCATGGAATGCAGAGGTTACTACCCTCGCGCGAGCACCTTGTGGGTGTCGTGTATAAAGCAGGGGCGCGTGAAAGCCACTATTCACAGGCTGTCTTCCATTTAGCTAATTCCTTCGTCAAAGGGATGGGCCGATACAGAGGCACCAGCTACGCTACCAGAACCACGCCACCGACGCCCCGACGCGAGCGCCATCTGAACAACATCCTTCTGTATTGAGCATGATGGCTTGGAAAGGAAAGGGTGGGATCGTACAAAATAACAGGGAAGGGTTTCACCGGGCGCCACAGGTCTCTCCCCAGAAATAGATTTTTCCTTCGTCAAAATCCCTTTTCTGGGTCGACCTGTGGCGGCCGGTGAAAATGTACCAGAGAATGCCTTCCAAGCCCAATGATAACTAGTAACCTAATGTGGGGAGAGATAAACACCATGTAAGGAAACAATATATTATATTAAGGTAAGTATGTATAAATCATAACCTACCCAAAGGACATAGTGAGCGTAAGGCTAAAAAAACATGATAGCAAGGAAGCCTCCGAGTATCAGAGCACAAAATGCAACAAAACTCACATGGTTAAGAATAATCCCAACACTAAAGTTACGGAAACACAATAATAGTTATAACCATAAGAACTAAACATGTAACAAACTTAGGGCTAACGAACCACCAAAGAGAGCGGCGTCGTGGTGCGAGTGGCGGGTAGGAGGGAGAAGAAGAGAGATGGATGAAAGGAAGAACAAGAGATCACTGGGGAGAGATGAGGCTCCCAGCTGCAACCGTTAGGTATTTAAGGACCTGTAAGTTCTTTAGATAGTGGCGTTTGAAGACCATAGGAGATTTCCAACCCGTGTACTTTTTAAGGTCATCAAAATCCATATTTTGGAAATAATTGATGGCGGTAGCAACTGACCGGATATCATGAGCATGGGGAAATGATTCCGGATTAGCTTGTTTAATGAAGTATAGGATTTGTTGCCTAATGCCTTGAATGGAAATAGTACCTCCTTGTTCTCTGATAAACAAGGGGCCAGACGAGTGGGTGGTAGTTCTAGCCAAAAAGGCCCTGAGAGTAGTGACAGGTTTTTCATATGTTACTACAATCTGTTTTGACGTTGTTACTTTTTTTAGAATGATTTATTGTTAATTTGTTCTCTTCATTTATTTATTTCCTTATTTCCTTTCCTCACTGGGCTATTTTTCCCTATTGGAGCCCCTGGGCTTATAGCATCTTTCTTTTCCAACTAGGGTTGTAGCTTGGATAGTAATAATAATAATAATAAGTGCCTCTAATCATTTTATACCATTGGCTTGGCAAATCGTATACAGTCGGACCTCATTAATCGCGGTTTCTGCTTCACAGTTTTTGGTTTTTCGCGGACAAGAGAAAATGAAATTCTTTGTGATGACTGTTTACCCAACATT
>NC_090734.1:67855314-67882814 GCF_036898095.1 Palaemon carinicauda
AGGTGGCGACTGGCGACCGCCAGTAATGTACATTTTTCAATGTGGACAGGGAAAATAGTGGTTCTTAAAATTCATTTATCTATGCCGACTTTTCATGATATTCGTAATCACTTTTTCCAGGGCTGCAAGTAAGAAGTATATAAATAACACCAAGAAACAGTAATAAATATACAAATTCATATAAAAAAGTAAAAATTAGCAAAAAAAAAAAGAAAAAAAATCTTCAAAGGAGCCAACCTCGCCGAAGCGTAATGAAAAACTGAATGTCATCAGCAGAAAAAAAAAAAAAACGGAGAAGGCTATGGCAAATACAACTGGGCGGCGGAGCCTTGGGTGTTTAACAATGGAATCAGTCTTTTAATCAATATTGACTCTAGAATAGGCAGGTCATGGTTATTTGATACTTGCCTTTCCCTTGTTAGACCCATAGGTAATCTGAAAAATTCAGAAGGTTGGTTGTTAATCAAAAGGAAATTTGAAATATTTCTAGATGTAGAGACAGATGTGAAAGGGGTAGTGGAAGGGGGCCATCATGTCACGGATACTGGTAGTTTGAAAGATGGTAAGGCCTTTGAAAAGTAGAGAATGTTGCAGGTGGGGTTGTCCAACCCTTTACTCCCTAGGGTCCCTGCAGAATATTTTAGTAGTAGAAAAAGTTATGGAAAAATACAGAGGATGATGTGTATAGGGCCTTACAGTGAGGGGATGAGATGAATTTTAATGAGGAATTCAGAGGTTACATTATCTCGGTTGAGGTAGGTTTGAAAGCAACTGTCTGTGGATTTCTATGTTTTCAACAATTGCTTTTGCCAGTGTGTCTGCAGTCTGCGTGGTGTGTTACGAGTTGATGTCCGCTTGTAGGTTACCCCTCAATTGTACTGTCTACCTACATTCTAGTAGGTAGTGTCGGAGGGCCTGTTGCGGTGCAACGTCACAGTATTCATAAGGTCTTTCATTGTTTTCTAACATCTCCCAATTTGCTTTGTATCCCAGCCTGAGTCTGTGAATGCATACAACCTGCTCTCTTGGTGTGTATCTGTCAATGGGGGGAGGCACTAGATCTGTGGCCCATTTGTACCATGTGGCAGAGGGGGAGTTGTTCCCTATCCACTTGTGTAGGTCCTTGATCAGATTTTCTTTGAGCTGTGGCTTTATTTTATTTTTCATTTGTTGCAGTACATGCTGTATGTGCACCTGTACCCTGTCTAGGTGTCTGGTGCTTTTGGCTAGCTCATCTGCTTTCTCATTCCCTGGTGTTCCTATGTGACTGGGAATCCAGTTGAGAGTCACAAGTCTGCCTCTTTCATTGTGCCGATATAAAAGTGCTTTGATATCAGCTGGTTGAGCCTTGTTTTCTTTGTTCTTTGCTTGTTGCAAGGCTTGCATTGAGGAATTTGAGTCAGTATGGATTACTACAGGCCCTTCTTCATTTTCAATGGAGTGTTTTAGTGGTTGTTGTATTGCAACAAGCTCTGTCTGCATGGTGGAGGGATTGTTGGATGTTCTCCAGCAGGCCGTGAAGTTGTTGGAGTACACTGCAGCTCCTGTTGTCTGAATTCCAGGATCTACAGTACTATTGGTGTAGTAGGTCTGTGCCCCTGCAGTTTCTGTGCTCCTGATTGCTTAGTTCCTCCATTATGCAGTCTTCCTTTGCTCTTGGAAGCTTTGCGAATTTAAGGGTTGCCACTTCTTTTTTCCAGGGTGGGATGTGCTGTGTGCCCTGAGTTGTGTCTGGGCTCAGTTGCAAAATTTCTTCAGCTATTCACAGGCTCTTTATGTTATTGCTGTGATCCTTTGCCATAGGAGCTTAGGGTCTGGATATGGGGGTGCTTTGTCAGCTTCTCTCATAATCTCTTTATTGTTATTGAGTCTCTGTCAGAGAGATACATTTTTGCCATGGTGGACACATTTCTCTGTGCAAGCCATACTCTAGAGACAGCATGTTGGTTTCAAGCCTCATATTGCACAGCCTTGTCCACGTGGGTGCTCCTAGCATAAGTCTCATGGCATTGTTTTGTGTTACCTCTTTAGTGGGTTTTGGGTGTCTGTCAGTTTTGTTAGGGTAGGAGTAGTATATTCCACATGAGTTCTGGAGCAGGGTAGACAGTACTTCTTTTGAATGTGTTCATGGCTGCCAGTATTGCATTTAATTTTTCTTTGAGATATTTGATTTCCTCCTTGAAGGTAAGCTGTTTGTCTAAGACAACTCCTAGGTATGTGTAGCTATCCACCCACTCTAGAGGTTCCATTCCTATGGTGAGTGGTTGTAAGGGATTTGGGGCTTTTGTTGTCATAGCTTTTGCTTTGTTTATGTTTATTTTTAGTCCCAGCTCATTTGACTTTTGGCTGATGTCATTCAGTGCCCTCTGCATTCTTACCATTCTGACTGGCCCTCATGCTATTACACATGCATCATCCGCATAGAAGAATATCTCTACTCCTTCAGGGAGTTGGAGAGAGGCAATATTTTTCTTGAGAATATTGAAAAGGAGGGGGATAAGAATTACTCTCTGTGCAGTTCCATTTTCCAAGTCATGAAAGACTGATATCATTCCTTGGAATTTGAGTCTGGCTTGTCTTCCTAGTACATGGTTCTTTGTCCATGCTAGTAGATGACCTTTTACTCCTTTTCTGACCACAGATTGCAGTATTGCTGCTGGGCTGGCTAGCTCGAAGGCCTTCTCTAAGTCTATGAAGACTACAGTTGCCTTCTTCTGGTTTATAGAGCTGAGAACATCTGTTATGCATTCAGTGGTTCCAATTCCTTCCTGATATGCATATAGCTGTTTATGCAGGGGACTAATTTTGTACTTCATTCTGCTTAGTACCATTTTTCTCCTGTTTTTTCCATGCAGTATACTAGAGCTATTGGTCTCGGGTTTTCCGGATCCTTTGGCTTGGGGATCGGCTGAGTGTCCTGTTGCCTCCAGGTTTGGGGCCTTGTGTGCTCAAGGTATGTTTTGTTCATTAACCTCAGGAATGCAGTTTCTCCTGCTGGACCCATGTGTCTTTGCCTGTTTTGTACACTGCTCTCAGTTCCTCGATTGTGTATGGGGTGCCAGTGTCATCCTGTAATTGACAGGCTGTGGTGATCTCCTCCCACCTAGCCGTGGCCAATTTCTCCTGAAGCATTCTAGTTTCAGGGGAGAGGTTAGCTGAACCTGTCCTGCTTGCGAAGGCTGTTGTAAGCCTTTCTGCCTGTTCATGGGGGTGTGGATGAATTGCAGCTAGTGTCCTCTTTTTCCAGCTACTCTGTGCAGCCATTTCTATAGTTCTGAGAGAGATGTGTACTGTGACAAATTTGTGCACCATTCCATCCATTTTTCTATTCTTATTTCATGAATTCTCTGTTGGACGTCATTTTTAACTGTTTGCAGCAGTTCTCTATTCTCTATTATGGCTCTTCTTCTGTAGAGTTTTGTGACCCTGTTTAGCCGTGTTTTGAGTCGTCTTACATCTGGGAAGTAGTACCACGAGTGCTTGTAGGTGTAGTTCCTTCTCCCTACCTTCAGGGGCATTGCTTTGCTTGCTGCATTGTGAAATGATTCAACTAGGTCCTTTTCTAGTTGATCTATGTCCTTAGGAGGGTTGTAGTTTGCTGCTCACTCTTCGAGGGCTAATTGGAAACTGACCCAGTCTGCCAGGTTCTGATTCCACGTTGGCGGAGGTGGTGGTATTAGAGGTAATTGTTGCATCTCCAATTCTGTTACTGTGGCAAAGTGGTCACTGACCAAGGTTGAGTGCACTCACCATCTGGTTAGGTGTCTGATTGCAGTTGTGACAAATATCAGATCTAGTCTGCCTTCTCTTATATGTGTAGGATGCCATGTGTTTAGTAGGGAGACTCCTTCAAATTCCCCTAGGGCAAAGGCTATGTGCTCTCCTGATGGGTTTGTTGTTGATAGGGATGATAATATAGGATGATGTGCATTAAAATCCCCACATATAATTGTTGGTGAGCCTTCTGTGTGCGAAAATAAAACTGTGTCAGCGGTAGTTCTCCTGGTTCTTCATTATTTATTTTTCTATAGATATTGTAGATGTCTATTTTTTAGTTCAACAATGTTATTCTTACTGCTAGCATCTCTACATTGTTGCCAAAGGGAATTGGATTGTGTATCCATGTTGTTGGTATTGATGTTTTAACTAGTGTAGCTAGACCTTTGTCAGTGACTATCCGTGGGGTGGTGTAGGCATTGTAACCTGCAATTCTAAATTTTGTGCCTATTGTTAGGAATGTTTCTTGCAACAGGATGACATCTATCTCCTCAGTTTTGCAGACTGTAATTAGGGAAGACATTTTAGGCTTCACTCCAGCTGTGTTTCAAATTAAGGATCTTATTCCAAAGTGTAGGTTGAAGAGAACTGTCTGGGATCCCTGTGGGCGAAGGCAATTGCCTAAACCTCTGTTGATGGAGTGGTGGATGAGGTGAGAGGAATGATGGGGATAGGATCTGAGTAAGTGGATGTGGAAGGTGTGGGGGAGAGTGGGGATGATGTGGTAGGTTAGTGTTTTGGGTTATGAGGAGTGAGGAGGACTTGGAAGTCTTGGAAAGAAAACTTTTCAAAAGTTCTTCTATGTTGACTTAGATAGTGCCTGCATTGATCCTCCCTGTCACTGCTCGAGTGACAAGGTCTGTCAACTTTTTCTTGAAGACCGTTGTCTTAATGAAAATGGTCCTTGGTAGAAATTTGGGAGCCTGAGCTTGTGCGGTGGAGGTGGGGGCTCTTGTGGAAGACCAAGCTCTTGAGGTTCCTCTTCTGAGCTCTTCCTGGGTGTAGAAACTTCTCGGTTGTGGTTTAGGAGCAGTTTTGCCTCTAGGCTCCTCTCTCATTTCCTTTGGGAGGGCTGCTATGACCCTAGCAACCCTTGCATCCCCATGCCATGGCAGTATGCTGCTTCTTGCAGTTTGGGCACCTTGGGTTTATTGGTATGCCCACTTTGTGCTTATCAATGCACTCCTGTGTGGGATGCCTTTGACTGCACACAGCACATGTGTCAAACTTTGCTTGACATTGTTCCTTATGGTGGCCGAATTTCTGGCACTTGTAGGACCTAAGAGGGTCAGGTAATATTTCTTTACCCAGAAACTGCCGAAGATCTCTACGTCAACCTTTTGTGGATGTGGTCCTATGAAGGTCACAAGATTGCCTTGGTTAGGCGCCCGGCTTTATTTTTCATTCTCTTAGCTGCCGTGATGTTTCTCAAGTCAGTTAGGTGGCTTTCCAACATCTCCATTGGGTAGCAAACTACGACAGCTTTTTCCACTTTTTCCTCTTCCTTCAGTTCCTTTAACTGTATGTCTGATGTGGTTCTCTGTGTGAATAGAGCCCTGGCATCCTTTGTGGATATGGTCCATTGGCCCTGCTTATTTGGTTTGGCCTGGATCTTTAAGTTCTTATGTTCAAGTTCAAAATCTGCCATGGCTTTGAAAGCCTTCGAGGAGTTGCTGGCTAACACCGTGAAGTGGGTGATTTTTCCTCTGCTCTGGCCCTCTGCTGGCGAGGTTATCTGATTTGCCTCGGTTGAGGTTGATTCTGAGGGAAGTCTTTGGGTGACAATAGTCCTTTTTGCTTGCTTTTTCTTCCTGTTGTTAACTCGGGTCCATTCCTGGTTGTCTTCATCAACATCTTGGGTCCTTTTCCTATTTGGTTGGTCAGTTTCTATTTCCATTCCTGGGTCAATTATGACGGCCATGGCTTCTAGTTCTCTTTCTTGCTCAAGAGGCATGATGGGTTCCAAGTCCAAGTCCGAAGAGGGGGGGGGGGGTGAGGAGAGACAGTGTGCCTGGTTGGGTTGTCCAACCCTAAGCCCTGGATAGGTGTGGTGGGTCGAGCTCGACCCAAGGAGGTTTCAGAAACACGTTTTTTTGCCATAATATTTCGTACATATTGGTTACGCGTGATATCGACTTGCGAGACCTCAGTTCAGTGCACGCAGCAGTCGGGTCAGGACGCATTTTACCATAGCTTATTTCCTTGTGTCATTTCTGAGATACCCTTGGGTCGAGCTCGACCCATCAATACCTAATTAAGGTAAGTTGTGAAATATCAAAGTTTTTATATATTTATTGAATGTGCATTAGTGTTTAGGCGTGTATAAAAAAGGACTATTGTAAAGTGTTTGTGAATGTCTTGTACCCCGTACGCGTGACCTTAGTGAGGGCTGAGTTGCCATAAGTTGCCATGTAGCGTATTTTTCTGTAAATGTTAATTTTCATTTTTTTGGCATTTTTTAGTTTTCATCAATATAAGATGGTAAAACGTCAAGCTCTTGGTTTTGATCATATCAACTCTCGTCTCTTTGACTTAGAGAGGGATTTTTAGGACAATTTGGAGGTTGCTGACATCGAAGACATCGAAGACGACGTAGCTGAGATAGAGGGAAGTGTGGTGGAGGAGGATGAGTCAAGTGAGGAGGAGATGGTTCCCTTTGTCAACACGGATGGGTGAGGGGGAGGGAGAGGGGGCTAGTGCGTCGGCGTATGGTGAGGCGGGTAGTGCGTCAGTGTATACACCAATATCACCACCCCCCGCCTTGGCGTTGACCTCACGTGCTTCCCCCCCACCTCAGGCTTACCCCGTTGGAGGAGAGGATCAGGAAGAGGAGGGGGGGTGAACTCCAGCCAGCCAAGGGAGCGCCTATATGTCGCATAGTGGAAGCCGAGGTTCAAGGTCATGCTGATACAATCTGGCACAAGGACCCCAACCCAGCTCTTCTACCAATGTACACTCCCCGCATTGAACAAGGAGGCCCGACGTCTGCTGTCTCGAATGTTAGGCGAGTGGTTGACATTTTCTCTTTGTTCCTGGATGACGAAATCCTTGAGAAAATTGTCGTTCATTCCAATGTTTGCCATGCTCTTCTCAGAAGTAAATATCATCAGAGGGTTAATGTTTCCAGAAGGATATTGATTTGAGGGAGCTAAAGGGGTTCATTGGGATTTTGGTAATGACGACAGTGAGAAATGACAACCACACTACCACGAAGGACATGTGGGACATCGTTGAAGGGAATCCCTTGTACCGATGTACTATGAGCGAGCGACGATTTGTCTTGCTGGTTTGTGTGATCCTGTTTGACGACACGACCACTAGAGCTGAGAGGATGAGGCAATATCGCCTCGCCCCGATCAGGACTTTGTGGGAGCGTATTGTCGAGAATTGTCGCTGCTTGTATAGCCCCGGGCCACATCTAACTGTAGATGAACAACTCGTGGCTTTCAGAGGATGGTGCCCTTTCAAAATGTACATTCCGAACAAACCTGCCAAGTAAGTATGTTTATTTTTGTTTTCTTTTATTCGTATTATTCGTTTGTGATATATTTTGCTCTTCTCTCTCTCTCTCTCTCTCTCTCTCTCTCTCTCTCTCTCTCTCTCTCGTGAAGATGCAAAGATTGATGACTCTCTCTCTCCCCCCCTCTCTCTCTCTCTCTCTCTCTCTCTCTCTCTCTCTCTCTCTCTCTTGTGAAGATGCAAAGATTGATGATTCGCTCTCTCTCTCTCTCTCTCTCTCTCTCTCTCTCTCTCTCTCTCTCTCTCTCTCTCTCTCTCTCTCGTGAAGATGCAAAGATTGATGACTCTCTCTCTCTCTCTCTCTCTCTCTCTCTCTCTCTCTCTCTCTCTCTCATGAAGAAATGCAAAGAATGGGTATTATATATATATATATATATATATATATGAATATATATATATATATATATATATATATATATCTTTGTACTATTTCATTTTATTAGTGTAATACCATACCATATCTTGGGAAGGAAGCAAACAAGGTGCCGAGAGAAACGTCTCTTGGAGAAATGTTCACGAAGGGGCCGCATGGTGACAACGGATAATTTCTTCATGAGTCTTCCACTTGCCTTGGCACTCGAGACAGAAGGCTGTACTTGTGTGGCACCATTCGACAGAAACCTTATATTTCCGAACAAATTTATGAGAAGGTGCTTCCTATCAAGGACTCAATGGCTGTGTTCAATTACGAACACAATTTGACCCTTTAATGTCAGCAAGTTAGTAGAACAGAGAAGGTCATGTTGTTGAGTTCTCTTCATCACAAACCTTCTGAGATCGAGAAGAGGAAAATTGACATTCAAATGTTCTATAAGGGGGCTGTAGACACATTTGATCAGATGTGTGCTACATCCAATTGTATTCGTAAGACACGATGCTGGCCACTGTGTCTCTTTCATAGGATACTGAATATAGTAATGGTAAATTCTATATGCTGTACACATCCATGCCCTTCTCCAAGCCGATGCCAAGGGGAACTTTCCTCAAGGAAATTGCCTTTGATTTGTGTGCTCCCCAAGTGAAACATCGGTGCGACATATCTACGGGGAAATTTTCTAAGATGCTCAATCAAATAATGGTTGACACCTTCATGCTCAAACCTCAAGCTGGACATGACCTTCCCTGTGGCCACATCAAGCTGCCAAAAAGGGTTAGATGCAATAGCTGCCCATCCAAGGAGGATCACAAGACGAACACAACCTGTTTGAAGTGTCGCAACCCTGTGTGTCCGTAGCACCAAACTGTGTTGTGTCCGCAATGTATTTGATGGTTGTTCTAGGTAAGAAACTAAAATAAATATTCGGGTTTTTGACCATTCAATAATTCATGAAATTGCGTATTATCCATTGTTTTTATAAAATACTTTATAATTTTTCCATCTGTGTAAGTTTTTACCTTTATGTGAACTTGATTTTGATCATTATTTTAGTTTTTTTAATTGCAATATAATCTATAAACTTCATTCTAGCAACTATAAAAGTTTTATGCAAATCCTTGAACAAGTATATAAGTAAATAACTCGCTAATATTGACATATCTTTCTCCATTTCAGGTAGCAGATTTGGCCTTACAAGGTGGTGTGCTTGGCGGCCATCTTGTAAGCATATCCGACAGGTAAGCTGGCATAGCTCTATGTATTCCTCTTTTTTATAAAATTTCGGATATTTTCATGCACATATGCCATACTCAGCAATGGATATGAAAAAAGTCAAAATTGAAATCCGAAAAAAAAATTCTCTTTATTAAAACACTAAATAATATCCAAGTGCAGATTCTTTTACACATTTTTGTTGTACGGTAATAATACAATATCCTCTAAAAATTTCAGCCACTAACTATGTCATGTACCAACCCCCCAAAAAAATTGAAAAGAGGATAGATTTTTTTTAGCCAGAAAAACATACACTTTTCTTCTCATTTCAAGAAACGTTCCCTTGTGGTTCCTCCCCCCGTGAATCTCAGAAAATAGT
Source organism: Palaemon carinicauda (assembly GCF_036898095.1). NCBI lineage: Eukaryota > Metazoa > Arthropoda > Malacostraca > Decapoda > Palaemonidae > Palaemon > Palaemon carinicauda. The sequence continues at coordinate 67,864,581 of NC_090734.1, forward strand.
GCTCCATTATCATAGAATAAGTACTTAGAATAGTTTTAGTTTATTTCCATATTTCAATTTTAGGTGAATTTTTTTGTAAAGTAATTTTTTATTGCATACTTTTTTATTTAATTTATTTGTAATAAATATTTATTTTGAACTTAGCTTTCATTTACTTTTTTGAAGAATAGAATATTCTTTGAAGTTTGTATTAATAGTAAAAGGTCGTGAATTGCTTTGTAAATAAATTTTTTATTAATTTTATTTGGACCTCGGGGCGAGGTCGACCCATCGATACCTAATTAAGGTGGTCAAATAACGATACCTATCCATGGTAAGCCCTAGGACCCCAGACAAAGTTATAGTATTAAGTAGAAGAATGAATTATTGTACCTGAAAAGGAATGATTATTTAGGGGAGCCTTATCTAGCCTATTCATAGCTATATACTAGCTTACACAAATTGCAGCTGGGGCGGCTCTTTACTGCTCTCCGAGCACTAAGTTGGCCCAGCAGTCAATTCCTGCAGGCAGGGATATTTAGGTTTAGTAATCAAAATATTTGACAAATTATCATTTTATTTAAACTATTTGTGTGAATTTACTCCTGGCTTATCTATGCCAGGTCAAAAGATAACCCTATATCCTATCACTTGGCTTATAGGTGCTGAGCCTAGCAGCCCTATGCCATTTGCCACAGACAGCGAGAGTGGGAGATTGTGACCCTTGAGTCCTGTTTTTACGGGAGTTCTAAGACCACAACGGCTACCAGAAAAGAAAAGTGGTAAAGAAAGCCTAACCAAGTCTAACTCTATTCTTATAGTAAAGGCTGAAGGTCAGTCGATTTTTTTGGGCAGAGCCCTTAGCAGTAGCAGCAGGCGGTGCTGAAGGCGCCCTTTAGCAGCCTACTCAGTAGGGGCAACAGCAGGAGTCCTGTGGACAGCAGGCGGTGGCAGCAGCAGGCAGCCTCTGGCAAGCAGAGCAGGAGCAGCATCAGGCAGGCAAACCCTCAGGAACAGCAGCAGGCAGGCAGGTTCAGCGAGTCGGCAGCAGGTCTGGGAGCAGTAGAAGTCTTTGTTGTCAATATTTATTTTACATATTTTAGCATGGCTGCGAATATTTGAATGTTCTGGGCTGGATATTGTGCAACCTGTTCAAAAAATCACACCTCTATGGGAATAAATTCTGACCTTCAACAACCTCTTGGTAGATCCTTTGTAAGTCTCAAAGTTACACTTTGGGCAAATAACGGATTTTGAGCGAAGCGAAAAATCTATTTTTGGGTGAGATAGCCATGACATCCTGATGGAAGGTTCCTTCAGTAGCTTCCTGAGGGTTTATATGACTACAGTAGATATTCCCAGATAATTAAACTAAAGGTTTCACAGAATTCTAACTTCTGGCGCGAGTACCCATAAGGTTTCCCTTTAGGATATCGTATAATAACAGGGGACGTATGCTTGACACGCCACATAGCTATCTGCACCCCACATAGCGTTTACGCTTCGAGGGGGAAGTGTGGCAAGTATAGGAGGAGCTGTTACGAAACTCTCCTCCTGCGTTACTGTTATGGTACCTAGCGACGTAAACAAACGGCCGCCATAGCTGGCCGCCATCTTGATTGACGTCACATCCGCGCGCTCCATTCCTTGCGGCGTATCTGTCAGCCTCCATGATACAATAAGAAAGGGAGGGGCCTGACAGGCCAGAGTAGAGAACGAGGGTGGGCCCATCTGGACGTCATGGCTATCTCACCCAAAAATAGATTTTTCGCTTCTCTCAAAATCCGTTTTTTGGGCTCAAGCCATGACGTCCTGATGGAAGTGTACCAGAGAATTGGTGTATCGTGGATTTTCCCCGTTTCAGTAGTGCCTTCGACTTCAAACAATATTTCTTTGGTCTGATGACCTTAGAGACCGTGACATATCCGTTACATGTCACTACCAATGGCATAAACTATGACATGGCTTCCTGTCCCCCTGGCAGGGAAGTCCTGTTTGGACGAGAGGAACATCTTGAAGTATCCTGATGAAGAAAAACTCACCTGTAGATGAGGATCGTGTCGGTCTCACAGACAGATCAGGAAAGTTAAGTACTTGTGTAGGAAAAATATTTCACTTTTCTTAGGTGAACCTATATCAGACAGGAGCAATATTATAACATGAATTATAATAAAGGTCAAAATAGAGGCAATAAAACTCTGTAACAGTAGTGTATTTCATATAGTGGGGCGAAATAAGACGCATATGGTAGCGAAATATCTATTTTATTCAAGAAAATATTCGTGATAATATGAAATAAGGTAAATAATTTACAGTAGAATTGTTGATTAATAAACATAGACTGAGGACTACATGAGACAAAGGTGTGGAATCTGAAAAGGAAGAACTTGCCATTACACACATGGGTTCCAGGGTAACTAAAAGTCTAAATTAAAGTCACAATACACTTCATGTCCAAATAAACATGTGGCACACGTGTTCAAGTCTATGTTACTTCACCTTGTAGAAGAACAGTCTCTCGTGACACTAAGTGGCACTTAAAATCACTATGTATCGCACTAGGGTCAACACAGGCACCCGTTGAGTTAGAGTCCCGAAATAACTCACTGTCATACGCAGCACTAAGCAGCAGGTTTCAATACACTACCTGCAGCTACCACAAATCTCTTGACTTCGTGCACCTGCTTCGCATAGTTTTTAAAAAACACTCTTGTGGATTTCCAGCCTGTGAAAGATCGAAGGCTTTCAAAATCCATTCCTTGGAAGAAATTTAGGGAAGAGGGGACTTTCCTAGGATCATGACCTGCGGGGGTACTGTCATGATCCGCTCTGTGAATAAAGTAGGTGATCTTCGCCCTTAGTTGTTTAAGTGACAAATCGCTGCCCGATGTTTCTCCTTTAAAGAGTTGTCCTCCGCCAAAGTCTGAAGTTCGTCGAAGATAGACCTTTAGACTCTCCACTGGGCATAGAGAGACATCTTCCTTCAGGGGGCAGATTCTCCATGGGCCCCACCTCTTAGTAGGGAGTTCATTCTTAGTGAGAAACGTTGGGTCAGGGAAGAGGGTAAGTTCCCCTGTTTCGGCGAACTGTATCTGACCCTCTTCTCTAGATAAAGCCACTATTTCACTGACTCGTGCTCCCGAGGCGAGAGCAAAAAGGAAAATCACTTTTTGAGTCAAGTCTTTCTGAGGGCAAGATTCATTGTCCAGGCTAGAGGCAAAATGGAGCTCCTTATCCAGAGACCAGGAGATGGGTCTCGGTGGAGGTGCAGGACGGAGTCTAGCACATGCCTTCGGAAGTTTGTTAAAGATTTCGTTGGACAGGTCTATCTGGAAGGCGTACAGTAGTGGTCTTGTCAAGGCCGATTTACAAGTGGAAATCATATTGTCTGCTAAGCCTTGTCCATGAAGGTGAATGAAGAAGGACGTACAGAAATCTATGGATATTTCCGTAGGATTCTTTGTCTTGATGAAGGACACCCACTTCTTCCAGGATGACTCATATTGCCTTCTGGTAGACTTTGTTTTGTATTCCTCTAGGAAGACTAAACATTTCTTCGAGATTCCAAAACTTTTATTCACGGCTAGGGAGAGAAAATCATGAGATGAAGGTCTTGGGTTTTCTTTGATGAAGCGAAGACAGTCGACTTCTGAACCTGCTGGGAGAGAACTGGGTCCAGCAGAGGGATTAGCTTGGGCTGTAGCTCCAGGACTAGAGGGAACCAGTTGCTCCGGGGCCACTTGGGAGCCACTAGGGCTGCTATTCCCTTGAAGGTTCTCAGTTTGGAGAGAACTTTCAGCAGAAGGTTGGGTGGAGGGAACAGGTAAATCTTGGACCATCTGTTCCAGTCCAGGGACATGGCGTCCACCGCTTCCGCCTTGGGGTCCTCGTATGGGGCCATGTACAGAGGAAGTTGGTTGTTGTCGCTCGTCGCGAAGAGGTCGATCTGCAGTTCCGTGACTTGACGGGAGATGAAGGAGAATGAGTTTGTGTCTAGGGACCATTCCGACTCTATGGGGCTTGTCCTCGATACAGCGTCCGCCGTCACATTGCGGAATCCTTGTAGGTGAACTGCTGAGAGGTGCCATCTCTTCCTCTCTGCTAGGCGGAAGATGGGTAACAGCACCTGGTTGAGTTGGGGTGATTGTGAGCCCTGACGGTTGAGACATCTGACCACAACGGCACTGTCCAGAGTGAGACGGATGTGGATCGAAGGACGAGGGGACAGTTTCTTCAGAGTGGCCTCCAAGATGTTGATGTGAAACGTCTTGAATAGGGGAGACCATGTTCCTTGAACTTGTCGCTGGTGGGAGTGACCTCCCCATCCTTCTAGCGAGGCATCCATGTGGATGAGGACCGACGGAGGTGGTGGTGTAAGAGGAACTGATATTTTCAGGTTCTTTGCCTCCGACCACGGCTTGAGGAGTGAGCGAAGCCTGGTTGGGAGAGGTCTCTTGAGATGGATGGATGCGTTTCGTCTCCAGACTCCCGATGCATCTTTTAGCTGTGCTCGTAGCACTGGGTCTGTCACTGAGGCGAACTGGAGGGAGCCGAGCACTCGTTCCTGTTGTTGTCTTGAAATCCGTTTGGATTTTAGAAGTCTCTTGACAGATCCGGCTATTTCCTTCCTTTTCTTCAGAGAGATGGAAAGACGGTGTGACTGAAGGTTCCAATGGATTCCCAGCCCTTGAAACTTCTGAGCTGGAGACAGTCGAGACTTTTTGGTGTTGATTTTGAAATCCAGATGTTCCAGGAACTGGGTCACCTTTCTGCAGGCACGCGAACATTCTTCTGACGATGTCGCCCAGACCAGCCAATCGTCTAGGTAAGCCATCACCTGGACGCCTTGAAGGCGTAGCTGTTGGACGATCGTGTCTGCGAGCTTCGTGAAGATTCTTGGGGCCACGTTGAGTCCGAAGGGCATAGCCCTGAAGGCGTATTGTCTTCTTTGAAGCCTGAATCCTAGGTAGGAGGAAGCCTGGTGATTCATTGGAACGTGCCAGTAGGCGTCCGCCAGGTCTATGAAGACCGTGTAAGCCTTGTGAGGCAGCAGGGCTCTTATCTGTTGAAAAGTCAGCATCTTGAATTTGTTGTCTGCAATGAACTTGTTGAGAGGGGACAAGTCCAGAATGACTCTGAGTTTGTCTGAGTCCTTCTTGGGAACACAGAACAGTCTTCCCTGGAACCTGGTGGACTTTACCCTCTTGATCACCTTCTTGTTCAAGAGTTCTAGGACATATTCTTCCAGGATGGGGGTTGAGGGTTGGAAGAATTGGTGGAAGATTGGAGGTGGTTTTATCCAGCTCCACCCTAGTCCCTTCTTGACGATGCTGTGGGCCCAAGGATCGAAGGTCCTACGATCCTGGAAGAGGCGGAGTCTTCCTCCCACCGGAAGCACTTCATTGCTTCTAGTTTCCCGAGGGTTTACCACCTCGGCCGCTTGCTCCACTTCCTCTTCTCCCTCTGGATGGACGTTGAGAGGAGTCTTTGCCGGAGCTTCTACATTTGGGCCAAAAGGTAATGGATTGCCTTTCATAGGCAGGGGTAACAACTGGTGACTGGGCCACCACCAGCTGAGGGACCAGCTGAAAGGTCTCCTGTGTCTGAGGAGTAGCGGGTGCCGGAAACTGGCGTTTGGCCTGACGCTGCTGGGGTCGGGGCTTGTTGGACTTCTTCTTAGGCTGTGGACCCTCATCCTGAGATTTCCTCTTTCGGGACATGCCCCACTTATTGAGAAGGTTCCTATTCTCAGTGGCGGCTTTGTCCACAATCTCTTTCACCAGGTCCACTGGAAAGAGGTATTTGCCCCAGATGTTGGAGGAAATCAGTTTCCGGGGTTCGTGTTTTACGGTGGCGTCCGCAAACACAAACTCTCTACAGGCTCTTCGGGCCTTGATGAAGCTGTACAAATCCTTCAGCAAGGTGGCGAGGTGGGTCTTTGCAAGAACCATGTAGTAGCCTGGGACCCGAATGTCCCCGACCATTGTCTCAAGTTGCACTTGAAGAGACAGGGAGGCGGCCAGCCTCTCTTTCGTTTCTTGTTCCCGACGCAAAAGGTAGTCTGTGAGCTTGGGGAGGTCTTCATTAAACTGACGTCCAGCGACGTCAGCCTCCAGCTTTCCAACCGTGAAGGTTAGCTGGATGTCCTTCCAGCTTTTATCGTCGGGAGGTAGGGCGAGGGAGAGAGGCCTACACTCCTCCAATCTAGGGAAGGGTTTTCCTTCCTCCATTGCCTTCAACACGGAATTCAAGGCCTTTTCCGCAAAGGGAAAGACCATGGTGGGAGGAGCAAGAAAAGACGGGTGCTTCTTGCTCAAAGCCGGCATCTTGGAGTTAGTGTAGCATCTGCTCTTGAGGCAGTCAGCCAGCATAGCTTGAGCCTTGGTGTGGTCAAACACTATGACCTCCTTAGGCTCGGTCTCCTCCTTGGAGACTGGTTCGGACTTGAGACGGATGTAACAGTCCGGGTAGGCGTCGAAGCTAGGGTAGAACTCCACCTCTTCAAAGGGGACGGCACCTAGCTTATCGTTAATGAAGATGCGTCCGGTCGTTACTGGCATGTGTTTTGCATGCCTCCAGGGATTGGTCACTGAACAGGGGGGGAAGATCCTTGACGGAAATCTTCTTCTGCTGCTTCTTCAAGCTCAAAAGTTCCCTCTTAAGGTCCGCATGCCCCTTGTGGAACTTCTCATCCAGGAATGCCACCAGAGCTTGGATGATATCCTGGGTGCCCGGTACCACAGGTATCGGAGTGGCACACATAGAGGGGACTGGTTCAGAGACCACGACGGAAGTCACGGAGGGCGCACGGGCGATCTCGTCCTCAGAATCAGGGGTCTCCACCTGATCCTCTTCCTCTTCTTGACCCTCAGTCATGAGGGTCCTTTCAGTATTTTCGGATATTGGGGATAACGGCATCAGCAGATGCCTTAGGAAAGAGCAGGGCTCTCATCTTCTCGCTTGGGAGATAAGGCTCCGTGGCGTTCTTTTGAAACCCGCGCACCCACTTGCGCAGTTTCTCTCGGGCGTTATCCCTAGCCTCTGCTGACGGAGGGTTATTAAACGCCTCATCGAGCAGGTCCTGGAACACGGTACAGGCCTGCGGATCCCAATAGCGAAGGTTCCCCTTCGAGATTGAACAGCCAGCGTGGGTCCGGCATGCCAGGTGTCCATGGAAGTTAGAGCGACGAACGCTGCAGAAGGCGCTCTCACACTTCATGTACTCTGCCTGTAAAAGAAAGAGGAAATGACTATTAGGAAGTCAATACAAACATGACTTACAGTAATCTTAGATTAGAATAAGTTAATAAACTTATAATATAAGATTCCATTGTGTATAGGCTTAGGATAGGTAAGCTTGAAAGGAGGTAGGAAAGACACATATTTGTGCATCCCGTCCAGCCAATTGCCGCGACCCCATACTGTAACTAATTCAAGAGGACCGTCATGGACCCTGGGAGGAGGAAGAACATCCGTGTTGGATGAGCCAAGCTTAGGCTTCCTCTGGTCAATTAGGTACAGTTAGAGAGGGAAGCTGAATTCATTCAGTGTATAAGAAAAAGGGGGATAAGCTAAGCCCCTTATCAGATTAGGTCCCGGCAAGAGACTGCACATGGATGCGCAGAATATGCTGGAAAGATTTTACTGTACAACTATACATAATAGTTTTCAGTCTAGGGTATAACTATACCATAGGTGTACTGGCTATTATCCATAACTGCACAATAATAGCTGCCGGCACCGGGCCCGCAGGAGGGAGGAGTGACTGTCCACTGTAAAGCCAAGATTGGTGGTGCCGGCAGCCAGGGAGCATGCCGGAGGCTCGTCTGGCGCCGGTAGGTCCCCATCAAGGATGGACCCTTCCAAGCCATCAGTCTATATGGCAGAGAGAGAGGGTGACACCTTAGGTGATAGCAGATCGCCGGCACGCCGGCGGCCCCTGGCAGCCGGCAGGTGGCCGGCGATGGTAACCGACACTGATATCATTCAATGAGACAGGTAGGGCACCGAAGACGCTGACGGCTAGCGCCGGCAGAGTGGGGGGTGGCAGTGGACCGGCACTAAGAGAGAGAGGGATAGAATAAGAGGAGAGAGAGGGAAGGGTAATACCCAGTACCCAATCCAATCTTCATCCGGAAGAAGTGTTCAAATGAAAGGGAGGGGTGCTACCTTTCATCCGGCGGCAGAGAGCCGGCAGTCGGCTATGTTGCCAGTGGCGGTCCAAGGGAGGACTGAAGAACACTCAAAGAAGGGAGGTCCTCCGCCGGCAGACCGACCGTCGAATGCTATCCCATAGTTCGACTATATACGGGAAACATAGCAGTACGGATTAACCAACGAAAGGACCGAGCCAAACCGACAACCCACTGGCACGCGGTGGAGTTGTAGGATGGCGGAAAGGGGTTTGATGGCTAAGCCAACACCAAAGGGATAGAGGGGGAGGGGAGAGAGTCCAGAGGGGGAGTGTATGGGGGAAGCGTAGTTACCATGAGCACTCCCGGGTGGGGGGGGGGATTCTGTTCAGGGCTAGCCTGTCTAGGTAGGAAGAGTCCATTCTCCAGTCTAGGGTAGGTTAGCAGAGTAGGTACAGCACTCATGTCCTGTCATAAATTATAAAGAAGCAGAATCCCACAGACTGCCTAACCTAGGCTAGGTGAGCTAGTCTCCTAGACCAGGAAGGGCAGGGGGAGGACAAGTCGCTAGGCCACAGGGAGGAAGGGACTTAACCCAACCAAGTGTGGACTAGGGGGAAGGGCAGAGCCCCACCACCTTCACCCTCCAGCAGGGACCAGAAGGAGAGTACATTCTCCTAATGGGGAGCTGGGGGCGAACGACTGATACTCTTAGGTTCCGTCCCAAACTCAAAGCTCATGTACTATGGCAAGGAGTGGGGAAAGAAAATCCTAGCCTAACCTTACCCGAATGCAATTCGAGGTAAAGAGGGGTAGGATGTAGCCTAGGCTACCTCAGAGGGAGGAGATTACCTTAGATAAGGTAACTGGAGAGGTAAGGGAATATACAAGAACCCCAGCGTTAGGTTAGGGGCAAGGGAGACGACTACCAAGATCACCGAAACCCCTTGTATACTCCCTAGAAGGCGAAATAACATCTGTGCAATCACTGAATCTTGTTTGTATAAATGCCTATATCTTCATTCATAAAATAACACTAGGAACACTTATTATATCATGCAAGAAGTAAACATGAACACTAGGCTATCAAGCCTAGGGCCTAGGTTAGCAAGCTAGCATAGGGTTCGGCTAACACTAGTCGCCGAAAATGAATACTATCGGCATAATATAACTAATTCCTGGCAATGAAGACTAAATAACTAATGTAGTTATTAGTTATAAGACCGGAAAGGTTGCTCTGGCTAACTAAATAAAGCATGCGAGTCGAGCAACAGCGTCGCGACATGACGCCTCCGGTCGGGGCACAGCTCAGCCACAAAACACAAGAATTAAAGATGAAAAGTCGTTACTTTACGGCTGGAGCTTATTTAAACAATACAAGAATATGGTACACAACTTTCCAGAAGAAGGCGAGGCTGAAGATTGCGACATGATGAAAATGATTAGCGAACACTGGGAAAAACACTCTGATCAGGTACGCTACAGAACAAGGAATGGAGTGCGCGGATGTGACGTCAATCAAAATGGCGGCCAGCTATGGCGGCTGTTTGTTTACGTCGCTAGGTACCGTAACAGTAACGCAGGAGGAGAGTTTCGTAACGGCTCCTCCTATACTTGACACACTTCCCCCTCGAAGTGTAAACGCTATGTGGGGTGCAGATAGCTATGTGGCGTGTCAAACATATGTCCCCTGTTATTATACAATATCCTAAAGGGAAACCTTATGGGTACTCGTGCCAGAAGCTAGAATTCTGTGAAACCTTTAGTTTAATTCTCTAGGAATATCTACTGTAGTCATATATACCCTCATGAAGCTACTGAAGGAACCTTCCATCAGGACGTCATGGCTTGAGCCCAAAAATATGTATGCAATAGAGGGGCACTCATTAGAGTGTAGACCACCGCCATGGCAGCTTATTTCTCATTGACATGGATTTTCATACACTCAAATATGAACCAAGTTTGACGTCTCTGTGACAAGGATGTCCAAATTTATTGCTGATTATGTGATATGAATTTTTAAATTTAAAATTAATTTTCAAGCACTTACCTGTATAACTTAATTCAGCCGATCACATCTGTGTCGTCTCCAAAAAGATATAACTAATTAGGTAACTAATTATTTTACCCTCATTGATTGTGACTAACCGAAAACAGGTCCAAAAAGTCTCATTATGATAGAGTTAATTAAATTTAAGAAATCACGATAAAGAATGAAACTAAAAGCACAATACCTGTAGACTTTTTGGAGTGAATGGTCGTCAAAATCTTTAGCCCTTGTCGGCTTTAACTGTTTAACACATAACTGCTTGTCAATTGGAAAATTGACAGTTGTCACTTAGTCCTCTCTCCCTCCCCCACCAATGGTGGGGGATCTCTCCACCAACCAGTTACTGAGCCATTCTTTAAGAATATGTTGTCATAAACCTGCTTATTTATAGTGTGAGGAGAAGGAAGGGTCTTCCACCAAGTTATTCAGGTATGTGTTCAAATATTAATTTCAAATTCAAACATTCATTTGTCTCACACTTATCCTGTATAACTTAATTCAGCCAATTACCAGCCTGTATACTGAATGGAGGGCATAAGGTTATAAGTCTAAATATTAACAGCTGATATAATTAAGTAATCTTTAAAGAATACAAATAGACCTGAGAGGACCTCAGAGTAGTTACCTTAACTAATATCGAACCTCTCCAAGCGTTGCAGTGAACTGGATCACCATCAGTCAAGTTCAGTCATGGCAGGGTCAGTCTTAATGCCTAGTCGACTAATTACCTTATTCTAAACTAAGTTCCTAACCTTGTATCAACAACTTACATACGTCGGTTAAGTCCGTTACTCTAGTCATATATCTCTGAAGTAAGGTAGGTGTAGGGCCTCAATGGGCCGTCACTACCTTACTTCCTCTCATGCATTTATACAACCTGCCTATGCAAGGTTTTCATTTGCATGGAGCGAGCCCTTATTCATATCCCATCTCATTCATGCCGTTCATTCTTCCTTACATACTCTAAGTAATTAGGGTAGAAGGCCGAGTAGATGTTAACCAACAATTTATCCAGCTGCGACAATTGTACCGTGAGATTGTATTTTATCATACACCAACCCTACGTCCATGAGGTAATGGGAAGCAAAAACTGTATTCTCTTTCCAAAAAGCAGTGTTCAGAACGACCTTCAATGAAGAGTTCTTCCAAAATGAAAGAGACATGGAATAACCCCTCAGACTGTGGGTACCTCTTCCTTTCTTGGACACACTGTCTGATAAAGATTGAGGAGAGGCCTTTGCTATGAGGCTCCTGATAGAGAAAGAAACCTTTTTCGTCATGGCCTTCGACTGTAGTTTAGGGGAGATGAAGAGAGCCCGGGGTCTGTGAGGGATAGCATTGATTCTGGCTAGATAATAGCGCAAGGTTCTCACTATGCAGTACAATCTCTACTCCTCCAGATGCCCACCTGTTTCACTTAAAGAAGAAAGAAGAAACTCTCTGGCTTATGATTCCGTCTTGGCTCTAAGTTCTGGAAGGTACGTAAGGACCACGTCCCTTCCTCTTGTGCCTACAGAAGCAGAGATGGCTTGTATCTTTCCCAGTCTCTTTGGTGTGGCTTAAGTAACCAAGAAAAGAGTCTTGGTGGTCAAGTCTTGCAGAGTTACTAAGCTGAGAGGTTCAAACAGAACCCCTACTAGAAGCATAAGAACCACATTGAAGTCCCACTTGGGAGGATTAATGGAAAACTTGGGAACCTCAATCTCTAATGATTTGATCAGATCAGAGAGAATAGGGTCCTCAAAAACCTCACCAAAAGACATCCTAAACACTGAGGCTAGTGCTGACTTATAAGCTTTAACGGCTGACACTGAAAGCTTTCTCTCCCTCCGTAGATAATGGAAGAAATTCATAATCTTCGGAACTGTAGGTCTAGACGAAGTGTGGTGGTCCCTCTTACACCGACCTCTATAAACTACCCACTTACGCTGGTAGTTTAAATTGGTCGAAGGTGGAACCAATGGAAGTGTGGTTGGCGTAAGAGGTCGTGCCTGACAGGCAACCTCCTTGGAATGTCAATGGAAAGTTCTAGGAGTCTTGTAACACCTGGTCTATTATCCCTAATGGTGGAAAGTCATAAGTCTGTAGGTTCCTCCAGTCTTGAAGCATAGCGTCGACCCCTGCAGATTGAGGGTCTTTCTGAGGGCTGAAATATGCCGGAAGACAGAAATTTAAAGCAGTTGCAAACAGGTCTATGTTTGTTAACCAAAGGTGTACAAGGCGATCTACTACCTCCTGGCATAGGGTCCATTTGGAACCTATCACCTGGTCCCCCCTGCTGAGAGCGTCTGCAATGACATTCTTCCTCCCTGGAATGAATTGGGGTTGGAGAGTAACATTGTGATCCTCTGCCCACTGTAGGACCTACTGAGTGCATACTGTCCACTGAATTTGTTTGATGTTGTCCTGCCTGTCCCAATGTTGTCTCAAAGTTGTCTCAACGTGAATTGAAGATCCTTCTTCCGTTGGGAACTAGTAACGTGAGAGAGGCAAGGTGGCCTAGAAGGCTCATCCACAGAGAAACTTTTAGGGTTTGATGCAACAAGAACTCCTCTATAATTCTCCTGAGGTTATCTTTCCTCTCTTGAGATGGGAAGACCCTTAAAAGAGGAGAGACAATCTTCATTTCCAAATAAGTCATCTATTGAGATGGTGTGAGAGAAGACTTCTTGTGGTTTATCTTTATTCCAAGTGTCCTGCAAAGATCCAGGACCAATTCCTTCACCCGAAGAGCTTCCTGAAGGGAAGGAGATAAGAAGAGCCAGTCCTCCATGTAGTGGCACATAAGAATACCCATCCAGTGGAGTTTGGCTGCAACTGAGGGCATGATCCTGGTGAAGACCTGTGGTCAATGGTAAAGAACCAGCCCCCTTCCATTATAGCTAGAAGAACCGTCTTTGGAGTCTCCATCTTGAACTTCATAATCTCTATGAAGGAGTTGATGATAGAGAGATTGATGATGGGCCTCCAACCCCCTGAGGCTTTCGTTACCACAAACATGTGGCTGTGAAAACTCCAAGAGTTGGGCGGGGTGGCTCTATTGCCCCCTTGAACTTTAGCTGTAGCATCTCCTCCCTGAGCGTTTGTTGCTTTACAGACCTGCTGGAGTAACTCATGGATGGTGGCAAACGACTGGTCAAGGGTGGTTGAGAATTGAGAGGTATCCTATACCCTTCCCTTAGTACAATGGTCATCCAAGGGTCCGAATTCAGGGCCTCCCAAGCCTCCCAATGACGTTGTAAGCAACCACCCATTCCCTCTGAATGAGAATCTAGTCAACATAATTGATAGGCGTATCCCTTCTCGTGTGGTAAGGTACCGAGTGAAGGACAAACCATGGTTCAATGGTGATTGTAGACGTGCTTATTTGGAGAAGCAGGAGGCCTATCATCTTTGGATGGGTTACAGATCAGATTTGACCTGGAATAACTATACTCAGCTTAGAGCTTTTGCTTAAAGAGTTTATGCTTCAACTGAAAAGGAATACAATTTAACCATAAAAGAAACCTCTTCTGGTACAACTCAGGAGCATAAATGGTGGTCTACCGTTAAATGTGCACTCTTTGTTGTAGAGGCAACAGTTCCTCCTTTACTTAAACCAGATGGCTCAGTCACTCACTGTCCAAAGAAAAGGCAACCCTTTTGGCTGATGTTTTTGACAGTAAACAGAGTAATGAAAAACTTGAACTTCCTCATTCCTGTTTTCCTGAGACTAAATTAACTAGTTTAGCTTTTCGATCTCGTGAAATTAAAGCTCTGTTGATGGACCTTGATGCTTATGGAGGTGTAGACCCAAATGGTATTTTTCCTTTGTGTTTTATAAAGACAGCAGATTTCTTAGCTCCAAAGTTATCTGTTATTTTGCGTAAGTTAGCAAGAAGAGCTTTTAGCACTTGTTGGAGAATTAGTAATGTTACTCCTCTATGTAAATGTGTTTGTGGTAGCTCAAGTCCAACTGATTACCGCCCAATTTCCATAACTCCCGTATTATCTAAAGTTTTTGAACGTCTTCTGGCAAAACGTCTTAATAGGTTTGCTGAAGGTAATCATCTATTCCTTAGTTTGCAATTTGGTTTTCGTAAAGGCCTTGGAGCATGTGATGCCCTTCTTACAATCTCCAATGCTATACAGAAATCCCTTGATTGTGGTCAGGAAGTTCGTATGATTGGCCTTGATTTTAGTGCTGCCTTTGACCGTGTTAATCATGAGGCCCTTGTTTTCAAACTCAATCAGTTGGGAGTGGGTGGGTCGTTTCTTAGCATTATTATTGATTTTTTAAGTAATAGATCTCAAAGAGTTGTTGTTGATGGGTGGGCACCATAGTGAGTATAGTAATGTGATATCTGGTGTTCCACAGGGTAGTGCTCTTGGCCCATTACTTTTCATACTATGTACACATGGCATGTGGTTTGGCCTAGAAAACAAGCTTGTTGCATATGTAGATGATGCTACTCTCTTTGCATCAATTCCATCCAGTGAATGTAGATCTGGGGTTGGTAAATCCCTTAATAGAGATTTAGCTAAAATTAGTGCATGGTGCAAATTATGGGGTATAAAGTTGAATCCTAACAAAACTCAAAGTATGATTGTAAGTAGGTCAAGGACAGTGGCTCCTCAACAGTATTGATAATGTTTTTTTAACTTTGTATGACTCTTTTGAAAATTTAAGAGTGATTCTCTACAGCAAATTTACTTTTGAGAAACACATTAGGTCTGTGTCTTCTTCTATTGCACAAAAAATTGGCTTATTGAGAAAGTCTTTCAAGATTTTCGCTGGTCAATCTATTCTGAAGAAGTGTTTTAACTTTTTCATTCTACCTTTTTTTGAGTATTGTTCTCCTGTCTGGTCTTCAGCCGCTGATTCTCATCTTAATTTGTTGGACAGAAACTTACGGTCTATTAAATTTATTATTCCTGATCTAGATATTAATCTTTGGCACCGTCATTCAATTAGTTCAATATGCATGTTGCATAAGATTTTTCATAATTCAGACCATCCTTTACATTCAGATCTTTGCAGACAATTCCATCCTGTTCGTAATACTAGGCAGGCTGTTATTTCTAATAGTCAGGCCTTCTCTATCATGAGGCTCAGTACTGCACAGTATTCTAGAAGTTTTATTCCAGCTGTGACCAAGTTGTGGAATGATCTTCCTAATCAGGTAGTTGAATCAGTAGAACTTCAAAAGTTCAAAGTTGTAGCAAATGTTTTCATGTTGAACAGGCTGACATTCGTCTTTTTATAGTTTTAAATGACATATCTGTTTTGACGTTGTTCATTTTTTTAGAATAATGTATTGCTAATTTGTTCTCATCATTTATTTATTTCCTTATTTCCTTTTCTTGACTGGGCTATTTTTCTCTGTTAGAGCCCCTGGGCTTATAGTATCTTGCTTTTCCAACTAGGGTTGTAGCTTGGCTAGTAATAATAATAATAATAATAATGATAATAATAATAATAATGTGAAAGAACTGGCCACTATTTCTGAAGACCCTTTGACCCAGGGTTCAGTGAGAACCTAAAGTCCTTCTTCTTGTTCTGCTTCCTAGCCTGGAAATTTGATGAAGCCACATCTGTGGACTTCTGCTTCTTCCCATATCTATTACCACCTCCTTGCCCTCCTTGCTTGCTGAAGAATAGGGCGTTTGCCCGAATCCCTCTGAGAGTAGGACTGTTTCTGTTGCTGCTTATATGAAAGCGATTCCTTTAACATATCATTTAGCATATCTTCTTTTCATATCTTGCAAGACAGTTAAGCTCGAGAGAGAATGTCCTTCAAAATTGCAGGTTCATAAAGGTAATGTCCGAACTTCTGGGATTCCCTCAGTAGGTCTTTATGATGCATGGAGAGAGAAGCAGGGGCTCTACTGAGAAAAAGGTCCCTTCTTTTACCAGTCAGGTAAGCCTCGTGGAGAGTAGCCTCCTTCATCTGGTCCTCAAAGCAGCGTCCAATAAACCTGGCTATCTGTAGGTAGAGGGGTCGGTGCATTGTGAGGAAAGAAGGCTCCTTCAGAAAATCTGTCAATACATACCACAGCCTGGCCAGCATGTACCCAACCTCCTGTATTCTTCTAACGGAGGCTTCCAGTCTCTTGCACTCTTCTACTGTGATACCAATCATGGCGCGTTCCCCTTTCATTTGTGAGGGTAACACATCCTCAAAGAAAGGGTTGAGAGGTGTGGTAGCTGGACCATAAGAATCTTCTTCCAGCTGCAGGTATCTCTTGGTTTTGCCTAGAGCAATGGTGGGGTATTGGATGCGTCCTGCCTGACATCTTTCCTTTGCTCGTTTCCTGACTCCCTGGGGAGCTAACTCTAAGGGTTCTGATGGGGTCCATTAGGGTAATCTGTCGAACTTCTGCTTCTCCAAACCCTGAACAAAGCGATTCAATGGGGGCTTAGAGGAAGCCGAAACCTCCTTCACTAGCCGAACACTCTCTGGGAAGGCATTCTCAGAAAGACTCTTCAATTCCCCGAAGGAATTAGGGATGAAAGTTTCAAGAGCTATGTCATCCATCTCGTCGTCCTGAAGAACTCTAAATTTCTACGCTGCTATCCAAAGTCTCCTGGAGAATTGTGCATCTCCATCGTTGGATGAGGAACCTGTAGTAGGAGACCTGTGATCATGTCAGATCCTCAGCTGAGAACGTTGCAAAGATCTTGGGCTTCTGGTAGGCGAAAGAGGTCTACTCCTGGAAGAGGAAGGGCTTTTGGAGTGACGTCTCCCAGTATTACTGGATAAAGAATGATGAGAATGTTTGGAGAACCTGCAGGATCTCACAGGAGAGGTCAAAGGAGATCTATGGTGGGATCTAACAGATGAGCGGCTAGGTCTCTTGTCCTCCCAATGAGTCCTGGAATAAGGAGAAAGGTGGTCTGGGGAATGATGGGACCAACTCCGGTTGCTTCTCCTGTAAGACTGGCTTCTGGACCTTCGATCAGTTTAAACACTAGAGACCCTCGAGTCCGAGTGTGCGGCTTGAAGAGGGATGCGACAGTTCTTTGTGACTGGGTTTCCGTGTGGAACTACATTTGGGAGACATGCTTGAGGTGGACTGTTGAGAGGTATGTCTCCTACTGTGAGACAACCTCCTAGAAGAATATTTCCTGCGACTGGATCTCGGAGAAGACTTCCCCGAGTCTAAAGGTTCATGGTCCTGCGAAGGTGCAGGGGAGCTCCCTTGTTGACAATGAGGAGAACGAAATCATGACCTCCCTTGATCTGAACATATAGGAGCCTGTGAAGATGTAGGGGTGCTCCCGTGCTGACGATGTGGAGAACAAAGTAGCAATGGGGTTTCTTCATCCAAGCTGCTCATACACCCATCAGGGGTGCGAACTGGACCTGCGACCTGCCCTGCTTTGGGGAGGGGATCACTTCTCGGTGTCCGCTCGCCTCAGCGACTGGCATAGCAAGGGCAGGTACAGAGCTGAAAGGCAGTACAGGAACATTTAAAGCACTAAGGCAATTTACTAAAGAAGAAATGTCCTCAGAACTTTGCCTCCCAAATAGCCTGCACTTTTTTAAAACAACTTGTAATAGCATAAGAACTATCGGCGGTAATTGTTATAGCTGGAGAAACGGATTGGGCATCATCTACAGAGGAGCTAAAACTACCTAACCCTCCTTCTGGGACATTGTCCTTCGGAGGTTCTACCCCCAACCTTAAGGCTGAACTAATCTCCCGAGAAGGTGAAGATCTAACCTCGTCCTCCGGTAGACCACTCTTCATGGTCTTACTCGACTTATAACTACTACGTTTCTTGGCTAAAGAGTACATATGCTTGACATATAACTTACGGTCTTCTTTAGACCAACCTTTACACTCGTTGCAAGTAACATTAATGTCACACTTAATACCCCCACAGGGCTGATAAAGAGAATGAGTATCAAAGGCAAACTTTTTACTTATCCTAGTTGAACAATTACTGCAGGAGCGTCGAGTCTCAGAGTCAAATGGCATAGCCTACTCATAGCGCTCTAACACCATCAAAGGACCCAAAACCACTTGAAGGCAACAAATCCAATGTGTAGCCGTTATCAAAAACCAAAAGGAATTCTAAATGAATTC
>NC_090734.1:67887814-67932814 GCF_036898095.1 Palaemon carinicauda
ACCACAACTCATGTCCATACAATGGATATTGTTTCATTGTCATACCACAACTCATGTCCATACAATGGATATTGTTTCATTGTCATACCACAACTCATGTCCATACAATGGATATTGTTTCACTGTCATACCACGACTCATGTCCATACAATAGAGGTAGTAGGTTGGCCAGGGCACCAGCCGCCCGTTGAGATACTACCACTAGAGAGGTATTGGATCCTTTGACTGGCCAGGCAGTAATGCATTGGACCCCTCTCTCTGGTTACGGCTTATTTTTTCTTTGCCTACACTTACACAGAATAGTCTGGCCTATTCTTTACATATTCTCGTCTTTCCTCATACACCTGACAACAATGAGATACTTAACACTTCTTCACCTAAGGGGTTAATTACTGTGCTGCAATTTGTTCAGTGTACTTTCCTCTTGGTAAGGGTAGAAGAGACTCTTTAGCTATGGTAAGCAGCTCTTCTAGTAGAAGGACACTCCAAAATTAAACCATTGTTCTCTAGTAGTGCCATAGCCTCTGTACCATGGTCTTCCACTGTCTTGGGTTAGAGTTCTCTTGCTTGAGGGTACACTCAGGCACACTATTCTATCTTATTATTATTTTTTTTTTTCTTCCTCTTGTTTTTTGAAATGGTGTGTTGGGCAGGCTTAATAGAAGGGCCATGGATGCCTGCTGGTTTATCAAGAGGTTGTCTTTTCCTTTTTCTGACTTATTTTTCTTCTCAAAACCATCCTTACTGTCCTCCCTTCAGTTGAAGTGGCTATCCTGGAGGGTATTTAGCCTTGCATGGTGTATCGGCTCCTCCGTGTTGACCAGTTTTTCCGACTTTTTACTAAAGTCTATGGGTATCATCAATCACTTTATTTATAATTCTGTACATATTGTTTTTGTTATAATTATTGTTAATCTAGTTTTTAAGTATGATGTCTCTTTTTTATTTCTATTAATTCTTATGCTGTCTGGAGACATTGAGCAAAATCCGGGACCAGTACGTCCTAGATTTCGTCAATGTCATCTTCTGTATTGCAATATTCGTGGTCTTCATACAAATATCCAAGACCTTACAGTTGCGTCCAGGCAGTATGATATTCTTTTGTGCTCAGAAACTTTGGTTTCTATTATGAGGCACTCCTCTGAGCTCCTTATAACTGGTTTTAAGAAGCCAATAATGTTGAAACGTGATGCCATCCCTAGGGCCAGGGGAATGGCGGTGTATATTAGGACCGAGTACCCTGCTTCTCATAAGTCCTGCTATCAATGTGGATGTCATGAGATTCAGGTAATAAAAGTTTGTGGCAGGCATAACAACTTTTATTTGTGTTCGATCTACCGGAATCCAGACATGGATGATTCTATCTTCGATTGTCTTCTTACCATTATGGCTAAGATACAAGAAGATGATAGAAAGGCTTCTTTTGTCTTTGTTGGTGATTTTAATGCTCACCATAGGGAGTGGTTAAGTTCTATCTCTCCTACCGATCGCCATGGCTTAAGAGCTTTAGACTTTGCCTCTGAATCAGGCTGTGAGCAAATCATAAATGAAGCTACTCACAGGTCTGGTAATTGCTTGGACCTCGTATACACTGACTCCCCTGGCGTTATAACTAGTAAGGTTGGTTCTCCAGTCGGGACATCTAATCATGCCTTGATTTCATTATTAGTGAAGACTGAGCAGCCTGTCCCTGATATATCATATTCTTGTAAAATCTATATGAAATCCCAAGCAGACTGGAATGGGATTTTGCATGATCTTTTGTGCTTGAATTTGTCACAATTATATAATAGTGTAGATCCTGTTGTCCCTTTGAATGAGAATCTAGTCAACATAATTGACAGGCGTATCCCTTCTCGTATGCTAAGGTACCAAGTGAAGGACAAATCGTGGTTCAAGGATGATTGTAGACGTGCTTATTTGGAGAAGCAGTAGGCCTATCACCTTTGGAAGGGTAACAGATCAGATTTGACCTGGAACAACTAAACTCAGCTTCGAGCTTTTGCTCAGAGAGTTTATGCCTCAACTGAAAAGGAGTACAATTTAACCATAAAAGAAACACTTTCTGGTACAACTCAGGAACATAAATGGTGGTCTACCCTTAAATCTGCACTCTTTGGTGTAGATGCTACAGTTCCTCCTTTACTTAAACCAGATGGCTCGGTCACTCACTGTCCAAAGGAAAAGGCAACCCTTTTGGCTGATGTTTTTGACAGTAATCAGAGTAATGAAAAACTTGAACTTCCTCATTCCTGTTTTCCTGAGGCTAAACTAACTAGTTTAGCTTTTCGATCTCGTGAGATTAAAGCTCTGTTGGTGGACCTTGATGCTTATGGAGGTGTAGACCCAAATGGTATTTTTCCTTTGTTTTTTATAAAGACAGCAGATTTCTTAGCTCCAAAGTTATCTGTTATTTTGCGCAAGTTAGCAAGAAGAGGAGCTTTTAGCACTTGTTGGAGAATTGGTAATGTTACTCCTCTATGTAAATGTGTTTGTGGTAGCTCAAGTCCAACTGATTACCGCCCAATTTCCCTAACTCCCATATTATCTAAAGTTTTTGAACGTCTTCTGGCAAAACGTCTTAATAGGTTTGCTGAAGGTAATCATCTACTCCCTAGTTTGCAATTTGGTTTTCGTAAAGGCCTTGGAGCATGTGATGCCCTTCTTACAATTTCCAATGCTGTACAGAAATCCCTTGATTGTGGTCAGGAAGTTCGTATGATTGGCCTTGATTTTAGTGCTGCCTTTGACCATGTTAATCATGAGGCCCTTGTTTTCAAACTGAAACAGTTGGGAGTGGGTGGGTCATCTCTTAGCATTATTATTGATTTTTTAAGTAATAGATCTCAAAGAGTTGTTGTTGATGGGCACCATAGTGAGTATATGAATGTGATATCCGGTGTTCCACAGGGTAGTGTTCTTGGCCCATTACTTTTCATACTATGTACACATGGCATGTGGTTTGGCTTAGAAAACAAGCTTGTTGCATATGCAGATGATGCTACTCTCTTTGCATCAATTCCATCCCCTGAATGTAGATCTGGGGTTGGTGAATCCCTTAATAGAGATTTAGCTAGAATTAGTGCATGGTGCAAATTATGGGGTATGAAGTTGAATCCTAACAAAACTCAAAGTATGATTGTAAGTAGGTCAAGGACGGTGGCTCCTCAACATCTGCATCTCAGTATTGATAATGTTTCTTTAAATTTGTATGACTCTTTCAAAATTTTAGGTGTGATTCTCGACAGAAAATTCACTTTTGAGAAACATATAAGGTCTGTGTCTTCTTCAATTGCACAAAAAAATAGGCTTATTGAGAAAGTCTTTCAAGATTTTCGGTGATCAATCTATTCTGAAGAAGTGTTTTAATTCTTTCATTCTACCTTGTTTTGAGTATTGTTCTCCTGTCTGGTCTTCAGCTGCTGATTCTCATCTTAATTTGTTGGACGGAAACTTACGGTCTATTAAATTTCTTATTCCTGATCTAGATATTAATCTCTGGTACCGTCGTTCAATTAGTTCATTATGCATGTTGCATAAGATTTTTCATAACTCTGACCATCCTTTATATTCAGATCTCCCTAGACAATTATATCCTGTTTGTAATACTAGGCAGGCAGTTAATTCTAATAGCCAGGCCTTCTCCATCATGAGGCTCAATACTACGCAGTTCTCTAGAAGTTTTATTCCAGCTGTTTCCAAGTTGTGGAATGATCTTCCTAATCGGGTAGTTGAATTAGTAGAACTTCAAAAGTTCAAAGTTGGAGCAAATGCTTTTTTGTTGACCAGGCGGACATGAGTCTTTTTATAGTTTATTTATGACATATTTGTTTTTGATGTTGTTAATAATTTATATATGACATGTCTGTTTTGACGTTGTTACTTTTTTTAGAATGATTTATTGTTAATTTGTTCTCTTCATTTATTTATTTCCTTATTTCCTTTCCTCACTGGGCTATTTTTCCCTGTTGGAGCCCCTGGGCTTATAGCATCTTGCTTTTCCATCTAGGGTTGTAGCTTGGATAATAATAATAATAATAATAATAATAATAATAATAATAATAATAATAATAATAATAATAATAATAATAATAATAATAACACCGATCTCACTACAGTGATATATTGCCTGATTTTTATATGTAATTTCAGGTGATTTGATTTCCAAATTTTACTTAACCTAGCCATTGTCTGATTTGCTTTTTTCAATATTTCATTCAACTCAAATTCTAAAGACCCTGTATCAGTGATCAGTTCCTAAATATTTAAAAAATTCCACCTTATTAATCCTTTCTCCTTCCAATGATATTTCATCTTCCATTGCATATTTCGTTCTCATCATCTCTGTCTTTCTTTTTTTCTTATCTTAAGCCCAACCTCATGTAATATTTCATGCATTCTGGTAATCAAGCTTTGCAAGTCCTGTGGCGTTTTGCTAAATAAGTAAAGCGTCATCAGCATACTCTAGGTCTGCTAATTTCCTGTTACCAATCCAGTCCAATCATTCTCCGCCATCCCCAACACAGGAGACAGCACATTCCCTTAGAATACTCCGTTGTTCACTGGAAATTCATTTGATAGGACTCTATTAACATTGACTTTGTACTTGCTATGTTCATGAACAGTCTTAATCACATTTACATATTTAAGGGGAACTCTATAATAACGCAGGACTCTCCACAAAATTGGCCGGTGAACGCTATCAAAGGCTTATTCATAGTCCACAAATGATGTCAAAAGTGGATTTCTACATTCTATACATACTGTACCACATGTCTTGAAATGAAAAGTTGGTCAGTACAACTTCTATCATTACCTTTTCAAAATCCTACTTGTTCATCTCTCAGCTTTTCATCAATCGTTCTTTCTAGTCTCTTTAGAATTGGCATAATATATATTTTCATGACAACTGACGTAAGTGTGATACCTCCGTAATTATTGCAATCAGTCAGATCCCCTTTTTTTTTCTGCCATTTTCACCTACTCTCTTAGTTCCAGTTCATCAGGTTTTGCCTCTTCATGCCACATACTACAAAATAACCTTGTAAGTATTCTGGGATTCACTTCATTTTCGGCCAAAACCATCTCGTACACACACACACACACAAATATATATATATATATATATATATATATATATATATATATATATATATATATATATATATATATATATATATATATATATATATGTATATATATATATACATATATATATATTTATTTATATATATACATATATATACATATATATATATATATATATATATATATATATATATATATATATATATATATATATATATATATATATATATGTATATATATATATATATATATATATATATATATATATATATATATATATATATATATATATATATATATATATATATATAGATATATATATATATTGAATAATTTATTTCAGTCTTACTCACAGTTCATTTTTATACATTTATGCAGAACGTAGTTTAGTTGCCCCTAAAATGCCGAATGTGATTGCGGTACATTTTTTGTTCTTGATTTTGACGTCACGGCAGGGGAGGTTTGAATAATGGTTCTTCTGTAAGCGAGTCCCTCGAGATATATATTCTTTGTACTCATTATATTTTAAAGATTAAGTATTTATGTAATTTTAATTTTGTCTCTACAACAACACGAAGTCTGCCAGTGTAGGAGGCATATTTTTTTCCACCTATGCAAGCCCAATTTGCTAAATGATATAATATGCAAGAGGTTGCAGTGATTAAAAGACAGGTCTTGATGGCTTGGGTGCTAGGTAGAGACTGCCCTTTATTCATAGCTACATGGGACTACATGATACCACATCCCCCTTATCATATACAAAGAATTGATTACACATAATAACTAA
The DNA here is from genome assembly GCF_036898095.1 of Palaemon carinicauda. Taxonomy (NCBI): domain Eukaryota; kingdom Metazoa; phylum Arthropoda; class Malacostraca; order Decapoda; family Palaemonidae; genus Palaemon; species Palaemon carinicauda. The sequence goes on from NC_090734.1 coordinate 67,893,690, forward strand.
TCTGGCATATAAGTACAAAGAAATAAACGATGAAAGTTCCATATTCACACGTATTCCATTGTTTTCATCCCTTCACAATAAACATGCATAGTACAATTTGTGATTGTGGATAATAATATAAACATAATAGCTATTATCTTTGCAGACTTTGGTCCGAATAGTGTTGGTTACAGCAGGGCAGTCATAAATATGAAAACAAATGGCAAATTATAATTTTTTTTTTTTTTTTTTTGATGCAAAGAACAACACCCAAAATATATTAAAACAAAATGGAAACCTGATACACATGTAACGAGTGTTCGAAATGGAGTCTGTTCTCCAGTCCGAGACTCGTAAATTTTCAAATAAAATTCATTATTCTGAATCACTTATTAGTCCTGAGACTGATAACTTTTCTTGAGTTTCAAACTCTGGTAACGACCTCTCAGAATTTTCGGTCATGAAACGAGGTGGGGGGGATTTGTATTTTATTATTTAACTTAACACTTTATGGGAATTTACGGTATGTGACCGCGTTACTTTCAATATGTCTGGATGGGGTTTTCACCAGCCGGCCTGACTTGGTATACACCGCTGTCGGGTCTGTAGTGTTATCACTAGTTGCGGGTCTTTGGTGGGTTATTTCGGTCTCACTAGGTGGCGGCAGCGATATATCGGCGGGTCGTGGTGGAGGCTGTGCTGATGATGTTGGAGCCTGCTGCCGGGTGTTGGGCGGTTCTGTGTTTGTCGAGAGCGGTGTCGGACGGATGTGGGACCGGTTCCTCCTGAGGCACGCTCCGTTTTGGGCTTCCACAATGTATGATTGGGGTTCTTCTGACTTACGTACCACTCTGCCTGGCACCCATGTGTGGCAGGCCTTGTCGAATATTCGGACTGGTTGTTCGGGTTGGAGGTCTGTGAAGTGCCGTTGTGTCCGATTTGGTCCTAGGCGGTCCTGGAGGTGGTTGCGGGTCGTGATGTGTGTGAGATGTGGTTCGTATCTGCCTGGTAGGTCAGTGGTCACATTGCGACCAAACATGAGCTCTGCGGGGCTGGTTGTCTTATTGTCGATCGGGGTGGCCCGTAAGTGGAGTAATGCAGAATGCATATCACCGCCTGTCTCAAGGCATTTTTTGATAATCGCCTTGCATAATCCAACTACGTGCTCCGCGAGGCCATTGGACTGAGGGTAATGTGGGCTTGATGTGATGTGCTCAATACCCCAGGCTTTTGTGAAGTCCCTCATGGCTGCTCCCGTGTATTAAGGTCAGTTGTCTGAGACCAGGGTTTTGGGGCATCCGAACAGCGAACACAGGAATTTGAGGTGGTTGGCCACACTTTCAGATGACAGGTTTTTTAGTTCGGTGACTATCGGGAATTTTGTGAAATAATCAGTTGTGATCAGATATGTCTTGTGGCCAATTTGGAAGATGTCCGAAGCGACTTTGAACCAGGGCATTGGGGGAATGTCATGATGCGTGGTTTCACTAGGACTTTGCTGGGGCTGGTACTTCTGGCATATGTCACATGCCCTGACCTTGTCCTCTATATCCTTTGCAATGTTGGGCCAGAATACACACTCCCGTGCCAGGGCTTGTGTTTTTGTGATCCCTTGGTGGGACCGGTGGAGCTGGTCCAATATCCGGCCTCTGACCTCTTTGGGGATGATAACTTGTCGCCCTTTGAATATGACTCCGTCTTCCATGGCAAGGCATTCTCTGTATGAGAAAAACTGGCGGATATCGGGGTGACAGCCTTTTATTGAGGTAGGCCAACCCTCGATGATAGTATGCTTGAGAGTGCGCAGCACTGGGTCGGTGTCACACCTATGGCGGACCTCTTCCAAAATCTGGGGACCAAATTTTATGAGTGCAACTGATATCACGTCGATGTCATCTAGTTCCAGTCCGTCCACTCGTGTATCCAAAGGGATTTCCTTGTCATTTTGTGGGTTAGGAAGGCGTGATAGGGCGTCGGAGAGTACAAGGGTTCGTCCTTCCTTGTACTTGACCCTCATGTCATACCCCTGCAGTTTCAAGAAGAGACGTTGTAGTCTAGGTGGGGCACTGATAAGTGGCTTCTCCCAGATATTAACGAGGGGTTTGTGGTCAGTGACAGCTTCGAAGTCTCTTCCGTATAGGTAGGTATGAAATCGTTGCACACCGTGTACTAGTCCAAGGGCCTCTCGCTCGATATTGCTGTAATTTGCCTGCGTTGGTGTCAGGGCTTTGCTGGCGAAGGCTATCACCTTCCCGTCTTGGATGAGGGCCGCCCCGAGGCCTTTTTGCGATGCATCGACTTCAAGAGTCACGGGTCGAGTTGGGTCATAGTAAGACAGCGTGCTTGATGGTGCTATTTGGCGTTTCAGGTGTTGATAGGTGGATTCATGGTCTTCTTCCCATTGGAAGGGCACATCTTCCTTGATCAGATCTCGAAGTCTTTGTGACTGAGCTGAGTAATGTGGTACATAGGGGCTGAGGTAAGTCATTACTCCCAGAAATCTCTGTAGTTCCTCTTTATTGGAGGGTGACGGCATGCTATGCAGGTCGTGTACCTTTGACGGGTCTGGCATCATGCCCTTGCTGGTATAACGTGTTCCGAAAAACTCGATTTCTGGTTTTGAAATGGAGCATTTCTTCGAGTTTAGGCTGAGTCCGTGTTGGGCTGCACGCTGCATGAACCCCATGAGGTTTTTGTCGTGTTCCGACTGGTCTTTCCCACATATTGCCACGTCATCAGCGATGCCAACAACACCTGGGAGATTCTCGATGATGGAGTCCATCCTGGCTTGAAATATGTCCTGGCTTACATTCAGCCCGAATGGTAGCCTTGTCCAACAATACCGGCCGTGTGGTGTTCGGAACGTTGTCAGTAGTTGTGAGTCCTCGTGTAGCGGTATACTCCAGTAGCCTGCTTTGGCGTCTAGCTTGGAGAACACTTTCGCTTTGGAGAATACCGGGTTGATCTCTTCTAGAGTGGGAATCTTGTGGGGACATCTTTTGAGGTTTTGGTTGAGCCGCTTGGGGTCCAGGCAGATCCGTAGGCTTCCATCGGGTTTTGTGACATACACAAGGCTGCTACACCAGTCTGTGTGTGCCGTTACGCGTCTGATAACCCCCTCTTTCTCCATAGTGTCAAGCTCGGACTTGATGCGGGGCTTCAGGTGGATACTCACCTTACGGGGCGGATCACAGAAAGGTATCGCGTCATCCTTGAGGTGGAGCATCGCGGGCTCTTTTAGTTTGCCGATACAGTCAAACTGTGCTGGGAATTGTGCTTTTAGTTGTTCGACTGACCTAATAGGGCCTTGTTGGCTTGGTTGCTCAGGTATTCCAGTAACGTCGTTGACATTGATATCCACAATACCGAGTTTTTGGCATGAGGGAAGGCCAAGTATGGCTGGACCAGACACATCAACCACGAAGAACTTTTTTTGCGAGAATGCTGGGTTGCTGAGTTTGCGGACGCTGAGCATTAGTGACCCTAGGCAGGGAATATTGTCGCCACTGTATGATGTTAGTCTTACTGATGGTTCTGGGGGTAGTACGAGGCTGGTGGGTGCATCACCAAACATTTGCTTGTATGTCCGCAAGGGCAGCGTATTGCCACCGGAACCTGTGTCGATTTTGAGTTTCAGGGGCCCATAGGCTTGGGGGTTTTCATGCTTGACCATGAGCTTTGAGAATGCTTCTCGTTTCAGTGCCACTCCTATGTCGGATATCGTTATCATGTCGAAGTTTGGCATATAATCTGTTTCTTCATCAAGATTAGGGTTTTCATTAACCATGACTTCGTGTTGCCTGTGGTTAGGAGCCCGATTCGGCCGTCGGTAGGAGCGCCCTCTTGTCTTGCTCTGACGTTGTGTCTGCTGCATGTTGTCTCCTGGCATTGTTCTGCCTCCATCAGTTTTGCGGCACATCTTTTTCCAGTGCCCCTTGATGCCACAACCACTGCATCTGTCATTGTAAGCGGGGCATGACCTTATGGGATGGCTAAGCCCACAGTTCCAGCAGGGGTTGTCCGTGGTTTGTAGTTTGTTCCGTGGCTCGTTGCTTTCCCTTCGAATTGCATCCACGTTGGTATGGCTTGTACTTGTGTTCTCAGAGCTCATCTGTATGGAGTGTAATGATGCCGTGGAGGCTGCAATGGCCTCGTATTCCCGACCTCTCTCTAGAACGTTGCTCACAGCATAGCCCTTTGGTTTAGTTAGGAGTTCTTTCCGAAATTCTTCGAATTGTGTTCGTAGTATGGTCATTTCGATAAGTCGTTCGTTGAGTTCTCTGTCTTCAAACTCGCACTTTGTAGCTTTTTCACGGAGTCTGGCCAGGAATTGACTGATTGTTTCAGCAGGTTTCTGTTTGGTATTTGCAAATTCGAGGCGGTGAACTCTGAAATTTATTTTGACCGTTGCATCAACCTCACTTTCAATAAGCCTCCATATGTTCTGCGGCACACGTTGCTCCTGTTCAGTGAGGCCGCTCGCCAAGATACGCCTCATGCCCTCATCGCCGAGGGCAATTTTAATTTTAGTTGCTTGCTTGCCCGGGTCTGTGACTTCCTGGTCTTCGAGGTATAAGTTCATGCGCGCCTTGAATGCACGAAATGACTCGGCCAGGGGCTGGTGAGCCCAGTCCATACTTGGGCATTTAGGCTGGGCCATGATTGGATTTGGTTTCGAGTGTTACACAATAGATAGATAGTGATTGGATTAATAACACAGTTTACGGTTCACAAAAAGAGACATATAATAAGAGTATGGAAATCACTACAAAAATTTGTCACTGGTAGTCGGCACGGTTTTCAGTTTTGTTTACACTGCTGAATGTATGTCGTTGTTTGGCTCATTTTGTGAAGTAGTGCGCGGATAACAATGGCCAAAATACTTGTAAGTACAATCTATTCACAACTTTCTTCACTATTCTCACTGTAATCACGGTGCACTAATGTCCATTCTATGCCATATTCTGACGATATAAGTTATGTACGGTTGTTATCTGGGCCGGTATGACAGTCTTTGTTCAGTTGCCGTTGGGTGAAAATGGCGTCATCTGCGGCCGCTGGTAATAAACTTGGGCTGATTATGAGTCCTCTTCTCAGTTATTATGGACAGGAGAGGTATGTAAAGTGTCTCTATGGTCCGGGTTTGTTGATGGAATGGCGTGGGTTGCGTTACCACGCTGCCACCATGATATAATATGCAAGAGGTTGCAGTGATTAAAAGACAGGTCTTGATGGCTTGGGTGCTAGGTAGAGACTGCCCTTTATTCATAGCTACATGGGACTACATGATACCACACTAAATACCTTTTAACAGTTTCCTTTTTTATTTGTATGCCAGATAGTTACAGATAGTATTATGTATGTTCTCCTGGAAATGCAAGATTGCTCCTTGTATTGTGAATAGAATACTGCATAAAGTTCACAAGTTACAAGTCCACTAAGCCTGTCCTAAACTAGAGATAGGGTCTCAAGATGTGTAACCTATGCACCTCGATGTGCTGTTGTTGGAGAGAAGGAAGCTTAAAGATTGCACCCTGGAATTATCCTCATTGACCTTAGCACTACACTAGTATACAGAGTTGCACTAATTACCTATCATAAGTAGACTTCACACTCTCTGCTTACCCCGAACCAGCCTGTCCCCTTGTAGGCTACTATCAACCAGTCAAGTAAAATCAAGGGAGGAGATTCCAAAGAGCCTCGGGAGGTCGAAAATGTTGATGATGAACCCGCGACCAAAGTTAGAGGGCAGATCGACGGTAGGATGAGCTGGAAAAGGACGCCAACTTCACCTTAGCGCAATACTTTTGGACACCTGGCCGAAAGGTGGATTTTAAGACAGCCATTCTCTGGACACGGGCGTCCAGGAAAGATTTGTGAGGTAACTTAATCACTGGCCATTCCCCCTTTAGCTATGGTTTTAATTTATCTTAAATAGGGTTTAATTCACACATTGGCATTACATTTTTGGGCGGCATACGTGGAATTTAATGTAAATTTGTGGTATTCACATTATTTTCAGTCTCAAGTCACTGACCACGTGTTTTGACCTCTAGGTATGCCTTTGTTTAGGGGAAGATTATTTGAAATAAGACTTGGGTCTATTCAGTTTAGAGGTTATTCCAACATGTTTATTTTATTTACTATTTTCATAAAATGTTTACTTGTTTTGTAAAATTATGATTTAATATTTCTCCATTTATTAATCTTGATTGCCGTCATTTGAATGAGCCAGTATTAATTTGTCTTTGTTTTTCATCTTCGCTGTAATTTTGTAATTAAAGAAATTAGATTAGATTGCATCCACTGATATCCTTGCTGCTTTTATTTGATTAATTTTGTATTAAACAAAACAAATTAATTATCTAGTTTGGGATAGTTATGCCCCAGTTATTGAAGAATAGGTAAATATGAGTAATATAGGTAAGTGATATTAGCAGTGTAGGCCAAGTTTTATTTTTGTGTTCAAAGAAGATCCTTACTTTAGCTGCTCCCATCAATCTCCTTCAGCGAAATTAACTATCATTATAAATCCAATCTTTAACGTTATATATATGTCCATGCCCTCCTGAAGGTTCTGGGCTACTCACAGACTATTGAGCAACCATTATACACTGCAGAAATTAACGAAATCTTACTACAATATAGAGGAGGCATGAAACACAGCATTGTTGCGAGTTAAAGGTACAGACTAGCGGTACGACCCAACACTCAGATGGTAGAGCGCTGCTGATTGCCCAAGGGCCCGTGAGACAGTAAGGCGTGATCCTATTGGCTGCGTGACGTAAACAATAGATTCGCTCGCTTGTGGTCTCCTGACTTAAGTTTGGATCACACATTCACATACCTTGCTCCCATTTTCTCCCGTAAGAGGATTTAATGGTAGTTGGCAACCAAACACGTCAAAGTCAAACTTTAGTACTTGTGAAGTAAAACCAGTGTGGTTAGTACATCTGGCGTGTGTCGCCACGTTTTTTTGGGTGGCACACGTACTGTCTGTATTATGATTGGATGCAAATCATAGTCGGGGGTCAAGCCCGTACATAAGCGAGTGTACAAATTTGGTGGGTTTGATGGCCTGCTGACGGTAGCATGTAGGTCAGACGGTAGCTGATGAGTCTGATATAAACATGGTACGTTTGTGGCAGGTAAATCTTTAATTGCTAAGTTCAACCTGGTAGGCCTACGTCTGGCAACATTTTTTATCAAGATCCTAGCAGAAAATATTGGGAACTTCGGACCGAGTAGTATTCAAAGGGCCACAAGATAATTCAGTTCACCAGTTCAGTGACTAAGCATCTGTTTTTGTATATTGCATACTTTTGTGATAATATCGTGTATATTCCCATAACCACTTGGTTTCTGTCTCGATTGGCTGGGCTATTAAATGCATAATTATATTAGAGAGTTACAGTAAATACATAATGAAAGGAATAATAACAGCACACTAAATTAAACATTTAAAAAATATTACAAAAAATAGTCAATATCATATTAGAGGTAATGATACTTAACCCTGTGTTAAAATTTGTGGTCCGCCATCAGTAACCTTCTTATTAAAATTATAAAAAACTGAGATTGGACATTGGTCACTAATCATTCTTTAATACGATGGTAGCCTAGGTGTAAAGGAAAAAAGAATATTTACAATTTATTATAAATATTTATGAAAAATAACTTTATAAAACTACATACATTAACAAAACAGCCTATAAAATTGTGTACCCTTTTCCTGAGTTCTTATGATATTTACAATGAAGTAGGATAATATGGGAACATCCATGCCAATTTTCAATGTCTTAGACCGAAAAACACTCGATCTGTGACAAGGGTAAAAAAAAAAAAAATTAATTCGTTGAAAACAAGCAGTACTTTGAAAATGTGTGCTGCAAACCACCTAAATATTAAAATATATTTTGCATTTACCACCCTACAATACAAAACAGGTAAAAAAATAGTAAATATGAGCAATTAAAAGGTGTCGGAAAAAAAGGGGACCATTTTATATAGGGTACTTCCCATATAGCTCACTCAGAAATCAATAAAAGGTGCTCAGATCATGTACAGTGGCCACATAGCCTCAAGTTAATATCATCACTTTAGAGCAACACTATTCACCAATGTTCACTGAAAATCTCATTAACTTATATATATATATATATATATATATATATATATATATATATATATATATATATATATATATATATATATATATATATATATATATATATATATATATATATATATATATATATATATATATATATATATATATATATATATATATATATATATATATATATACTTTGGGTTATATATCAAATTGTAAAAGTGTACGATATCAAGATTTGTACATTGTTTGGTAGAATGGTACCCACTTGGTGACCAACGGAAGCAGTTCTCACTCAGATCCCACTGAGAGAGGACAATCACTGCTGCTCCTGCCTGCTGACTGCCGACATCTTCTGCCGCCGTTACTGGCTGTTGCCTGCTCCCTCTTCACTTGGCTGATACATTCAGCTTCCTGAAGAGACCGCCGCCACCGCCGCCGCCGCCTCCGCCGATAAATCGCCGATTTCGCCGACGTTTTTCGCCGATTTTTTCGCCGAATTCGTCGCCGATTTTCGCCGTTTTTTCGACGATTTCTGTTGCAGTTTTTGCTGTACTGACAAGGGCCTTGCCCCTGAATTGGCTGTAATCAGCCCCCTCATATAAAAAAAAATTAAATTGACAATATAGGCTAAGCTTTGCCTCCATCTACATAATTTTACCTTACTAATAGATCCTCCTGTGGAAAATCTGGTAGCCGTTGTGGTCTTAAAACTCCAGTAGAAGCAGGGCCAAAGGGTCAAAAACTCCCACTCTCGCTGTCTGTGGCAAGTGGCATAGGGTTGTTAGGCTTGGCGCCTATAAGCCAAGTTGTTTGATAAATAATAGGTTGTTATTCTTGGTAACTGGCGAAATAAGCCAGTATTCAAATAGGGTCAGGAATCAGCTCAAATAAAAACTTTTAGGTTTCCACTGAGTTTTGCTTATTACCTCCAACCTCCCTACCTGCAGGAATAGACTGCTGGGCCGTCTTAGTGCGTGAACGCAGTAAGAAGGCTCCCCAACAGCTATTTGTGTAGGCTAGTACTTAGCTAAAAAGAGTTAGTTTCAGCACTGCTCTAGCAATAGGTTAGTTAGCATAACCCCCATATAACTAACGAATTTGTGTTTCATTTTCAGATTCTGTAATTCATTCTTATAACTTCTACTATAACTTTGCTTGGGGCCCTAGGGCTTAAAGGGTTGGACAACCCCACCAGGCACACTGTCTGTCTCTCTATATGGTCTCTGATCATATACTCACACATCTTGAAAAAAAGGACTTATCCTGGAATGAACTTCATGAGATCGTACTAGAAGCTCTAGCAACTGGTGAAATGGAGATGGACCCCGACCTGCAACCCCTTCTAACTGAACTTGATAAGGAAGCCGAACAGGAACTCATGGACAATGAACAAAAACGAATGGAACAGGACCAAGACCAAACAAACCGGAAGAGGACCAACGACAACGACTCTGATGGAGAAGGAAACCTACCTTGGCAGGAAGTAAGGAGAAAAAAGAAACTTCCTAGAAGGAGCCAACCAGGGAATGATGTACCCACCCAGCAAGGAAACCTCACCGCAGGAAGCAGCAACCAGCCTGCTAGAGAAAACAAGACCTATTTTTTTAGGGTCTTAGCTGGTAACCCATCAGAGGCCTTCAAGGCTATTGCTGCCTTTGAAAGCAAACACAAAAACATTCAGATGATTGCCAAACCGAACAGGCAAGGACAGTGGACCATATCCACCAAGGACACAAGAGCACTGATAACCTTGCGAAGCACCTCAGACATTAAGCTATTGGAGCTTAAAGAAGAGGAAAAATTAAAAAAAGCAGTTGTGGTTGGCTACCCAACTGATATGATATAAAGCCACCTAGTTAAATTACCCAATATCACTGCAGCAGAAAGGATGAAGAACAAGGCAGGCTTCCTTACAAAAGCCATACTGGTGACATTTAAGGGTCCACACCCACGAAGAGTCGACCTAGGCATCTTTGGCAGCTTCAGGGTCAACAAATACTACCCAGATCCCCTCAGATGTTACAACTGCCAGAAGTATGGGCATCACAAGGACCAATACCAAGCAAAGGTCCCAACCTGTGCTGTCTGCAGCCTTAAGCACCCCACACAGGAGTGCATTGACAAGAAGGCTGCTGGAATACCCACAGTCAAAAAGTGTTCAAATTGCAAGAAAGGGCATACTGCAATGGCCTGGGGATGCCCTGAAAGGATAGCAAGAGTAATTGCTGCCCTCCCCAAAGACAAAAGGGACCCATCTAGAGGAAGAGCGGCCCCCAAACCTCTACCCAGAAGGAGATTTTATACCCAGGAGGAGCTAAACAGGCACTCCAACTCCAGAACAAGAACCAGGTCAGTATCTAAACCCAGAGCCAGATCTACCTCCAAGGCTCCAACCGAAGGTCCGAAACCACTGCCTAGGACCATCTTCATAAAGACCACGGTCCTAAAGGATAAATTGACCGAACTAGTCACTCAGGCCGTGACTGGAAAATCAATGCTGCAACAATTGCTACCAGCATTGAACAAGTCCTAAAAGACTTGCTCTCCAGGAATAAGTCCTCCCAATCCCCCTCTCTTGCTATCCAGGAGATCACTTCTCACTCCTCACCAACCACACCTACCATTCCATCACCTCAATCACCCGTACCTTCCACATCCTCCACTTCAGTCCCCGCACCTATCATACCACTCACCCCATCCATCATCCCATCATCCACTCTCACCCCATCCACCTCATCCACTTCATCCTCCGAGGTCAAGGCAATTGCCTTTGCCCCTAGGGACCCAAGACAATACTCTTCAACCTACACCATGGAGTAAGAGTTCTGAACTGGAACTCAGCCGGTGTTAGATCAAAGATCTCCTGGCTAATTGCAATATGCAAAACTGAGAATGTAGATGTCATCCTGCTACAAGAAACCAATCTTCCAGCAGGAAAGAAACTAAAAATCCCAGGCTACAATGCCTACATCGCACCACAGATAGGCACAGACAGAGGACTAGCTACATTAGTTAAAACTAGCATACCAACAACAAGGTTACACAACCCTATTCCCTGTGGCACCAACATAGAGACACTAGCAGTAACAATAACATTACTGAATCAAAAAATAGACATATACAACATATACAGAAAATTACATAGGGAGGATACAGGAGAGTTACAACTAACTCAACTCTTTGCTCACACAGAAAGAACACCAACAATTATCTGCGGGGATTTTAATGCACATAACCCCATACTATCATCCCCATCAAGGACAAACCCCTCAGGGGAACACATAGCTTTCGCCCTGGATGAATTTGAGGGAGTCTCCCTCCTAAACACAGGGCAACCTACACACATAAGAGGTGGAAGACTAGATCTGACTTTTGCCACAACAGCCATTAGACACCTAACCAAGTGGCAAGTACACTCAACCCTGATAAGTGATCACTTTGCCACAGTGACAGAATTGGACTTACAACAACTACCTCCAATCCCACCACCCCCACCAAGATGGAACCAGGACCTAGCAGACTGGGTCTGCTTTCAAACAACCATAGAGGAATGGGCAATCAGCTACGCTCCTCCAGAGGACATAGACCAACTAGAAAAAGACCTAGTTGAGGCCTTTCACAATGCAGCCAACAGAGCTATGCCAATAAAAACAACACAAGGTAGTTACACTTACAAAGACTCCTGGTACTACTGCCCAGAAGTCAGAAGACTAAAAACCAGACTAAACAGAGTCACAAAAATATACAGAAGAAGATCCACAGTAGAAAACAGAGAGCTACTACAAACAGTCAAAACTGAAACAAATGAAAGAATCCATGAAATCAGAATTGAAAAATGGATGGAATGGTGTTCAAGCCTGTCAGGATACACCAATCTAACTCAGCTTTGGAAATGGCTAGGCAGAGTAGCCGGAAAAAAGAGAAAGACACCAATTGCCACACACCCACACCCACATGAGGAGGCTGAAAGAATTGCAACATCCTTTGCAAACAGAACACTGTCAATCAATCTCTCCCCTGAAACCAGAATGCAACAAGAGCAACTGGCACCATCAAGATGGGAAGAGATCAACACAGCCTGCCTTCAGCAGGATGACACAGACACCCCATACACAGTTGAGGAGCTAAGAGCAGTACAAAAGACAGGGAAAGACACTGCACCTGGAGCTGACAAAATCACCTACACAATGATCAAACACATGGGTCCAGCAGGAGAAACTGCATTCCTAAGATTACTAAACAAAACACACCTAGAGCACATAAGGCCTCAAACCTGGAGACAACAAGATACACAGCCAATCCCCAAGCCAAAGGATCCAACAAATCCCAGGCCAATAGCCTTGGTATCCTATATAGAAAAAACAGGAGAAAAAATGGTCTTAAACAGATTAAAGTACAAAATTGGCCCCCTAAACAAGCAGCTATATGCATATCAGGAGGGAATTGGAACCTCTGAATGCATCACAGATGTATTAAGCTGCATAAATCAGAACAAGGCAACAATAGTCTTCATAGACTTTGAAAAAGCCTTCGAGCTTGCAAGCCCAGTTGCAGTGCTGCAATCAGTAGCCAAAAAAGGAGTCAAAGGACACCTACTAGCATGGACTAAAAACTACATGCTAGGAAGGCAAGCCAGAGTCAAATTTCAAGGAGTGATATCCACATATCATGAATTGGAAAATGGTACGCCACAAGGAGGAATTCTAAGCCCCTTCCTTTTCAACATCCTCATGGAAAATATAGCCTCACTTCAGCTACCTGAAGGAGTTAATATATTTATCTATGCAGATGATGTATGTGTAATAGCTCGAGGGCCAGTCAGGACAATAAAAATGCAAAGAGCACTCAATGCCATCAGCCACAAATCCAATGAGCTTGGACTAAAAATTAACATTGCCAAAACAAAAGCAATGACAATCAAAGCCCCAAACCCCGTACAACCACTCACAATAGGAATGGAACCCCTAGAATGGGTGGACCGATACACATACCTCGGGGTAATAATAGACAAACAGCTCACTTTCAAGCAAGAGATAAAAAATCTCAAGGAAAGAACAAATGCCAGAAATGCAGCTATGAGATATATGTGCAGGCTCAAGGATGGAGCAAATGAACACATCCAAAAGAAATACTATCTAGCCTGTTCCAGATCACTAGTAGACTATGCCGCCCCAACACTCCTGGGACTAACAGATCTACAAACAAGCACAATTGAAGTGATTCAAAACAATGCCATGAGGCTCATGTTGGGTGCCCCAATGTGGACAAGACTTTGCAACCTAAGGTTGGAAACCGGACTACCAACCCTCGAAGACAGAATTGCACTAAGAAATGCAAGCATAGTTGCAAAGATGTTCCTGTCAGACAGAGACTCAATCACCAAAAGACGAGTAAGAGAGGAACTATCCAAACATCCTGAAGTACAAACCCCAGATTCTTATGGCAAAGACCATAGCGATAACATCAAAAGACTTGGCCTTACAGAAACAATCCTACAATTAAAACCTGACACAGCACAAAGTACTATACACATTCCACCATGGAAAAAACAAGTTGCTAAATTTTACTACACCAAACTCCCAAGGGCAAAAGAAAACTGCACAATAGAAGAACTCAGAAACGCAGCAGAAGCAGCTATAACCTCAGTAGAAACAACAGGGGCACAGATCTACTATACTGATGGTACAGTAGATCCTGGAACCCAAACAGCAGGAGCGGCAGTTCACTCCTGCAAGTTCACAGCTTGCTGGAGAACATCCAACAATGTCTCCACCCTGCAGACAGAGCTTGTCGCAATACAGCAAGCATTAAAATACTCTATTGAAAATGAGGAAGGACCAGTAGTCATCCATACTGACTCACGATCCTCAGTGCAGGTCCTACAGCAGGACAAAAACAAAGAAAACAAATCCCTGATAGCGGACATTAAAATCCTCTTACATCAACATAATGAAAGAAACAGACTAGTAACTATAAACTGGATCCCCAGTCACATCGGGATACCAGGGAATGAAAAGGCTGATGAGCTAGCCAAAAGCACCAAACACATTCACAATGTACAGGTGCACATACAGCCTGCACTGCAACAAATCAAAAGCAAAATAAAGACACAGCTCAAGAACAACCTAATCAAGGAACTACATATGAGGATAGAGAATGGCTCTCCCTCTGCAACATGGTACAAATGGGCATCGGAACTAGAACCCCCTCCCATAGACAGATACACCCCAAGAAAACTGGCAGTATGCATACACAGACTCCGGCTGGGTTACAAAGCAAACTGGGAACTCCTAGATGACATCCAGACAAGGTGTGAACACTGTGATGTCATACCACAACAACCTCTCCTGCACTACCTACTAGAATGCAGAGAAACAGCACAGCTACGAGGTGATCTACTTGTAGACATCAACACACCACATGCCATGAAAGAGGCAGCCACACTGGCAAAAGCAATTGTCGAAAGCATAGACACACATGCACAGTTGCTTTCAACACTACCTCCACCAAGGTAAGACCTCCTCATTCCATGCACCATCTCATCCCCTCATTGTAAGGCTCTATTCACATCACCCCCTTTCACTTCTCAACTAATCTACCACTTAAAAATCTCTCTGCAGGGACCCTAGGGAGTAAAGGGTTGGACAACCCCACCTGCACAATTTTTCTCTAATCTTCAAAAGCCTTACACCCCCACTTTTCAAACTACCACTATCCGAGAAATGATGGCCCTCTACCACTACCACCATCATCCTTACCCTATCCACATCTTTTTCTACTACTAAAAACCTTTCAAATTTCCATTAATGCAACTACCTTATAAATTTTTACAGATCACCTACGGGCCAACCAAGGGAAAGGCCCGTGCCAACAACAAGTGTTGGCTTTAATACCCCAACAACAACAACAACCAACGGAAGTTTGAGGGGCTGTAGTCTGGGGAATACCTGGAGCTCAGTTTGACCCATCCTACCCTGACCAATACACACCACCAACTGACTCTGCGAAGTCTGCGCACCTCTAACTCTTGGGAAAAGCTGAAAGAACCAAGGGAATCTTGAAAAATAGAGTTCTGCGAATATGCCAGGTCCCCCACTTTACGTCCACAATACGCAAACAGGGTTAAAATAACAGAATAAAATAACCCACAAATAAGTAAAATAAGTAAATACATAATGCAAGTAATAATGAAAATTTATGAAATGAATCTCTCAAGTATATTTCTGGAAATAGTCAATACACAGGTTTTCGTTCAAATTAAAACCAAGATTGTCCCAAACACCGGCCTATGGTCAAGAGTTGCCGTCTCCTCTGTAATTTCGCATAATACAGATTGGTTTCCCTGCCCTTCATGGTTGATGATTATTTTACCTTGGCTAATAATGAACGGACTAGCCTGTATCTATAAAAGAGAGAGAGAGAGAGAGAGAGAGAGAGAGAGAGATCCGACTGAAAATTATTAAGCCAAAATTGTTTACAATAATCATTACAGCTTGCGGATTGAGACCAGATATTTATCTAAAAGGGAATTAGGAAATTATTTTCTCTTCTACTATAACAACTAAAAACAGCACATACTGTATGTTTAACAGTATAGGGTAAGACCGGTTGGCCCCAATGTTCGACCACACAGTGATGTACCTACTTATGAGTCACACTGGCCATTAACGAGAACATGCGTACGTTAAACATGAACAGAAACGTACGTACAAAAGACTGGCGTTGCAATGTTTCCCGTCAGAAGTACGTCTACTGCATACGGCCTATACTCTCCTCGACCAAATAAAAAAAAGAAAGCAATTTTGACTTACAGGAGTAAACCGGAGGAAGATACGTAAATGTGTGATCCCATCATTATGCTTGGATCATACATTCACGTATCTTGCTCCCGTTTTCTCCCGTAAGAGGATTTAATGGAAGCTTGCAACCAAACATGTCAAACTTTAGGGCGTACGAAGTAAAACCGAGGGTGTTGGTACATCTGGTGTGTGGCACCATGTTTTTTGGGGTGGTGCACGTACTGTCCAGCATCTGATTTTATGCAAATCACAGTCGGGGCTCAAGACCGTACATGAGCGAGTATACAGAATTGGTGAGTTTTGATAGTCTGCTGATGGTAGCATGTAGGTCAGACGTATATAGCTTGTAGGTCACACATAAACATGGTACATTTATGGTAGGTAATTATTTAATCGGTAAGTTCGACTGGGTACATCTGGCAACATTTATGATCGAGATCCTAGCGGAAAATATTGGAAACTTTGGACCCGGGGGTATTTAACCCTGGACAGGTAAACGTGTAGCGTATTCGCTACCGCCTATATGCGCAAAACCCCTTTTTCACTTCTGCGCCTCTTCTGAGCGGAAATTTACCCAGCACCGGTTAGTTAGACCAGAGACACAGCCGAAAGAACAACTGCCATTGTCTTCTCTCGCGCCGTTTTTTGGAAATCGCCATTTTTGTTTTTCCTGGTAGCGTATACGCTACACATTTACCTGGTAAGTGACTGTAATTGATTTTCACAAGTTTCACAATATTGATTACAATATATCTATTTCTGTGAATAGTGTTTTGATACTTATAGTGAACGTTGATAGATGATTTGAGAACATGATGCTAATAGTATATTGGATGTAGGATTGCCATCTATAGTTTAATTTAGCCAATATTAGTAATGTGTTTTTTTTCTCTTTTTTCAGTTTCGATCATGGCATGCAGAAATCTTTCTGAAGAGGAGATCTTGATGAGATTGTTCGGCACTGATGACCTTGGAAGTGATACAGAGGTTGATGATGACAAAATAGAGGTAAATAGCACGTGTGAGGACGATTATGACATGGAAAATGAGAAGAACTTCCCACCGACGATGGCCGATCCTCCTCAAGATATTTCTGTCGAACCATCAGTTTATTTGGCATTTGATGAAGCACCTGCAGTGCCTTCCACTTCGTTTGCAGTGCCTTCTCTTTTGTCAGCAGTGCCTTCTTTGTCAGCAGTGCCTTCTCCTTTGTCAGCAGTGCCTTCCTCTTCATCAGCAGTGCCTTTTTCATCAGCAGTGCCTTCTTCTTCGTCAGCAGTGCCTTCCATTTTGTCAGCAGTGCCTTCCCCTTTGTCAGCAGTGCCTTCCCCTTTGTCAGCAGTACCTTCTTCGTTAGCAGTGCCTTCTTCTTCGTCAGCAGTGCCTTTTTCGTCAACAGGGCCTTCTTCGTCAGCAGCGCCTTCCATTTTGTCAACAGTGCTTTCCATTTTATCAGCAGTGCCTTCCCCTTCGCCAGCAGTGCCTTCAACTTCTTCAGCATCTCCTTCAGAAATGTTAAGCCTTTCAAAAGAGAGAAGTTTGAAGAGGAAAAGGGGGGAGCTCCATCCTGAACTTGGGGAGCCCATCAAGAAGCTTGACCAGAAAGTTCTGTGTGCCAAGGACAAGACCGTATGGCACAGTGACCCAAATCCTCGTTTGCCCAGTATTGTGAAGACATCTATAGAAAAAGGTGCTCCCACCATTGTTACTGAAAGTGCTACCTCTGCAAGTGATATGTTTTCCTTATTTTCAGATGATACGATGTTAGCTGAAGTGTGCCTACATACTAATGATAAAATGAATGCAATTAGAGAACAGTTTAGTGCAACCTTCAGTGCAACATTTAGGGATATGAACCTGATGGAGATGAAGGCATTCATTGGCATTCTTTTGATTAGTGGCATCAAGCGGGACAATCACGTGGCAACGGAGGAAATGTGGTCCCCAGTGTGTGGCTGTCCCTTCTACAGGAGTGTCATGAGTGAACGTAGGTTCTCCTTCATTCTTTGCTGCCTGCGATTTGATGACAGTACCACAAGAAATGTGAGGAAGCAAAATGACCAATTTGCCCATATAGGGAAACTGTGGGATTCTGTGAATCACAAGTGCATTGTGAATTATCGTCCAGGGCCTTTTGTAACTGTAGATGAGCAGCTTCTTGCATTTCGGGGTCATTGCATATTCCGGATGTTCATTCCAAACAAACCAGCAAAGTAAGTAGATTTCATTATTGGTAGTGTGCTCTTCTCTTACTATATATATATATATATATATATATATATATATATATATATATATATATATATATATATATATATATATATATATATATATATATATATATATATATATATATATATATATATATATAATTTTATGTGTGCCCTTATAGTTCAAACTAGATAAGTAAATATATTTCAATTGCGATTTCATGCTCAAATTTTTATTTACTACATACTGTACAGTACATAATATATATATTATATATATATATATATATATATATATATATATATATATATATATATATATATATATATATATATATATATATATATATATATATATGATTTTATGTTTGGTCTTAAAGTCATCTTATATTATTAAGAAAGTTACTAACAATGATATTATCAAATTTGTTATTATTATAAGATTTATTAATATTATAGCTTATACCAAAATTATTCTTATTAATATTATTATTAAAATTATTATTTTGAAAATTATTAAAACTACTATTATCACTAAAACTAAATTTTTAAAACTTATCATTATTATGAAAATTATTAAAATTATTATTAGTTCAAACCAGCTAAATAAATATATTTCTATTGTAATTTCATAATATAATCTTTATTTACTACATACTGTACTGTATATAATCATTCATGTATGTATACATATATATCTATATCTATATATATATATATATATATATATATATATATATATATATATATATATATATACATATATATATATATATATATATATATATATATATATATATATATATATATATATATATATATATATATATATATATATATATATATATATATATATATATATATATATATATATATATATATATATATATATATATATATATATATATACAGTATATATATATATATATATATATATATTATATATATATATATATATATATATATATATATATATAATATATATATATATATATATATATATATATATATATATATATATATATATATATATATATATATATATATATATATATATATATATATATATATATGTATATATATATATATATATATATATATATATATATATATATATATATATATATATATATATATATATATATATATATATATATATATATATATATATATATATATATATATATATATATATATATATATATATATATATATATATATATATATATATATATATATATATATATATATATATATATATATATATATATATATATATATATATATATATATATATATATATATATATATATATATATATATATATATATATATATATATATATATATATATATATATATATATATATATATATATAACGGATTTTGAGCGAAGCGAAAAATTTATTTTTGGGTGAAATGGCCATGTCGTCCTGATGGAAGTTCCTATTGGGTAGCTTCCTAGGGTATATTACAACTACGGCGATATTCCCAGAGAATTTACCTTAAGGTACCAGAATTCTAACTCCTGGAGCGAATATCCCTCCTGAAAGGGATATCGCGACATATCAGAGGACGTATTCTTGACATGCCACATGGCAATCTGCACCCCAAACAGAGATTACGTATCGAGGGGTCAATTGGCAAGAAACGAAATCGGGAAAGAAAAAGGGGGAGCCACTCCCAAGGCTCCCTATTCTCCAGTTTCGTAAGCGTGCCTGGCGCCAATCCTGGCGCCATCTGTATTCCTTGTAGCGTACACGAGGTGCTACAGATACTGTATGTAGGGAGGGGTCCTACAGCCCTTTCATAGAAAGGGAAGGGCGGGTCCATCAGGACGACATGGCCATCTCACCCAAAAATAGATTTTTGGCTTCGCTCAAAATCCGTTTTTTGGGCTCAAGCCATGTCGTCCTGATGGAAGTATACCAGAGCATTACTGTATCTGTTGATTCTCAGAACGTGCCGTACTCCCCGGAGGTAATTTTTCCCCGGTCAACTAGACCTAGAGACCTAAGATGTTACCGTTATACATCTTTTCAACTAACTATAAACCATGTTAGAGCTTCCTGCCCCCTACAGGGAAGAGTACTACTAGACTCTGGAAAAGTCTCGAAGAGTACATATACCTATGTATGAATACCAAGCAAGCTAATATAGTGGTCTCACCCTATATTAAGTAAAGCATAGTTTGTAAAGAACCCCTGCGTCAATATGAAATATCGACCAGTTCTCCGCACAATACTTGTATTGGACAAAGGTTTATATCCGCATAGGAAGAAACTTGTAAAACTGCCACCGTCCCTTTATGGGACGGAGTCCTCCCGTTAAGGGAAAGCATAAACCAATGCAACACAGCTTGCATAAAGGAACAATTCTATTAGAATTATCCCAGATAAAGTACATAGAATGAATGCTCAATTATACCAATAAATTGACACAGGTGAAGGAGACGCAAGGTTCTCAAGAACGAGTTTATTGACAGACAATAACTAGACAGGTTAACAACAATTATATATATATATATATATATATATATATATATATATATATATATATATATAGAAGAGGATAACCCAAAACTTTAAGCATAAGTATGATAGTAAACAGAACTTGTTTATCTGAAAGAGAAAAAACATTAATGCCACTTTTAAGATACCGAGGTATCAAAGTCATAAAAGTCTGTATTACAAATCAATCACATTAGCGTTAGAAACGCTCGGCACACATGTCTGCACTTATGCTAGGTTCACCTTTGGAAATGGAACAGTCTACGTGGGCAACTCAGTGCCCTCACTTAGTTTGTAGTACAGTATGTAACTACACACTCACCCTGGAATTAATCGTCCCAATTAAAACCACTGTTCCTCGCAGAGTTAAACAGTAGGGTTAACGACGCGACCCACTGCTACCACAGATCTCTTTAGTTCCTCTACTTGCTTCGCATAGTGGCGAAAGAACACTCTGGAAGACTTCCAGCCAGTGTATGAACGGAGATGTTGAAAATCCATACAATTAAAGAAATTTAAGGATGAGGCAACTTTCCTCGGATCGTGACCTGCGGATGTACTGTCAGGATCCGCTCTGCGAATAAAATATGTGATTTTCGCTCTGAGTTGATTCAGAGATAAATTTGAGCCTGATGTTTCTCCCCTGAATAGTTGACCACCCTTGAAGTCTGAAGTTCTATGAAGATAGACCTTTAGGCATTCTACTGGACATAGAGATGCATCTTCTTTCAGAGGGCAGATTCTCCAGGGACCCCACCTGTTGGTGGGTAACTCATTCTTGGCGAGAAACGTAGGATCCGGAAACAGGTTCAGTTCTCCCCCATCCAGGAACTGAACACGACCTGCCTCTCTCGAGAGGGCTACAATCTCACTAACCCTGGCCCCGGACGCAAGTGCAAATAGGAAAATAACTTTTTGTGTCAAATCCTTTAACGCACACTCCTCATTGCTCAACAGAGAAGCAAAATGAAGAACTTTGTCTAAAGACCATGAAATGGGCTTTGGAGGTGCTGAAGGTCTGAGCCTAGCGCAGGCTTTCGGAACTTTATTAAAGATCTCGTTACCTGGGTCGACCTGGAAGGCATATAGAATGGGTCTTGTCAAAGCAGACTTACACGCCGAAATCGTGTTAGCTCCCAACCCTTGACCATGGAGGTGGATGAAGAAAGATAAGCAGAAGTCTGTCGAGATCTCCTGCGGATTCTTCGCCTTGACAAAGGCCACCCATTTTCTCCAAGATGACTCATATTGCCTTCTAGTAGATTTGCACTTATATTCCTCTAGGAAGTCTATGCTGGCTTTCGAAATCCCCAAACGCTTTCTCACCGCTAGGGAGAGAAAATCATGAGCTGCAGGGTCCGGGTTTTCTGTAATGAAGCGCAGACAGTCGACTTCTGGACTCGCTGGGTCAGAACTGGATCTGGTAGCGGTACAAACTTCAGCCGTAGTTCCAATGCCAGGGGGAACCACATGCTGTTCGGCCACTTGGTGGCCACTATTGCTGCTACCCCCTTGAAGGATCTCAGTTTGTTGAGGACCCTCAACAGAAGGTTGTGAGGAGGGAACAGATAAATCCTGGACCATCTGTTCCAGTCGAGGGACATCGCGTCCACTGCTTCCGCTAAGGGGTCCTCGTACGGGGACACGTACAGGGGCAACTTCTTGTTGTCTTTCGTCGCAAAGAGGTCTATCTGCAGTTCTGGGACTTGATTCAGAATGAAGGAGAATGATCCTGCGTCTAAGGACCATTCCGACTCTATCGGTGTGAACCTGGATAGAGCGTCCGCTGTCACATTGCGGACTCCTTGAAGGTGAACTGCCGACAGGTACCACTTCTTCTTTTCCGCCAATCGGAAGATGGCCAACATCACCAGGTTGAGAGGTGGTGACCTCGATCCTTGTCGATTCAAGCATCTCACAACTACCTCGCTGTCCATCACCAACCTTATGTGGATCGAGTGACGCGGGGAGACTTTCTTTAAGGTAAGGAGCACTGCCATAGCTTCTAGAAAGTTTATGTGAAAGGTCTTGAATAGCTTGGACCAAGTCCCCTGGACTTTTTTCCGATGAGAGTGACCTCCCCATCCCTCCTTCGAGGTGTCTGAGTGAATCGTCACCGACGGGGGAGGTGGCTGAAGAAGAACCGACTTCTTTAGATGTCTGGCTTGGGACCAAGGCCTGAGAAGAGTACGTAGCCGAAGCGGAACTGGTCTTCTCAGATCTCTTCACGCGTTTGATGCATAACTTCTCCAAACTCCGGTTGCATCTTGTAGCTGTGCTCTTAGCACTGGGTCTGTCACCGAAGCAAACTGGAGAGAGCCCAGTACCCTCTCCTGTTCGCGTCTTGATATCCTTTCGGAATCTAGAAGTCTCTTGACAGAACCCGCTATCTCCTTCCTTTTCTTTGCCGGGATGGAGAAACGGTGTGACATTAGGTCCCAGTGGATTCCCAGCCACTGGAACTTTTGAGATGGAGAAAGTCGAGACTTTTTTCTGTTGATCTTGAAGCCTAGGTACTCTAGGAACTGGATCACTTGACTGGAAGCTTGCAAGCATTCTGTCTCGGATGCTGCCCACACCAGCCAGTCGTCCAGGTAGGCTACTACCTGAATTCCCTTTAGGCGTAATTGTTTGAGAGCTACGCTCGCAAGCTTCGTGAAAATCCTTGGGGCTATATTTAGCCCGAATGGCATGGCTCTGAAGGCGTATAGTCTTCATTGTAGCCTGAACCCTAGGTAGGGGGAGAGTCGACGGTTGATTGGAACGTGCCAATAGGCGTCTGACAAGTCTATAGAGACGGAATATGCCCTCTTGGGCAGTAAGGTCCTTATGTGTTGCAGTGTTAGCATCTTGAATTTGCAATTCACTATGAACTTGTTGAGTGGCGACAAGTCCAGAATGACTCTGAGCTTTTCCGAGTCTTTCTTGGGAACACAAAACAGCCTCCCTTGGAATTTGATGGACTTCACCCTTCGGATCACTTTTTTCTCCAACAGTTCTTGAACGTACTCCTCCAGAACGGGGGTGGAGTGTTGGAAAAACCGAGGGCACGGGGGTGGAGTGCTGTACCAGCTCCAGCCCAGTCCATTCTTGAGTAGGCTGTGGGCCCAGGGATCGAAGGTCCACCGATCCCGAAAATTCTGAAGTCTCCCTCCTACCGGCATCATCTCACTTGGACTGCCGTCCTGAGGTCTTGCCTCCCTGACCGCGACCACCCCTGAATCCCCTTCCCCTTGAGGGGCGCCTAGACGAGCCTCTGGCTGCTCCTCTAGGCTTTGCTCGAAAGGAAGTAGACTGCCCTTCGAACGTTGGGGTGAATGCCGTGGACTGTGTCGACACAGCCTGGGGTACCCA
The DNA here is from genome assembly GCF_036898095.1 of Palaemon carinicauda. Classification (NCBI taxonomy): domain Eukaryota; kingdom Metazoa; phylum Arthropoda; class Malacostraca; order Decapoda; family Palaemonidae; genus Palaemon; species Palaemon carinicauda. Next base: position 67,917,657 of record NC_090734.1, read on the forward strand.
CTGAAATGTGGTTGGGGTTTGTGCCACCATCTGGGGCACTGAAGGCAATGGCAATAGTTTTCTTCTTACAGTATATGTTATACTGAAGAATACTGGTACAGTATAGAAGGTTATGTGCCGGCCGGCACTTGCCGGCCGGCACACACCATAACTAGCTTTAAAGTATACTACTTAACAGCTATAAGGCGGCAGAACGCTGGTTCAAATGCATGTGCCGGCCGGCAACAGCCAATGTCGGCCGGCAACTACACAAGGTAGTACCCGGCTGCCGGCCACACTCTTGGCGACCGGCAGACAAGGGCTGACATTAGCCGGGCGGCAAAGGTACACAACCGATGCCAGCCAGCAGCAAAAGAACCAGAGGACTACGACTGCCCGGCTGCCGGCCTCATAGGCCGGCAGCCGGGTCGGGTACAGCACTAGAAGAAAACAGAATGGATGCCGGGATAAGAGCGTACACTACCTCCAAGCCCGACAATCCGAAAGAGTGCATATAAGGAAGGGGAGAATCTAATTCAGACTTCCTGACCAATGCCATCTGGTTCTACAGGCAGGCATGGATGAGGGACCAAGGGAGGTCCGGGCAGCACTCAAAGCAGAAGACCCTTGCCGGCCGACAGCTCTGCCGGCCGGCATGGGACTGAGTCAATTCCACATCCTAACCTATCCTAGGTCCAGATGTAGAATGACGTACAGTACTGTAATGGCTAGGCCATTACGGAGATAGAGGGGGAAGGGACAAAAGAGGGTCCTATCAACCTTGCTTTAGTGAAGGATCACCCGCAGCCAAGAAAACTCATCTTAGCCTAAGGGAGATCCAAGGAGGGAGGCCAGCAATACTTGCCAGTTCCCAGAGAACCAAAGCAAGGAAGGTGTTGCTACTCCCAGGGAAAGAATCTTATCCTCCCCCGAGAACAGCAACAAGGACTAGTCTGGTAGATCACAAAAGAAGGAATCATCTCGTACAGAAACCTTCGGTAGTGACCTAAGGAGGCTCAGCCTCCTATGTCTGTGTCAGGCCAGCGAGGGAGACTCTACCCCAAGCCAGACGAACACAGACTCAGACTAAAAACTCTGTTGTTCTGTCCCACTCTGAAACCAGACTTACTGGAACAGGAGGGTACAGTAACACCCCAGTATAGTTTTATCGAAAGTTAATTCAGATAAACCACTTAGGGATAAGCCCAAGGCTTAAACAGAGGGAAAGGGATTGCATAACTTCTCCGAAGAAAAGAAAGCAACCGGGGAGTATGAGAAAGTATACTAAGGCTCCATAAGCAACTTAGCCTAGCCACCAAGATAATCGATTACCTAAATCACCGAAACTCACTTGTATACTATCTTGGAAATATTCAACATAATCTTAAATGTATAAAAAACAGCCTAAAGCTTCAATAAAATTTTAATACACTCGGAAAACCAAACTCATGCAGAAAGTACTAGGACCAAACGACTAGGCTACATGGCCTAGCGTAGGCCAGAGTTGGCGAATACTTCGCCAAAATAATACTAAAGCACGAAAGGAAATCCTATGTAACGCTAAATAGCTAAAATTTATTAAAGCAAAACAACCAGGAAAGTCGCTCTGGCTAACTAAACTTATACCTAGCTAGCGACAGCGTCCATGATGCCTCCGGTAGGCTACGGCTCTTGTAACAAAGATTAATCCTATTAATCACTCAAAAATTTACCAAGAGCCTACATTTATACATAAAAGAAATGGTACTCAACTTATCAGAGGCCGATGAAGTTGGAGAAGCCATGAAAAGTTGAATAAATCCAAGATATGCGAGAAACACAGGAAAAAACACCGAGTTGTTAAGCTACGCAAAAAGGAATACAGATGGCGCCAGGATTGGCGCCAGGCACGCTTACGAAACTGGAGAATAGGGAGCCTTGGGAGCGGCTCCCCCTTTTTCTTTCCCGATTTCGTTTCTTGCCAATTGACCCCTCGATACGTAATCTCTGTTTGGGGTGCAGATTGCCATGTGGCGTGTCAAGAATACGTCCTCTGATATGTCGCGATATCTCTTTCAGGAGGGATATTCGCTCCAGGAGTTAGAATTCTGGTACCTTAAGGTAAATTCTCTGGGAATATTGCCGTAGTTGTAATATACCCTAGGAAGCTACCCAATAGGAACTTCCATCAGGACGACATGGCTTGAGCCCAAAAATATATGTATATATATATATATATATATATATATATGTATTTATATATATATATATATATATATATATATATATATATATATATATATATATATATATATATATATATATATATATATATATATATATATATATATATATATATATATATATATATATATATATATATATATATATATATATATATATACTGTATACTGTATATATATAAATGAATATATATATATATATATATATATATATATATATATATATATATATATATATATATATATATATATATATATATATATATATATATATATATATATATATATATATATATATATATATGTATCTATATATATACACACACACACCACATATATATATATATATATATATATGTATATATATATATATTTATATATATATATATATGTATATATATATATATACAGTGATACCTCTGGATACGAAAGTTTCTGCTTACGAAAAATTCAGGATGCGAAAAGTGATTCGAAGATTTTTATGCCCCAGGATACGGATAAAATTTCAGGATACGAAAACCTTACGAGATCCCAACTCTTCGCCGAGAGTAATTTTAAAAAACGCGCGCCGCCTGACTTTGAACTTGGGTAGACTCACTTACAGCCTCCCGCTCACCCATTGGTTATCTCCCTACTCAGACGCTAGCTGACGCCATAAGATCCTGCTTTCCTATTGGTCGGCAACTATCCCAGCTTGCCTACGCACGGGCGTTCATCTCTCTCTCTCTCTTTTCGTTCCGACCGCGGTATCGTTAACAGACATTGTGTGCTTTCGCTTGTTTGACTTAGTGTTAATATACAGTACATGCGTACGCCACGTGTTATCGTTAATAAACATTCGTTACTGTGCACTGTACTGTATTAGTGTTTACTATACATAGACTGTATATAACGTTACGTAGTGTATTATATTACGTTTGCCTAACGCATTTTAGAAATGTGTTGAAAAGTAGGCAGAAACAAGCTTCGATGGATAGCTTCTTATTAAAGAGGCCAGCGGTATTAGTAGGCCAAGACGAAGGTGAAAGTGAAGAAAAGAAACAGAAAAGAGGAAGGGATGAAGAATTAGAAGGTGAAAGTAAAGAAAAGAAACAGAAAAAAGAAAGTGATGAAGAAGTAGAAGAGATTTAGAAAATAAGAAAAACGTAAAGTTATAAAAAAGCAAAAAAAAAATTCAATTTTAAGTTTTATGTTACCATTAAGTGTTAAAGTAATTTTTTCTTTCATTTTATAGTTTTCCATACGTAATGTTAAGTGTTAATTATTTCTTCCATTTTTTTATTTCGTAAAGTTTAAGTGTTAATGTGTTAAGTGTGTAAATTACTGTACGTAGTCTGTCACTTGTTACGTAGTGTATTATATTACGTTTGCCTAACGCATTTTAGAAATGTGTTGAAAAGTAGGCAGAAACAAGCTTCGATGGATAGTTTCTTATTAAAGAGGCCAGCGGTATTAGTAGGCCAAGACGAAGGTGAAAGTGAAGAAAAGAAACAGAAAAGAGGAAGGGATGAAGAATTAGAAGGTGAAAGTAAAGAAAAGAAACAGAAAAAAGAAAGTGATGAAGAAGTAGAAGAGATTTAGAAAATAAGAAAAATGTAAAGTTATAAAAAAGCAAAAAAAAAAAAAAAAATTCAATTTTAAGTTTTATGTTACCGTTAAGTGTTAAAGTAATTTTTTCTTTCATTTTATAGTTTTCCATACGTAATGTTAAGTGTTAATTATTTCTTCCATTTTTTTATTTCGTAAAGCTTAAGTGTTAATGTGTTAAGTGTGTAAATTACTGTACGTAGTCTGTCACTTGTTACGTTTTCTGCCTTATGCCATACTCCTCTGCCGCGACTTCGCTATCAGACATCGTCTCAATCAAAAGGTAAGTTTCAACTTTTTTGTTACACTAATTAACTGTAACCTTTTTTTCAGAGTGTACAAGTATCAATCATTAATTTAGGTGTACGTACAGGTAACAATACACCTTCACTGATCTAAATGCTTTACGTACATACAGTACCGTAACTTTTATACAGTAGTAAAGAAAACGGACCGTTTTCTTTGGGCTTGGGGGGATAACTTGGCTGTAACTACATTATTGAATAATCTCATAGTGGTTTCTGGAATGGATTAGGCTGTTTTTAACGGTTGTGTTAATTATTGAATGATAGAAATGGCTGCATTGCATGTTTATTACTACAGTTTAGCGTGTTTATGAAAGAAAGGGTGACTTTTTATAAGGCTTGGAACGGATTAGGCTATTTACATGTAAAACACGACTCAGGATACGAAAATATCAGGATACGAAACCGCATCCTGAACGGATTAATTTCGTATCCTGAGGCATCACTTTATATATATATATATATATATATATATATATATATATATATATATATATATATATATATATATATATATATATATATATATATATATATATATATATATATATATATATATATATATATATATATATATATATATATATATATATATATAGACTGTATGTCTGTGTGTTGGATTTTGTATATATGATTTTAATGATTTTATTGTTCTTATAGGTACGGCATCAAGCTGGTGATATTATGAGATGCAAATAGCTATTACATGTGTAATACAATGCCATGCCTTGGTAAAGGGACTATGGCAGACAAGGTGAAGAATGGCACGCTTGTAGAGTTCTTCACTTTGGAACTAATCAGGCCATTTCAGCATTCAGGGCGTGTAATAACTACTGACAATTGGTTTACATCTCTGCCCTTAGCCTGCAAGCTGAAAGAAGCCTCCATTCATTTAGTCAGGACAATCAGACCAAAGCCTTACGTACCACGGGAAATTACGGACGCGAAGATCAACCTTGGTGGTTCGGTGGCCGTATACAACTATGAGGATAAGGTAACAGTGCTCTGCCAGAAAGTCAACACAACCAAGAGGATTCAGCTGTTATCTACAGTTCACCATAGGCCAACCATCATCGAGGGAAAGAAAGCGCAAGTCCATATGTTTTACAATGCTACCAAAGAGGGAGTGGACACTTTCGACCAAATGTGTGCGGCAACATCTTGCAGTCGAAAGACAAGGAGATGGCCATTATGTCTGTTTTATGGCATTCTGAATATTATTGTGAATAATGTATTCATAATATATTCCAACAGACCTAACTTCAGAGATGCCACACTACGTCAGTTTGGGATGAAATTGACGATGGATCTATGTCGTCCTTGGGCATACTACAGACTCACCCGGACTGGTCTTAAAAAGGATCTTGCAGTATGTATCCAAAGTGTATTTGGCCCCATGCAACAGCTCCCCAGGCAACAAGAGGAAGATGCAATGAAGACAGATAAGCGACAAAGATGCCATATTTTCCTCGTTCGTTAACAGCTAGGACGAAACTGTTGTGTGTCAACTATAAAAAGTCTTCTTGCCATCGTCATATTAGGACTCCTTGCACTGAATGAAGCCCAGAATGGTTAGTATTCATTATTTTCTGTTTTATCTTAAAATTTTCTATAATTCTAGCAATAATTTGCGGATATTATAGGTCACATCGACTGGAATAGTGTAAATATGAGAGGAAAATTCATTATCGGCGCTAGTAATTTTTTGAAAATTAAAAAAAAAAAAATAGTTAACTTTTCTTATTCCAGGATTTTCATATACCATTCTATTTATATATTATTCAAATTTTATGAATACAATTTTCAGCAGTCTCAGTTCATAATTTATATTAGAAAAAAATATTTTTGTCACATGTAACTTTTTTTTCGTTACTAAAAATTTCCCCCTTATTCTTTTCTTTCCAGATTTTTCAGTTTTTAGCCTAGGAGGTTCATCTTTCAACTGAAAATGCACTGAATGTAGCCCAGAATGGTTAGTATTCATTATTTTCTGTTTTACCTTAATATTTTCTACAATTCTAGCAATAATTTTCGAATATTATAGGTCACATTGACTGGAATAGTGTAAATATGAAAAAGGAAAATTCATTATCGGCGTTAGTTATTTTTTTGAAATTTAAAAAAAAAATAATTAACTTTATTATTCCAGGATTTTCATATATTATCTTATTTATCTATTATTCAAATTTTATGAATACAATTTTCAGCAGTCTCAATTTATGATTTATATTAGAAAAAAATATTTTTGTCACATGTAACTTTTTTTCGTCACTAAAAATTTCTCCCTTTTTCTTTTCTTTCCAGATTTTTCTGTTTTCAGCCTAGGAGGTTCATTTTTCAACTGAATATACCTCAGGGACTCCTAGAAACTACCATTAGGCGGTTTTTATTAAGTAGCAAGGACAAAGGCTCCCAGCGCCCCGAGAGTGGTAGTCTCTCAAAATCAACAAAAGTTTTCAGGTCTCAGTTAATAAAAAATCATGAAGTTACGTCCATGTTTTTTATTGAGTATAGCCTAGTCGTAGATAGCTAGAATTATATGTATAAAAAAATTCATAAAAAAAAAATGCATTACCGGAACTACCAAGTGAAGTTGAAACAAGCGGTAGCGTATACACTACACATTTACCTGTTACGTTATCGATTCAGACGTTTACCTGTCCAGGGTTAAAGGGCGGCAAGATAATTCAGTTCACAAGTTCAGTGACCAAGCATATATTTTTGTATGTTGTATACTTTTGTCATAATATCGTGTATTTTCCCTTAACGACTTTGTTTCCCTGTCTGTTGTCTCTGCTACTGTTAAGGAGTAAATACATAATGGAAGTAATAAAAACACCACACGAAATTAAACATTTCAAATATGTTACAAAAACTAGTCATTATCTTATTAGAGGTAATGCTACTTAAAATACCAGAATAAGATAACATACAAATAATAAAATTCTCTTCCGCTGCAGTTCGTCGAATCTCGGCCTCTACTTTCGTTTTTGCTTTCATTCCTTCAGTTTGCGGGTCATCTAATATTGCTTCTCTACAAATTCTGCTTCAGCCTTCTCCAAAAGGTTGCGAGCTACTGCAATATCTTCTGGCAACTTTCCTGAGTTTATCAACTCTTCTAAGGCTAATCACTTGATTTGGGCTTTAATCATTCCACCAGTTGCATGGCCACCACATGCCATTAAAATAGCGAGCCACTGAGCTTTAGTTACATTAGCTTCCAACAATTCCTGAACAATTGGGTTTTTTCAAAAACTCCTCTACATTCAACTGCACCATTTTGTACTTTACAAAAAATCATACTTCTCCCTAGAAAATATATCTTATCAATACACAGAATCCTATGAACACTAAACTGGTCAAACCTTCAATCAAAACACGGCCCGGCTATCACCATTATTTAAAACAAACTCCCTTGATCCCAGGATATGAGCACCAAAAAATTATATATTACGACTCTCTAATTACGTAAATTCCAGAGCTTCGAAACTCACCTGCTCTATTTTTACATAATTTAATACACTTTAGAAAACATCTGAGCTCTGAGAATAATACGCAATTCCCAGACAATAATATATATGAACGCTGAATATCTAATACGTCTCTTTACTTTACACTCAAAACAAAACTGGGTGATTACTTTACTTTTAATGGTAACTATTCTTAAATCAACCTATTACTTTGGTTCTTAGTCAGGGGATATGAGCAAATCACTGAGAAAAGTATTGGTGATCGAAATTATACACACTTTACAAAAAATAAATGTATTCCATAAAAAATATCAAATTAAAAAAAATTAACACCAAAAATAAATCACCCAAAATATTAAATCTGAACTAAGCCTTACACTAAAAAAAATAAATACTTCATAAAAACTATACAATCACTTGTTACACAAGAAATTAATTTATATATACATAAAAATATAATTTCGCCTATCAATGGAAAATGTTGACAGTTTAACACTATAGAAAATAAATCAAATTTACACTTACATGTCCTCTGGCTCACACCAGGTTACTGAACAGTTAAGCAAAATAAATACACTTCACTGTTTAACCTAATCTCACAGGCCAGTTACAAAAATTTATACTATAAAATGTACTTACATTAATACACTACACTTTTAACTTACACACACAATGTTATCACCAATGTTTGAACAACACTATAAACGATATATGTTGGAGAGAAATCACTATTCACATTTGAGAGGAAAACACTATTCACGTAGTGGCTGAATAGAGGCTGGCAGAAGCCCAAATCTTGTGGGATGTTAAGCTGGATCTCTGTCTTTTATGCGTTTACTAGGTCCTTAGATATTAACTTAATTCACTCCAGAATCTTCCTGTTCAGATTTTTGGAAGCATGGGGACATGGTCTAGCGGCTTCAAGGTTGCCAACTTGGTCTTATGGAAGTAGAGTACTATCGTAGCTTGCGAGGCAACTCTCAGCTAACTCTGCCCACCTCCTCTCGTAACATTATAAAAAAGATCAAACTTTAGTCTAGAATCTTCCTGCCACTTTCAACCACGTGGAAACATGATACAATCCCTAGCGTGTGTGTCATACAGCATAACTTTTAACAAGTTACATAAGACTTTGTAACAAAACTGTGTGAAATGAAAATTTAGTTCTTTAAAATAACGTAAATTTACATATACGGAACTGATTGAAAAAAAGAGTTAAAGGAATGATGACAGTCTTACGTAATTTACATACATTACTTAATCCTACATGAGTGGAACCCACCTTACAAGCTAGCTATACATCTCTTAAATACACAAATGAAATATGTGAATAAAATAACCTACTCTCATGTAAACCAGCTTCGTAAGAATATATATATATATATATATATATATATATATATATATATATATATATATATATATATATATATATATACATATATATAAATATATATATATATATATATATATATATATATATATATATATATATATATATCATATATATTTTATATATATATATGTATACAATATATATATATATATATATATATATATATATATATATATATATATATATATATATATATATATATATATATATATATATATATATATATATATATATATATATCATATATATTTTATATATATATATGTATACAATATATATATATATATATATATATATATATATATATATATATATATATATATATATATATATATATATATATATCTATATATATATATATATATATATATATATATATATATATATATATAGATATATATATATATATATATATATATATATATATATATATATATATATATATATAGATAGATAGATAAGACTTTGAATTCTATACTTTGCACACCGGAAATCTCTCAGTTAAATGAAGTAGAGTCTTTTGTTAGGTTAATTAGCAACAAGGTTTAGGATTTAAAGGGTGTGGGAATAGACTTAACTACAAATGATTCTGGCGGACTTGTTTTACTTTGTAAGGTAGTTAATAATAAATTGCCTCTCATTTCCTTATTGAACTATCAAGGGAAGTAAACTCTAATTACCCTAATTTCAATCAGCTAGTTGATAAATATCAAAGCCTTATAATGAGGTTGAAGATAGGTTTAAAGGACCAAGGGGTAAAACCCAAACCTCAGAATGATTCCTTTAATAATTATTTTAAGGATGGCCTTCTTTTCTCGCTCGCTCTCAGAATCGGAGAAACGACAATCGATAGTGGAACGCAAAGCATGTGCTATTGTAGAAGCCATCAAGAAATAGTGACACTTTCTGCTAGGACGTAAATTTAGACTCATAACTGATCAGCAATCGGTGCGTTTCATGTTTGACGCCAAGAACCATGGCAAAATCAAGAATGAAAAAATAATGCGGTGGAAGCTGGAACTGGGTTGTTTCAACTTCGACATCACATACAGACCTGGATCAAAGAACCAAGTAGCAGACACTCTCTTTCGTGCCTCGGGATGTGTGGCTTTACTTACCTGTACTCAAGGAGACGAGCTGACTCAGCTTCACGAGCACCTGTGTCATCCAGGAATCAGAAGGATGACCCACATCATAAGACAGAGAAACTTACCCTTTACCATCGAAGAAGCTTGGACTGTCATACATAAATGTCAAACCTGTGCTAAGATCAAACCTAAGTTCTCCAAAGAAACAGGAACATTGATAAAAGCTACCAGGCCAATCGAGCGTCTGGCTATCAACTTCAAAGGTCCGATGCCGTCCACCATAAAGAACAGATACATTCTAAACATAATCGACGAGTACAGCAGATTTCCATTCGCCTTTGCAACAGAAGACACCTCAGCGAGTACCACCATTAAATGTTTGTCTACTCTCTTTTCAGTTTGGGGCCTGCGTGAGTACATTCATTCAGACAGGGGACCTGCTTTTGTGTCGTCAGAGTACCAAAAGTTCCTTCATGACCGTGGAGTGGCTACAAGCTACTCGTTTTTGTATAACCCCCGTGGCAATGGCCAGATCGAAAGAGCCAATGGAACTTTGTGGCGCACTGTAAGGTTAGCTCTCGCTTCTCTCTCCCTCCCTATAGAAGTGTGGGAGGCTGTCCTGGATCAAGCATTACACAGCATGAGGTCCCTTCTGTGCGTCGCTACGAACCAAACACCGCATGATCCTGCACCCCAGGAAAGGAACATACGGGCAGGCAGCTCCATCGTGGATGACAGAAAATGAGCAAGCTCTTCTAAAGAAAACGGTTAGGAAATCCAAGTACAAACCTGAGGTCGAGGAAGTTAGACTCCTGCATGTCTACCCACAATGGGTTCGTGTTGCGCACCAAGACGGCAAGGAATCTACTGTGTCGACTCGTCACCAGGCTCCTGCAGCTAAAGTATCCAGCCCAAACACCTGTCACGATAAAGGAAGCCATCACATCTTCAACATGCGAGAGAATGGTAAGGATCCCATCAATCAAGGAACCCCCCTCCCACCTGGAGACCCCAGCCAGAGTACAGAAAGAAGTCTAAGTGGATACAGAACAAGTCCAGGGGAGAGAGCCTAAAACTGAACCGCAACAAACCACAGAACCACCCACTCCAGGAAAGGCACCGTTGAAAGGAACACCTGCAGAAACGCCAACCTCAAAGCACAAGTCGCACTAGGCGCCCTCCTGGCTATCTCTCAGATTTTGTCCTAGATGAGTGGGAGTAGTATGGGTGGTAAGTGTCCTTATGTCAATGTGTTCATTATGAATTAGTAATCATAAGGCCCATTGTTACCAATGTATTTTTTATGTAAGCGAGATGAGCCCAGTTATCGAATAAAATAAGTACTAATGAGTTTTGTAATGTGAATATGAATTTATAGTGCCGATAAGGGGAGCTTTGTAATGCAAATGCAATGCGAGAATAATTGCAGTTGGTGTGAAATCTGAGTGAATTCATGTTTTGTTGTGATGCAAATATGTACTGTACTGTATCTTCTTCTTCTCAGTGGGGGTGAATGTGGTATGAATTGGTAACTGTGACTGGTGTTTGTATGCTTGCTTGGCAACATTGAGTCTCTAATGCTGTACCGGCTTGGGCAACACCTTGCCACAACTTTAAGCCGAATAAAGCCAACGTTCCAGTAACTGTGTCTGGTATTCCACAACCCTCTACTAATGCCTTCCATCTCTGCTAAACGTACGATATTTCAAAATATAATTGAAAAAAAGGCTAGATAAATGCAAAAATAAACACGCAAAGATGACTCTGTCAAAATCAAGTCTTGCAGACGACGCCATAAAGATGACGTCATCATTTAAAGACCGCTGTATCTATATTATTTGTAAAAATAATTGGCTGAAACATCTGGAGAGCATGTACGATATGTTTCTGCATACATAGAAACAATAAAACTATTTTTGATTTTTCAAAGTTGTTGTCAGACACCATAGCTTATTCAATTCTCGCTTTAATTGGCAGGCAATGTAGATCAATTAGTAAAGGAGTGATCCTTTCTCTAGGTGGGACACCTTTTAGCAGTCTTGCTCATCTGCTTATTATGTTTTGCAATTTCTTAAAGTTGTACTTTTGGTAGATTATAGCAAATGGAGTTACAGTAGTCAATTCTGGTAATCACACAGTTTATCACAAATTTCTTTACAGAACATTCATCCAGGTACTTTTATAAAGCAATTGTAGCATCCTCGTCTATCAATACTTAGGATCCAAGAAGACAGGTTGGCAATTCACTTGCTTTATTGTGGTAGGCCTATCTCAATTATAAGTACAAGCTTCATGACAAGGTTTATAGAAAGAATAACAGGTCTACCCATCAGCGACCCATACTGCGTCGGTCGGTTGGTTCGTATTCTGACTGACCAACACAGTTTGGGTCGCTGATGGGTAGACCTGGTATTCATCCTCTACTGCGCAGACTAGCCATGCGGTGACCGATGACGTCACACCGTACCACGGTCTGATTTCCTAGCTTTTGTTTTCCGGTATTTACCATTATACAGTTTGCTCACAAGGAAGCTGGTGTTCAGTATTCAACTATTTTCCTCCATTTCTACATTAAATAGCTGGGTTAGTATATTGGATATCTAACTATAAATTTTAAAGTCCGTTATCAAATTGTTTAAGCTCAAATCAAAAATAATTCTGAGCCAGTTTCCATCTAATAATTTGACGAATGTAGCTTTGCCTAAGAATGTAGTTATGACAAGGTTTCAAATTCTCTTTATGCTCTAGGAATTATAATATCATTGAAATAGAATTTGGGAATTTTCCTGTAGTGTTTATATGTAACGACCTAGGTCCTACAAACGTTAGGATATGGAAACTTTAGGCATAAGTGTGCATAATTCAATAATTGAAAATCCAGCATCACCGACAGCGTTATTTGTCTTTGCTGATGCTCCACATCTCATGAGGAACAGATCTAGCTTTAAAATACTTGGGCAGGGAATTTTCTTTTACCATTAATTGGCATTCAAAATTTGTAAAGGGTGATCCTTCCACCACCGTAAATTCATTGAACATTTTTACACAATCAGGCTTAGGCCTAGATGCACTGCTTGGGGATAATAAGAGGACCTTTAAATTCATCATCGAACACATTATCAATTTGTACCCACTGGTATTTAAATTTTTTCATCAAAGACCTGCCTGCTAAATTCAAATCATTATCTACAACAAAATTTTTGTTCTTAGTCTACTTGGCCTTTAAAAGAAACATCACACTTTATTTCACCATAAACTTGCATTTCAACCTTATAATTTGCTAGGCGTTTTCTTGTTGGTAATGGGGTTAAATTCAATTTATTAGTATCATGCCGTGAAATAGGGGATGCACCACTCAGCCAGTGTCTAATTCAAATTTTAGGGGGAACCTATTCAACATTAAAATTTCTTTATATGGTTTCTCATAGCCTAATCATCAACAGAATCAATAGAATTCACATTAACATAGCAAAGCTTTAATAAATCATAAGAACCATGGAAATTTTCATCAATAGGAACAGTAGCCTCGTCTACATCATGCACTGTATTAACATTCCTAGATTTATTTCTAGACTTTTTATTGGGACATACTGTACTCACATGGGAAGGCCCTTGCCACAGGAATAACAATTAGCATTCTTAAATTTACAATTCTTAGCTAAATGGTTATCACGCCCACAATGTGCGCATTTACCTTGAACTTTAGAATAATCACTTTTACCTCCCCATATAGAGTCTGCACTAGAATTAGGCCTAGGCCTAGTTACCTTATGTCTCCCCTTGTTAACAGTACCTGTAGGCCTATTGGTAACCTTGGCAAGTAATTCACGAGAGGTTATTGATTTAAAATCGAAAGGATCTGCCAATAAAACCTTAACATAAACCTCATTATCAATACCAACCAATAACTGTTCCTTCAACCTTTGCTCAAAATCACTATTAAATTCACACCGTTGAGGTAACAATTTTAATTCTGCATAATGTTCCTTCACTGACTCACTACTTTTCTTCTTTCACTGTAGGAAATCACATAATGCTCTATGGTAACTGGGTTTAGTTATGAAATGAGACTTTAATTGATTTAATAGGTCAACAAAGGGAACTGCAGATGGCAAATTCGGTGCTGTTAACTTATTGATTGTGGAGAATGTCTCTATTCCAACTGATGAAAGCAACAAATCCCTTTTTGCTGTCGCCTCTGTTACTTCATTTACCTCACAATTCATGGAGAATAAATCTAGCCAACAAGATAATTCTAACTTGTCTGGTTTAAACTCGGGAACAGTGGGTCTCCTTGTGGCTGTCATCCTTCCTGAAGGTGTATGGAACTTCGGTAGTCCCCAACAAATACAGCTGACCTTGGCCAACTCGATTACTAAGTGTCTGGAAGTTGGCCAGGCCTCAACTGCTACAGCCTACTAGACTAGATACAGTAGTGGCTGGCTGTGTTGGTACACTAACTCTTGTTCACTATTACATACCTCCTCGCTATTTATTCTCATCGCCACTGTAGCATCCTCGTCTATCAATGCTTAGGTTCCAAGAAGACAGGTGCTGGCAATTCACTTGCTTTATTGTGGTTTCTCACTTATAAGTATGCAGCTTCTACTGCAAGCGTCACAGCTGGTGTGTGTGTGTAGATTGCCTTACCTACCTTGTGTATACAGTTCGTGGATGGCGGGAGTCGGGACGCGGAAATCAGACAACAACAGCTCCCAAAAGGTTCAACACAGTGGAATCAGATCAACACAGTAGAATGAGAGAGTAGAGTTTCTCAATGCATTACAGCAATATTTCTTAGATGGTAGCCAGCAGTTTTTACTACGTTATTTATTTGGGCATTGAGATACAAGTTGCAGTTGTAACCCAGCGGTGAAATTATGAATTCGTTTGATTGTGATTTAATGTAATTTATGCAACACTGCAGTATCCTAAACCCCAAAAAATTGCTATTAATAAAATTAACTTTTACACGCACAAAAAGAAAAGAAAAATAAATAGCAAACCCTTTCTATGCGGACTTACATCATAGGCCTATGATGTAAGTCCGTATTGAAAGAGATACGAAAGACGTCAGCTGAGTTGTTGGAACACACACATATGCATTTGTG
>NC_090734.1:67937814-67945314 GCF_036898095.1 Palaemon carinicauda
TTTCCCCCTTTTGTATTTAAGAGTGACGGTTAGTAAACTATGGCAGCAAAGTTTTAGCAGGGTGTTTGTGCCCCGAGTGTAAGTGCTCATTATCCTCCCCTGTTGATCTTTGTGTAACTGCTGTAGGGAGACTTTCCTGGACTAAGTTCCCACTCAAACATTTAAATAAAAATTCCCCACAATACATATATATATATATATATATATACTGTATATATATATATATATATATACTGTATATATATATATATATGTACATGTGTATATATGCATATATATATATATATATGTATATACATGTATATATATATATATATGTATGTATATATATATATATATGTATATATATGTATATATATATATATATGTATATATATATATATATATATACATGCATATATATATATATATAATATGCATATACAGTGTTACCTCTACATACAAATTTAATCTGTTCCACAACCGACTTCGGATGTAGAAAATGTTCAGATTTAGAAACGAATTTTCCCATAAGAATACATTGAAATAGGATTAATACGTGGTTGAGCCCAAAAACCTATGATAACTCCTTAATAAATTACTACACATAATTACCCATGAGAATAATGCACACTAAATTAGATAATAGACATGTAAAAAAGAATAATTATCTAAAAATGATAAATAAGAAACGGGTTTTTAGCGTCGCTTTACCTTAGAAAGTCCAGCGCAGGTGTCGGTCTTGCTACGCAGAGAGGAGATGGATGGGTGGCGAGGAGGTAGAGAGGATGACTACAATAAACGTACACTACCGTAACTTATTCTAACTTACACTAAGTGAACTTTAACCTAACTTAGCTTATTTATTTTTTTTTATTTTCATATTTTATATTTTTTTTTTACATTTTCTTTTTTTCTTTTTGATGATTGATTTTAATCACTTTCACTCTCTCCACTTAAAATTGATTTAATTTTTTTCTCTTCACTATTTGCCGTTTTCTTTGAACCACTTCCTTCCTCTTCATCACGAGTTCGCTTTGAAGTTTTTTTAAAGAAGCTATCGATAGAAAGTTGCTTGGTACGGCTTTTCAGAATGTTTCGAAAATGAGTTAGGCAAACATCATCGAACTGGGCAAATACACGACAAACCTGCAATTTTTTGGATGGTATTTGTCGATGAAGTCGACCACGTCTTGATATTTTCCTAACATCTCTTTTATTTGCACAAAACCTAACACATGTTCTACCTCCTCGATCCCTTCCTCGTCATCACTCATGTGCTCAGACATAGCATGGAGTTCCTTGAGCTCCTCTGTGGTAAGTTCGTCGTGATGTTCGGCGACGAGTTCCGTGATGTCATCTGCGTCGACCTCCAGACCTTGGACTTGCCAAGGGAGACGATTTCCTCTACGTCTTCCGCTGCACCCACCACGGGATCAGGTTCAGGGTCAAAATCCACGAAATCTCGGGGAGAAACTGTATCAGGCCACAGCTTCTTCCAGGCAGAATTCAGTGTCCGTCGAGTTACTCCCACCCAAGCCTGATCTATGATCTTCAAGCAGTGCACGATGTTAAAGTGGCTTTTCCAAAATTCACGCAAAGTTAAGCTTGCACTTTGCGTGACATTAAAGCACTGCTTGAATAGGTGCTTGGTGTAGAGCTTCTTGAAATTCGAGATGACTTGCTGGTCCATGGGCTGGAGGATAGAGGTGGTATTCGGTGGAAGATACAGCACCTTTATGAACTTGAATTCTTCGAAGATATTATCTTCAAGTCCGGGGGGGGGGGGGGGGTGAGCGGGTGCATTGTCAAGGCATAGCAGGCACTTTAAAGGCAATTTCTTCTCATGAAGATACTTCTTCACAGAAGGACCGAAAACTTGGTTAACCCATTGGACAAAGAACTGCCTAGTGACCCAGGCCTTCGAGTTGGATCGCCAGAAAACATGAAGCTGGTCCTTATCCACACTCTGGTAAACCAGTAAGGGCTTGACTTTAAAGTCCCCGCTAGTGTTGGCACATAGGGCAAGAGTCAACCGATCCTTCATTGGCTTATGCCCAGGCAATTTCTTCTCTTCAGCGGTGATGTAGGTTCGACTGGGCATCTTTTTCCAAAACAGCCCGGTTTCATCACAATTAAACACCTGCTGCTCTACGTAGCCTTCTTCCTGCACGGTCCTTTCAAAGCTCTTCACAAAGTCAGCTGCAGCCTTTGTGTCCGCACTAGCAGCCTCTCCGTGGCGAAGAACTGAATGAATCTCGGACCGTTTCTTAAATTTCTCAAACCAGCCACGAGATGCCTTGAAATCGTCTGAGAAAGGTTTGGTTGAACCCTCCCCAGCACCACCCCCAGAGCTCGCCTCCTTCAAGTCTGTGAAGATGGCGTACGCCTTCTCGCAGATGATAGCTTCGGTGATGGTGTCGCCAACAATCTCTCTGTCCTTGATCCAGATTAGCAGAAGTCGTTCCATCTCTTCTGTGATAGGGTTACGACGTTTTGAAATGATGGTGATCCCCTTAGAAGGTTTCACTGCTTTAATGGCTTCTTTCTGTTTCAAGATTGTCAAGATCATCGACATATTTCGGCCATATTCTTTTGCAAGTTCACTCACTCACTTACTTCGGATGTAGATACATTCTTGTGTAGAGTTTCCACTGTATATGTATATATATATATATATATATATATATATATATATATATATATATATATAAAACTCGTTGAAAATACTGTACACCATGTTCGTGACGTCACTGCGTAGGGACGCAAATCAGAAGCCTTACCCCGACGTACAAGGGTTCTTTCCTTAAACGTATGTCGAGCTAAATCATTACACTAGTTTTGAGTCTAACGTTAGTACTACTGACTTATAAGCTGCTTATTCTCTCTCTCAGTACCTAATTAGGTCTGATTGAATTTAAGATGTATGTCCATCACACCAGCCGATTGCTAATTGCTCATTAGAATTATAAATTTTGGTAAGCCAGAATAGTTAGAATTATTATGTTTGTATATTCCCTTAGAGCTGCAAATTTTTTCCTTGAATTTTGCTCAAAATCCTACCTGCTACTCACTCCTTGCAATGTTACATTGTCTTGCCTTAAAGTCCCGATATGGCCCCTACGCCTAATGAGCCTCACTTGTTTGGAAGCTGAACCCAGGTGAGCCCACACGACCTAAGGGTCGGCCCATTTGTCACTGGGTATTTTGACTTTTTCCCCCTTACATAAATTTTCATTCAATATCAAAATATTTACATTCGATGTTCCTGCATGGATGGCACAGGAGAACTGAAGAAGGTAGTGGAACGATGGGTCCTACCTGCTGGCTTCCATGACACCGAACAGTATTATTCAACCTTACTTTCTAAGTTTTCTTGTGTCATAGACTATCCCGATTAATACAGTATGTCCCATTCCTAGGGTTTAAGAGAGAGACTTGATCCATAATTTTCTTTATTCAGTTTAAGGGCTTGTGCACTCTTCCATACTTTAATCTCCCAGACTGATTCCCTGTAATCATTACACTTATTTAATTTTTTTATTTTTCAAATAATAATGCCTACCTCTAGAAAATCTTTATAATAACAAAGAAAAAATATAATTATGTTTGTTTCAAAAAAAAAAAAAAAAATACAGCATGGCACTTCTATTTAATAATTTTACAATGATATAAAACAATAGTTTTAAATTTTTCTAAAGAACAAATAATATATGTGAAAATAGAGTACATTACCTTTAAGTCTTAAGAGCCAAAGAAAATCTTACCGGACTAAGTGAGGTAAGTTGGGCTAATATGCCCTTTCTAGATTCCTAGAGTGGGTTGAGTCTGTTTGGGGTGCAGATATCTATGGTTATCTACGGATACGTCCCTAATTATACACAATATCTTAGGATAGTCGTTCTGGGGGTTAGAACCCCATGATACCTGACGACAATTCTCTTGTAATATCACGCGCAGAAATATTATACAGTAGGAAGCTGCCAGAAGGAACTTTCATCAGGACGACATGGCTATCTCGCCCAAAAATAGATTTTTCCTATGTCAAAATCCATTTAATGCAATATAGCATAAGCTAGGCCTCTTCAAACATCTTTAAAAATACCCTACTCAAGGTTTATATGCAATTTTAGGTTAGGCTATAGAAGGTTACTGTCAAATATTAATATCATGTTATGCAAAATTAGTCATTTATTTTAATCATGTCTTTGGTAATATGTTGATAGCCGTTTTCTTTCCGTAGCTTGTAAGTTGACGTTCCAAAATTATTTCGCTCACACACTTGTATTTATTTCTAGATAATTTAATTATGTAAACCTTAATTAATTGCTGATAGTTTACACAAATTATAAGACATTACTCTTAGTTTATTTGAGATCAGTGAACGCTATTTTCTATGATGATTTTAAATGTTGTCATGTTTATAAAGTCGTTGGTTTTTGAGAGGAAAATAAAGAGAAGGAGGAGCCACATGTAATTTCAATCCTATGAAAGTTACTGTCTGACTTAAGTAATTCATAGCAATGTCCCCATAGAGGTCATTTGATGCCCAGAACCCGGAATTAGGACTATTAATACCCGGTAAGAACTATCAGTAACTCTTTAGAAGCTGCATCCAGTGATATAGTTATAAAGGAGCAGTTACATAGGGCAAAGGCAGCGGCTGTGGGCTGGGTGACTAGAATTAGTAATAGAATAGATGTCCTACTAGTACGAGACCCTCTTCCTACCTCATGTGAATTAGTAGAAGCTCTAGAAGAGATGAATAATATACTTTTTAAGATAGAAGAAGGGCAGGATAAATTCTAGGGCTGAGTACAAGAAGGGCCAATGTCATAAAACCATGTTATGAGAAAAACGCATGTGAAAGATTGCTTCCTTTACTAAAAATCAGGCTAGTACAGCAAACGAAAGCTCCTTTTTTTTTCAGACTGCTTATCTTTTAAACTGTTATTTACTGACCAAGGCATTGCATTGTTTTTCATTTTGAAGAAAAAAATATATTAGACCAAACTTTGAACCTTTTATTTACTGCAAATTGTATGAAAAAAATTTGCATTATTGGAGAAAAGTATTTTAAACATTTTGAAGTTAATCTATATCCTTCTTGTAGCTATTATACATTACAATATCTGTAATATTCTTGCTTAGAATAAAAAAAAATCCTAAATCAATGGCTAAAGAAAAGTGAAAAAAAAATTACATGATTAATTTACAAACACAAATAGATTAATCAAATTTACTAAACAAAAATTGGTACATTTTTGGCATGTTGAGTAACATCCTGAATCAATGGCTAAGGAAAAGTGAAAAAAGGAGTGATTAATTTACAAACAAGTATATTAATCAAAATTAATGAAAAAAAATCTGATTAATTTTTGACATGTTGAGTTCCAATAAAAAATTAATGATCCATAGTAATTGTGCCATCAGCCATAACACTCACACATTGGGTTCATCCTGTAATCAAATATCATCTGAAGCATCTTCTGCTCCATGCAGGCTTCTGTTAAAATGTCTGCTTACTGCAGAAATAAGCGGAAGGAGATCCATCAAGTCCTTCAACTTCTTGGGTGGAATTTTCCTTGGTCCCTCTTCAAGCTGGGGGAGAATCCAAATTCCTTTTTCATTTCTTAAATCTAAATGCTTCTTCGGAAAAGGCCTGTCCAGCATATAATTTGGCCAATTTCATTTTGGTTGTATTCCATCTTCTTAATTTTCATCCAATTTACTTGTTGTCCATTATTATCTTTATGGCGATTCACCAGGGGGCCAGCAGACATATACAAACTTTTAAAATTAATGAAATCTTCTGTTTGCATTTCAGTCACTTGTAACTTATTTTTTTCTATGGATTGCTCTGATTGTTGTGTTCCAGTCCCGTGGCACCTCAATGTTTGTAGCTGATTTTCTATATTTTTCTATCAAAGCATGTACTGTGTCTGCTTCCATGTGTGTATGGCCAGGTTCTAAGAAAGAACGCATTATTTTTATTCCCTTACTCCTGGAAACATGCATAAGCATGGCTGCAAATAAATGGTTCCTAATTTGGCCACCACAAGAGTCACTATATAGTCGAATGTCCTCAACTGGGTAAGTTAACAGGCCCCAAATTTGGAACCAGGCACAGGCGCAAAGCAATTTTTCCCAGGTTTCATCCTGTTGCTTTGTCTGTGGCGTCGTTCTCGAGGTGCGCCGCATAAGACTTTGTTATGATACAACATGGGTAGGACGCACAAGTCGGAGCTTCAGATACTCGCAGAGATGTAGCTCTTCAAATTTTTTTGGTCTTAATTTTGGTACCACACTACTAAACTGTATTGTCAATTTCGTGTGCTTTTACATTTTGCTAAATATCTCAGAGTGATATTAATGAAAGTTGAAGAGATTTTCACTGAACATTGGTGAATAGTGTCGCTATGCAGTGATGCTGCATTCTTTGTGCTAGGCTACCGGATGTTCAAGTATATAGGGGAAAAAAAAAAATTCCAACTTTTTAGGTAGGCAAAAGGCAGAAGAAATTCCCTTCTGGGAAAAGACTCGATGAGATTTTGGAATCTTAGTGATTTTAATAATATTGAGTGTGCTGATGACACGTGTTTTTATCAGAAATATGGTGACGTGCCCCAGGTGGACATCATCGACCAGGGAAGTGTAAGCAATTTTTCCCCCTCAGCACTCTCCTATTCGACCCCATCTAGCACCTCTTCAGAAAGTGAGCCTCCATTTCACCTTTCTTCGCATTTTCAAAGCAAGAAGAGGATACAATTCCCTATGAAGAAGGTTAAGATGCCTGTACCATGCAACGATGGTGACGACAACGATGTAGACAACCCTCCCATGACCTTGATCCCCTTCAGGAGCCCGTTAGGGAAGGCCCCCATCTCCACCAGTGTGCCATCAATCAGTGCTAATAGAGTGTTTTTCGAATGCCAGCCCTGTGCCCTTTTCAAGTGCCACCCCAGTGCCTTTTTCAAGTGCTACCCCACTGCCTTCAACGAGTGTCACCTGAGTGCCTTCATCAAGTGCCATGCCAGTGCCCATTTTCACCCCTGTCACAGATTTGGTGTTTTTCAGCCTATGACCTTGAAAATAGGCATGAATGCTGCCATGCCATTCAACTTCATTATGCAGTTCGCCAAAGTTACTTATGTAGGCTATAATGTTAATATTTTCTACAGATTATTTTCTATATATTTATACTTTTATATACTGTACTTATTTTTCTAAATTTTCCAAATAAAATACTTTAAATGATTGGTTTTTAATTTACTCCTAACATAATATTGAGGAATGAATATTGTTAAATAAGAAACTTAAAGAATTTGAATATATTTATTAATAAGGAAGTTATATGGTCCGAAAGTTGAGGTCTCATTTATGGTACCACATTGGTAATGGCATACCCGCTTTGGAACTTAACCAACCCAGAGTTAATGTCATCTGAGAGGCCATTCAACCATTTCATTATACATGAACCTATTTCTTAGCGACCTCTTTTTGCAATCGTTTCATCCCACA
>NC_090734.1:67952814-67992814 GCF_036898095.1 Palaemon carinicauda
GACAAAATTTTTCAAGAACAGTAACAACATTAGATTAGATATTTCATATATATAAAAAAAAAAAAAAAAAAAAAAAAAAAACAAGAGGAAGAGAAATAAGATAAAACAGTGTCCGAGGGCAGCATCAAGCAAGAGAACTCTAATCCAAGACAGTGAAAAGGCATTATGGCACTACTCAAGGGTAGAAAACATGGTTTGATTTTGGAATGTCCTCCTAGAAGAGCTGCTTGCCATAGCTAAAGCGTATCTTCTACCCTTACCAAGAGGAAAGTAGCCAATGAACAATTTCAATGGCATTGGTTGACCACTTGAGCGAAGAAGAATTGTTTGGTAATCTCAGTGTTGTCAGGTGTATGAGGACAGACGAGAATGTGGGAAGAATAGGCCAAACTATTCGGTGTATTTGTAAGGAAAAAAAAAAAAAAAAAAAAAAAAAAAAAAAAAAAAACCGTAGAGAGAGAGGGATCCATTTTAGTATTGTCTGACCTGTCAAAGAACTCAATAAATCAAGCGGTAGTATCTTGACGGAAAATCAGGAAAAAAAAATCTCATTAACTAAGAATATTAACTAATTACTGTGGTCAGAAGCTCTTCTAGAAGAAGGACACTTCAAAATCAAACCATTATTCTCTAGTCTTGGGTAGTGCCATAGCCTCTGTACCATGGTCTTTCACTGTCTTGGGTTAGAGTTCTCTTACTTAAGGGTACACTCGGGTACATTATTCTATCTTATTTCTCTTCTTTTTGTTTTGTTAGTTTTTATAGCTTATGTAAGAGAAATTTATCTTAATGTTACTGTTCTTAGAATATTTCATATTTCCTTGTTTTCTTTCCTCACTGGGCTATTTTCCCTGTTGGAGCCCCTATGTTTATAGCATCCTGCTTTTCCAACTAGGGTTGTAGCTTAGTAAGTAATAATAGCAGGTAATAATTATGATAATAATAATACAGTGGATTCATTTTCTCTCTTCCGTAGCCATATAGTGAAAGAAACAAGCTTCAGTTAGGCACACTTTTATGTTGTTAGCTAATAGTTTTGACATCAAACATTGCACGAGGGAGCGCAATTTGGGATGACGTTGCGTTCAGACGAGTGATCGAGCCAGACCAGACCTTCAGCATCAGCGGGTTTGGCATGCTCAGTTGTATCTTGTCTATCGTTGAGTTGGGATATGTATCCGAGGCGGAAGACCGCCCGTCACTCTTGCTAATTTCTCTCTCTCTCTCTCTCTCTCTCTCTCTCTCTCTCTCTCTCTCTCTCTCATTCCTGTCACAAACGTTTCAACGGAAGTAATACCTGTGCGAGGTAAGTCTAATTTTGGGATTTTTAGAATACGTACTTTAGTTTGTATTAGTTTTGTGGTTTTAATTCCGGGCTACTTTTGTATTGACTGATTATGGGAGTGATTTTCTTCAGCACAATTTAGCATTAAGAATAGAAATGATAACAAGAATGATACACAAAAATGTATAATTTCAATGAAATGTCTTTAACATGACTCCACACGCATTTTTATGTTTGGTAGGGAAACACAAGAAAATTCAAAGTGGTTCGACAACCATGTTCTGCAGATTTTTCATCAGAAGTGATGTCTTATCCTAAATATCATTTGTTGCACAGTACCTTCAATGCGTATAAGCTAGAAATAGCACAAAACTGACGAGACTGGCTTTGGTGAAATTGTTATTGAAAAACTAAAGATTAACTTTTCAGGTTATGCTATCCTAAAAAATCTTGAGCCGTTTGAGAAAAGAAGGAGGAACAGTTTTCCATTATAAAAAAGACATAATGTCTTTCGTCACCTAATTATCACAAAAAATAATGGGGGTTCCCTGTTAATAAATGGGAGTTATTGGTACGAGCGGTAGGCGATGTAGAAATAGTCTATTATATCTTGATATACAGTCTTTTATAATATATCAACAAATATCAAGAGAGCACTATGTGAATACAACTAACTAACTCGTTGAATGACTAAAACGAACGTAGGGAACATACCAGAATCATGCTGAAACATGTGAACCCTTTTACATGTAGGCTAAACAAACGATAAACTGGAAGGGTCACCGGCTCATTGTGGTTCTGGAAACATCCAGCACGGTCTGTGGGCAGTACGTATGTAGATCGTCAACATCCCTCCTTTTCTAAATTAGAATAAACTATTTCCACTGTAATTAACATCAAACTGTTATCTATTTATCGTCAAGATAAAATTCAAGTTTCTACAAAAAATCTTATAATTTACACTAGACTTGATCATTGATATAAGTTAACTGTGATCAGCCCCTTTTCAGAAATAGTGTTTCAGTCTTACTGATAGATTTTCCTGCTTGTCTTGCAAGTTTTAGGTTCCTCAGGCTTCTCTGCCTTGGACTTTCAAACCGATCGGTGGGTTGTCTTGCTAGGTGTAGCAGTTTCATTTCTGTTATTTTTCAGTATGCTGGAGTTGACTTTGGATTGGGTTCTGGATAAAATATTCCTGTTCTTGGTCTCAAATCAACTCAGTTTCTGACATAAGTTCCTCAATCCTGGCCTTGGATGAGATATTTTCCTTCACCTAGTTGTTTTATGATTTTGCATGCTTATCAAGATCTCTCAGTATTGCTATTCTTCCAGGACACATACTGATTAACACGAAGTTCTGGAAGCTCTTTAGCTCCCATGTTATATGACTTCTCTAGCGTTAACTTTCGCTGCATCTTGGGGTCGCTTATCTCCTCTTTCATCTGTTTCATGGGCAGATGAGTCACAATTTTCCTGCCAAACATTGCATCAGTAGGACTAACAGATTCTTGTCTTGACATACTTCTCTGCTCGAGAAGGGCAAGATACATTCTCGAACTTTTTTTAAACATTTCATCATTAAGTTCTTGAGAATTTTTACCGCAGCCTCGCCTTTTCAATTGTATTGCTGGTGATAAGGTGACGTTTAGTGGTCAATGATCCATTTTTTTATGAAGTTCTGGAATTTGTGACTAGTGAACTGTGAACCATTGTCACTCACTAAAGTCGTGGGTCCTCTGAATCTAGCACACATCTTTTCGATTCCAAGAGTAACATTTTTTAATGTTGGAGATTTCAGTTACTTGTACTCGATGAAATTGGTGCAGTAGTTGGCAACTATTGGATAGTCACGTCATTCAGGCTCAAATGAATTCCATCCCATCTTTTCCCAGGGTTGATTTGCAAACTCTTTATTGTTGGCTGGCTTCAGCTCTTGGTAACTTTGACACTCATTTGCCATTCTTTCAACTTCTTTGGGCATTCCAGGCCTATAAACAGTTTCTGTTGCTCGCCTCATCATTGTTTCTTCAGCATTGTGAGAAGCGTGTAGTAGCATTTTAATGACTGGGCGATAGCTTTTAGGTATAAAGATAATTTATACATCATATAATTTTCATGTGCTAATGTGTCTCGAAAATCAAAGAAAGTTTTGTCTTTATCTGCTACTTCATGTCTGAACTCAGACCATCCATGTAGGATATAATCTATCAGTTGTTGAGAGAGTTGACCATTTGCAGATGCCTCCTAGATTTCTTTCATCCTCTTGTCAGATACATCTTGCGGTGCAAATGGGCAGACTCTTGAATCTGGTGTAACCATCTACACTTTCAAATAAGGTTGCCCTAATGTAGTTGCCAGATATAACTTTCCTTTCATCCATAACAATAAACTTAAATCATAGCGAAAAGTTCTCATCATCAGTGATCGAACTTGCTTGAGAGCCTGACTCAGTGGTTTTGACAAAAGAACTTCAAATGTTTCCTGGTCATTGCGGATTATCACCTTTCCTCCAAAGGTATACTGATTAAACTTCTATAACCTGAATACTATTGTCAGAGCTTCTTTTTCGAGCTGAGACCATCCACGATTATTTGATTAGAGATTTCTTGAAGCATATTCTATTGGCCTTCTCTCCTAGAGTAGTACAGTTTTTAGGCCCATATCTGAACTATCTACTTAGAGAGCCAATTCTTTATCAAAATTGTAAATTGCACATAGAGGTGAAATGCAGATCTGTGTAAATCACTTGAAGGCTTGCTCACTTTCTTCAGACTAGACAAAATCAACCTTGTTCCTTAGCAACATATGTTTCAGCTCTAGGTTCTTAGCAGGGATTGGGGTGAAACGAGCTAAATACTGTACCAAACCACAGAGACGACAAACTCTGGTGATATCCTATGTATTCGGCATTTCCATAATCACTCAATCTTTTTCCTCACTGGCCTTAATATTTTCTGTCAATCTGTGCCCAAGAAATTAAATTTCACTTTCCTTCAGGTGCATTTTCTCTTGGTTTAAGATAATATCCTCCTCCTTGAATTGCTGTAGCAGGCTGTCAAAATTCATTGTATGATCCTTTACAGTTTCTTCGTAGGTGCTTCTATGTTCTAGCTACGCAAATAACACCATCCAAATCGATAGGTGTATGATGAAGATTCTTATGAACTTTTTTTTGAAATATCTCATTCCATACTTTTAAGGGTTGTGGCAGCCGAAGCAGTAACGTCGCTGACAGGTGAACGCCAGACTGGGGTTCGAGTACTCCTCAAACTAGTTAGTTCCTTTGGTTGCTGCAAACTCACCGTCCTTGTGAGCTAAGGTTGGGGGTTTGGGGGAACCTATAGGTCTATCTCCTGAGGCTTCAGCAGCCATTGCCTGGCCCTCCTTGGTCCTAGCTTGGGTAGAGAGAGGGCTTGGGTGCTAATCATATGTATATATGGACAGTCTCGAGGGCATTGTCCTGCTTGATAGGGCATTGTCACTGTCCTTGCCGGTGGCATTTATGAGGGGCTTTTAAACCTTTAAATGGAAGCCTTGTCCATCAAAATCTTTCCTAAGGTGTTATCATTGTCATTAGTTTTGAGGTTTCATTATCACGTTTTACATGCCTCTTTTACATGCTTCTTTTACATTATCTTTACTAAAAAGGTTTACGTTTAAGCTTTGGTAGAACATAGTCGAAAGTCAGTAGTCGAGGGTTCTCATTGTAGAGCTGTATTTAGTGGTTGAGGATCAATGCAAACTTATATTTTTACATTTAGCTTTCTAGCAACTGCCATTTGGGAACCCATTAAGTTAGTTCCTCTACTTGAATCAGGATTTTCTGTTTTGCCAGTTCACCTCCTATATAGAAATAGGGGTATTTCTGCATGGCAGGGCCTTTGGGCTTACTGTTTGGTCGACAGTCTAAATCACTTCACCAAGAAACCCTTAGCTTGACATTTACTTTGACGCTAGCAACTTGGAATTTTTCTTCATCTATTGTCACAAAGCCCATTTTCTTACAGGTATTTGCATCAAGGAGTTATTGCAGGGGATTACCGGCAACAGAAAATAACACTATATGACCTTCCTTACTGATAGGGTTAGTTACCAGGAGTTCTACCTATCCATAGCATTTTTCTTCTGCGTTATTCCACATGTAGAGTATTCTCTGCATTTTCTTCACTTGGTGTCTGTATTATTATTATTATTATTATTATTATTATTATTATTATTATTATTATTAGCTAAGCTACAACCCTATTCGGAAAA
The DNA here is from genome assembly GCF_036898095.1 of Palaemon carinicauda. Classification (NCBI taxonomy): domain Eukaryota; kingdom Metazoa; phylum Arthropoda; class Malacostraca; order Decapoda; family Palaemonidae; genus Palaemon; species Palaemon carinicauda. The sequence continues at coordinate 67,958,354 of NC_090734.1, forward strand.
CCAGGATGTTATTAGCCCAAGGGCTGCAACAAGGAAAATAGCCCAGTGAGGAGAGGATATAAGGAAACAGATAGAATAGTGTGCATGAGTGTACCCTCAAGCAAGAGAACTCTAAACCAAGATAGTGGAAGATCATGGTGCAAATGCTATGGCACTACTGAAGACTAGAGAACAATGGTTTGAATTTGGAGTGTCCTCCTAGAAGAGCTGCTTACCATAGCTAAATAGTTTCTTCTGCACTTACCAAGTATAAAATAGCCACTGAACAATTACAGTGCAGTAGTTAACCCCTTGCGTGAAGAAGAATTTTTCAGTTATCTAAGTGTTGTTAGGTGTATGAGGAAAGAGGAGAATGTGTAAAGAATATTATTATTATTATTATTATTATTATTATTATTATTATTATTATTATTATTATTATTATTATTATTATCATAACCCAGGATGCTATAAGCCCAATGGCTCCAGCAAGGAAAATAAGGAAATTAGGAAATAAATAAACTTCAAGAAAAGTAATGAACAATTGATATAAAATATTTTAATATCAGTAACATCATTGAAATAAATCTTTCATATATAAACTACAGAAACTTTAAAAAACAAGAGGAAGAGAAATAATATAGAATAGTGTGCCTGATTGTACCATCAAGCAAGAGAATCCTAATCGAAGACAGTGGAAGATCAATATTTTTATAATCTTTTATACTTAATCTCAAAATTTATCTAGAAAATCTTCTTACTACTACTATTTCGTATCCCAAAGAAAAATAAAAGACTTCCTTGTACATCCAGCAATGAATGGGTCTTCCAACTCTTCTATTGCCTTGTGGAACCCAATGAAAAGTTTGGTCAGATTTAGGGAGGCATTTCCTCCACAGCCAAAGATCTCGTTACTCCACCAGTTTGCTCATCCGCTTATACTTTTATTACCATTGGCAAACATGGATTGCTAGATATACCGCCTAGTACGGTATATATATTTATATAGCATATATATATATATATATATATATATATATATATATATATATATATATATATATATGTATATATATATATATATATATATATATATATATATATATATATATATATATATATATATATATATATGTATAACCCGATCTGGGTCATATTGGGGATCAATCAATTTAGGAAAACACGAATGGAGGGGGATTTCATGCACAAATAACCTTAAGTTTACATGGGCGCCCTTGATTATGATTATGTTATGTTACTAAGAAAAACCCTCAGAAAAAGGGTACTCGGTTCGGCATACATGTTGGCCCCTGCCCTTCCTTGCATGACACTCTATGGCCTCCAAAATAAGACCGACTCTCATATGTGTCCCTTTTTATAATAGTCCATACACCGGTGTCTCTGCCTGATCATGATTGGTTGTTTGACCCGAAAGTCCCATAACAACTAATTAGGAGAGGGTCTAGTAACGCTAAACCCAAGCTAACTTGTAACGGTCTTCTTTTGTAAGTGCCAAACCACAGCCTTACCGTTGTTCCCTTAACAAAGAGAAAAACCGTTGACACTTAACCAGGCCAGCCACGGCCGCCATGATTACGATCAGCACACACACACGTGTATATATATATATATATATATATATATATATATATATATATATATATATATATATATATATATATATATATATATATGTATATATATATAATATATATATATATATATATATATATATATATATATATATATATATATATATATATATATATATATATATTGCCAAACCGAAATTATATCGTGCTACGCGGTATATCTTAGCAATTCACATTTGCCAACGGTTATGCTGGTATAAGCAGATGAGCTACTTGGTGGAGTAATGAGAACTTTGGGTGTTGAGGAAATGCCCCCGTAAATCTAGATGAAGTCACTGGCAGCAGGGTGATGGATTGGGTTTAAGGTGAAAGACAAATTATCTCTTTAGCTTTTACTCTTGACACCTGGTGGTTGATCTTACTAGAATTAGTATGGACTTGCAGGAGTCACTTGCCTTAATTAGATAGGCACTGTACATCACAAGGAACTGGCTATCCTTTGATGTATCTAGCCAATGAATCCTCTATGGATTTAGTCAGTCATGGAAAGAGAAGATGACAGAATATCCCCCAGTCCTGGGCATAGCGGGGTGCTAAGAATCTCCCGTTTTATAAATACCAAAGAAAAATTGAAAATAGGTAATTGGAATGTTAGAACCATGAATCAGATTGGGAAGTTACAGCAAGTGGAGAGGGAATTAATGAAATATAGTTTGGATACCTTGGTCCTAAGTGAAATACGTTGTAAGGAGTTTGGTAAGGAAACTTTAGACCAAGACAATATAGATACATCTACTCAGGAAGATCAGATAGAGTTAGAAGAGAAGGGGTAGGAATGATGATGATACTAAGAGCAGAAAAGGCCTTAACCGAGTGGAGGGCTGTAAATAGTATATTGGTAGTAGCAAAGTTCAAATCAAAGCAGTGCAGTATGGGTATCATAGTTTGCTATGCTCCAACAAATTATTCCCCCAAAGAAAGGAAAGATGAATTCTATGATAGACTGCAGAGGGTAATAGACGAGATCCCTTAGAGAGATATGAAAATTATGATTGGCAACTTCAATGCTAAAGTTGGAAAAAATAATCAAGAGACAGAGAATGTGATGGGTGTCGAGTTTCTTGGTGAAGTTGCAAATGAAAGTGGAGCACATTTCATAAGTTTCTGTTCAGCAAACAATCTTGTCATTGGCGGTACTCTTTTTTAACACAAGAACCTCCACAAATATACATGGACTTTACCATGTGGCAATTACAAAAAACAGATAGATAATTTTACGAATAATAAAGAGAGAAGGAGGACTTAGAAATTTATGAAGCTATATAGGTGCAGATTATTGGTAGCGATCACCAGCTCCTCATTGCCACTCTGAAATTAAAACTGAAAGCACCCAACAGAAAGATGGATAGAATACCAAGGTTTGATATAAATAAGCTTTTTGAAGAAGAACACAGAGAAATATTTACAATTGAATGTACGAATCTATTTGCAGTCTTAGAGACCTTAAGAGACGAAGAACAGACAATGAAGAATGGTGTGATATCAAGAACATACATCAGTCATTGGTAGTGAAGTCTTGGGACACGCAATTACAAGGAGAAAGCCATGGATATCGAATGATACTTGGGATACTATAAAAAGGAGACAACGACAGAAATTTATTGTTGAAAGTTTTCGAGGAAGTAATGAAAATTACAAGGTAGAGCATGATAAGTATTCCAATATTGATAGTGAGGTCAAGAGAAAAGTCAGAAATGACCGGAGAGAATATTTAGACAGTAAAGCAGATGAGGCTATGGATGAAATTAAACATTTGTCGGTACATAGGAGTAGGTATTCATGGTCGTGGTCTACCAATACTAACATCACAGAGGAGGGTGGTTTTGGAGTCATTGAGGGTGAAGTCTTCCCAACAGAGGGATGCGCGGGATGTCCTACATGCTTGGTACTCAGGATCTTTTTGTTGGGCTACTGCCAAGGTGCTGTAATCCAATCGCAGGTGAATGAAGGCCGATATGTTTCATGACAGGGCCTTGGCAACAGGATTCATTTTCCCAGGGGTGTGTTGAAAGGTGCATTGTATTCAGCTACGGCAGAGAGATGTCGGCGTTGACTAGCGGACCATGTGTCAGACTTTTGAGTGAAGGTGTGCACCAGAGGCACATGGTCCGTGCAAATGACAAAGGGCGTACCTTCAAGGAAGTGGCAAAAGTGACAGACAGCCAAATGCACCACCAGAAATTCGCTGTCAAATGTAGAATACCCGGATTCCGCCTTGGACAGTTTTCTACTGAAGAGGGCCAGTGGACAGGGTGAGCTGTTGACCACTTGCTTGAGTACTGCACCAATAATGATGTCACTGACGTTGGTGGAGAGAAGGAGAGGGGCATGTGGCATGGGATAAGTGAGAGCAGAAGCAGTTCAGAGGGCATTCTTTGTGCAGCAGATGGCTGCTTCTTGAAGGGTACCCCACTTAAGGTCTTTTAGCTTCTCCTTGAAGGAGGCGTAGAGGGAGGCAAGAGTGGCGGCAATGGCTGGCAGGAACTGGTGATAATAGTTTATTCATGCTATTATGGATTAACGTAATTTCTTATTTGATTTTTATCAGCCTTGTTTCTACATTTATTGTGTTTTCCGAGTGCTTTGATGGAAAGAGACACCGGTGTTTACCAGTGAGGAACTCGTTTGCTTAAGTGAACAGTCGTAGCTCCAGGTTTCCAAGACACACTTCAGCAGCTGGCTTGTGGGGCTTTTACGAGGATTGCAACACCAACATTCAACGTCTATTAGCAGGTGCATTTCTGCCATCTGCGGTGTTTTGCTGTTCCTGTGTGTTCTCTTCTGCATCCCCATGGGTGACACAGAGATCCCGGCTTTGAGGTGGACTCAGGAGAGACACCCCCTTTGACGCATCCTCGCCATGGTCAGCTGCAGGAGCCTTGTAGCTCGTTGGAGTCATGTAGGGAGACAGCTGCCAGGTAGGAGCCATCCTTAACCTTTTTTGTTAGATTGGGACTCCATTTCCTCCCTTTTATGAGGGATCCTACGGAGCTTTACTCCCTATAGTAGCAAAGTGCTGTTGGAGCCGCTACCTTATTTGGAGCTGTGGGAGTTGTCTTTCTCCAGCCTGAAAGTGTGAGAAAATTTATGCATTTAGGGATTTTTTTTTCTTAGTTTTTAAGTATTTTTCTTTGACTCTCTCTAGTGGAGAGTGTGGTGTTTCCCTTCGGGGGATTTTATTAATTATCAATTGTGTGTTTCCTCATTTAAATGTTTGACTCTCCCTCGTTGAGATTGTGGGGAATTTTTGTCATTAATTATTTAAGTGTTAATTGGTAATTATCAGTTGTTAAGTGTTAGCTGTTAATTGTTAATTATAAGTTGTTAAATTATTAGGTAGTCACAAGGTTGGCTTTTCTAAAAATTGTTGTTAATAAATATTGTTATGTTTTCCCAAGTGTTTTCGTTACCACTGACCACCTTTATGTCAGATATAAAATCCATCACTGTCCTCTCTATTTGTACAATAAGAACTTGACCCACGACCCGATAAGGGTCGTGACACATGCCCAAGAATTCTTACAGTGATTTGATGGTCGAGGGTGTGGGACGTTCTGAACAGCTGTTAACTTCTCAGGGAGGGGGTGGATACCTTCAAGAGTGATGAAGTGCCCTAAGAAAAATGCTTTGTTGACAACAAATGCACACTTATCATACCAGACTACAAGGACATTCTTTGGAGGAAAAGAACACTAGTATGTCGTGTGTTTACCATACACAGAAGATGCCCTCTATGATACGTTGAAAAGTGGCTCCAGCTGAGCATGGAGAAAAGCTTCACTTTGTGCAAGTAGGAGGTATTGTCAGTGATGTTGGGGAGGGGTTAGTGATCCGCTTCTATTTTCATGTAATCCCCACAAGGGTGCAGCAAGCCATCCTCCTAAAGGATGATGTGTAAGGGTGATGACTATGGGCTTGAGACCTTTGGCAAAGTCCCATTTCTTCCATTTCAGTGAACGTTTGTTTAGCGGCTGCCAAACGATCTGGGACCAGATGCCTGAATCTGGCAAACACTGAGGGTTCTGTTGTGTTGATATGGTGATAAATACTGTGTTTGGCAGGAACCGTGGTCATTTGGCGAAGTTCAGGACGGAAGACTTCCGAGTACGACGTGTGAAGGTGGCTGTAGGCCTCCGTAGGTACACTGATGTGGAGTGCAAGGTCAGAGGTGGGGGGGGGGGGGGGGGAGGGGTTGAAGAGATATTGATGAGTATGAGTCTGTATTAAGTAATCGCCGATGCCCCACATCAACTAGGAGGTGGAAATGTGCGAGAAAATCCTCACTGAGTAGTGCCAATGTTACATCGGTAATGAGGAATTTCCAATGGTATTTGGAGCTCCTAAACAATAGTGTGAGTTTCTTGTACCCGTGGATGAGGATCTCAGATCCATTGGAAGCTGTCAGGTGGACGTCAATAGTTTTAGAATGACTACACTGTATCCTGGAGAGTGATTTTGATAGAAGGGAATGACAAACACCAGTGTTTACCAAAAACAGCACATCCGCATCTGTATCATGCAAAAAGAAAAGATTAGTTACATGGGAGGCCATCACCACAAGCGATGGCCTACTTACAGTTTTTTTGGCAACTGACTACCGTGTGCACATTTCTTTGCAGGAGCCCTGAATCTGGAGTGGTAGTAGCAGAACTGTGGCAGATGGATCTCAGTGAATGGCAGCAGAGGTCGTTGGTTGGGGCGTGAGCAAGGGATGGCATATGTGAGTGGGGGGGGGGGGGGGGGGAGTTTGTTGCCACTCCGGCATGTCATGGTGCTGATGTCTGTGTCTCACTGCACTCAAGTCAGCTTCGGTCAGTGTTGAGTAATTGTTCTTTCATCAGGAGGGGAGGCATTGATGAAGGTCTTGAAGGTGGGGAATTGGCTGTCCATAAGGGCATCGACTTTGGTTATCATGTCCTTCATGGGTAACGTAACGACATCAGAGATGGCAGTGAATACAGGTTTCGGTTAGGCTTTGCACCCATAGAGCACTAAGTAGGTTCAATTCCTAAGGAGAGCCATCTGCGGCAGGTTGCAAGTGAGCGAAGCCTTTTGGTCCTGCAACGGATGTTAAAAGAGCTGAAAAAACTTTGGGTATATGGGCAATTGGCAGGGGTGAGTACTGCTCAAGGAGGTATTTTTTAGGCATTATATGCTATTGGGCCCAACTGGACATATCCGGGAAATTGCCATCGGGGATTGCAGCGAGGACATAGTCTGCTTTGGTGCTTGAGTGAGTCACGCCTTTGATACGAAACTGAACTTCAGCGGGCTGGAATTGAGCAAACACTTCTCTGTTGGTGAAGGGTGGCAGTTTCAACGATGTTGCATGGCTCGCATAGTCAGGATCGGTGGGTGGCATCGTAATAAGGGTTTGGCGTATCAGTTGGCCAAAAAAAAAAAAAAAAAAAAAAGGTGGTGAGGGGCTGATCACTCCAATGCTCACCAATGTGCGAAGTAGTTGATAGGTGCTAACAAAGAGCTGGGGGGAATACAAGTAAAGTTTAATCAACAGATAACGAGCTTATAAACAAGCTGTTACAAGCAAGAATGTCACAAAATTCAAGCAAACTAAAACTTGTAATTGCAAGCTTAAACAGATTGTTCTATTATCAGTGTGGGAGAGAGTGAGAGATGAAAAAGCAATAGCATTACAATGTATGAGTATGTATGAAACAATTGCAGTGCAAAAGTATTTGCTTTATTAGCATCAACGTATTTCATGTAGGAATCTTCGTATCTAGGTTGTTTCTTCAGATTCTCAGCTTTGAGCCTTTGGTGAAAGAAACCGTGATTATTCACCCTCATTTAAATCATCACTACAGCACCGTTTCCAATATACTACTATGTATTTATTAAGTGACTATTGATCTGTGCTAGCATTAGAATTTCGTTTATATAAGTTCAGCAAAATATAAGATTGATACATTTAATGATATTTTAAACGTTACAATAAGATGAAAATAGAAAGGTAAATGGAAAATATTAAAAAATTTCAGACATCCTTTGACTATTATAAAGGAAATTGAGTGAGTATATGCTTGAATTTATTTACATACATACATAAAAACATACACACAGACATGCACCGTCACAGAGACCACCCGTTGTGCAAGCCAGGATGTCAGGACTGCTTAGCTGGTCATCTCTGGGATATAACACTTCCGTGGAAGAACGCTTATATTTTTATGTCGAAGGGCATCCCATTCTATCATTTCCCACTTTACTTTAACCCCGCTTCCTGCTTGATGGGAGAGTGTATGCTCAATGTTGGCCTTTGCAGCTTAAGCTATTATGAGTCTTCCATAGTTACTCTACCTACAAACGATCTGGGTTCCAGCAATCAGTTCATTCAGGGAGGGTGTTCTGTCGTGGATATCAATGTAATATTTATGCATGCCCCCCTGATTTCTGTGGGCCAGAATGTTGAGGTATTGTGTCTGATGTCTTTTCTGTGAGATTTAAACATTCTATCTGGGCATGAAAATTTGTAAACTATGTTTGTACACTTCCTGCAATCCTCTGGGTGGGGTACAGTTCCACATCACCAGGGCTTTTACTAGGTTTGACTTGATATAGAATTTAAGATGTACTCTCTGGTGAAGGGTTTTCAGGGTTACACTTTGATTGATGATTTCCTGCAAGGTACAGGTTTCATCTTCATAAGCCAATATATAGTTAAAGAGAGGGTAGATAATTAGGTTCTTTTTGCCAGGTTCTGTCATTTTGGAATTGAATTTCATTAAATTTCTTTTTCATAGCTCTTCTAACATGGTGTTAGGATAACTGTTACTGGTTAGTAGTTGTCGAATTCGGTTTAGTTTAGCATCTATATCTTCCCAAGATGTGCTATGTATGGATGTTCTTTTGAGGTAAGCACTCGTTACTGACTTTAGTGTGCTTTAGACTTTAGAACATTCACCTCCTGCATTTAGGCATCTTCCTATGATGGTTGATTTTGTTTACAGGCTATTGTCATTTTGTGCTGGTCAAACTGCTGTATTTTGCTCTATCGTGCACACCTAGGCAGCTATTTCTTGATTAATGAGATCCCGTTTCTCAGATATACCTTTAAAGGTTTAAAGGCCAATCATGAATGGAAGAGGCAGGGGATAGTGGCATTGCCGTAGCAAGCAGGACAATGTCCTAGAGACTGACCCTAGTACATATGATCAGCTCTCAATCCCCCTATCCACCCAACCTAGGATCAAGAACAGGTAGGCAATGGCTGCTGATGACTCAGCAAGTAGACCTATAGGCTCTACCCAGACCCCCAATCCTTACCTCACAAGGACGGTGAGGTCGCACTAGACCAAAGGAACTAAGGAGTCTGAGCAGGCAAGGACGTTACCAACAGGCCACCACAACCTGATTACTCTATTCAGTCATTCCTTGCTAGGTTTCACCAAATGCTTTGAACTGCATACTCTTGACATTACCCTTAATCCTCCATTCTTTACACAGTGAAAACATTTTGATTCATGTTTTGCTAGTGTTGAACCTTTTACCACCTTTAAATCTGTATATATATATATATATATATATATATATATATATATATATATATATATATATATATATATATATATATATATGTATATATATATATATATATATATATATATATATATATATATATATATATATATATATATATATATATATATATCACAGGAAGTAACTATACAGGAGAGGGGATTCCCAGTCTCCTCGTCCCGTCCCATTTAGTCTCCTCTCATGACAAGCAGGAATACGTTGGTGCTATTCTAATTGTTGTTAAACCCCCTGAGCCCCCTTGTCAGGCAAAGAGGAATGGTGAGAAAAATATCCTATTTTCTTTCTTTTTTGGCTACCTATCAAAATTGGGGAAAGTGTCATGGTATACAGCATATATATATATATATATATATATATATATATATATATATATATATATATATATATATATATATATATATATATATATATGTGTGTATATATATATATATTATTACTATCCGAGCTACAACCCTAGTTGGAAAAGCAAGATGCTATAAGCCCAGGGGCTCCAATAGGGAAAAATAGCCTAGTGAGGAAAGGAAATAAGGAAATAAATAAATGAAGAGAACAAATTAACAATCAATCATTCTAAAAAAAGTAACAACGTCAAAACAGATATGTCATATATAAACTATTAACAACTTCAAAAACAAATATGTCATAAATAAACTATAAAAAGACTCATGTCCGCCTGGTCAACAAAAAAGCATTTGCTCCAACTTTGAACTTTTGAAGTCCTACTGATTCAACTACCCGATTAGGAAGATCATTCCACAACTTGGTAACCGCTGGAATAAAACTTCTAGAGTACTGCGTAGTATTGAGCCTCATGATGGAGAAGGCCTGGCTATTAGAATTAACTGCCTGCCTAGTATTACAAACAGGATAGAATTGTCCAGGGAGATCTGAATGTAAAGGATGATCAGAGTTATGAAAAATCTTATGCAACATGCATAATGAACTAATTGAACGACAGTGCCAAAGATTAATATCCAGATCAGGAATAAGAAATTTAATAGACCGTAAGTTTCTGTCCAACAAATTAAGATGAGAATCAGCAGCTGAACTCCAGACAGGAGAACAATACTCAAAACAAGGTAGAATGAAAGAATTAAAACACTTCTTAAGAATAGATTGATCACCGAAAATCTTAAAAGACTTTCTCAATAAGCCTATTTTTTTTGTGCAATTGAAGAAGACACAGACCTTATATGTTTCTCAAAAGTAAATTTGCTGTCGAGAATCACACCTAAAATTTTGAAAGAGTCATACAAATTTAAAGAAACATTATCAATACTGAGATCCGGATGTTGAGGAGCCACCGTCCTTGACCTACTTACAATCATACTTTGAGTTTTGTTAGGATTCAACTTCATACCCCATAATTTGCACCATGCACTAATTCTAGCTAAATCTCTATTAAGGGATTCACAACCCCAGATCTACATTCAGGGGATGGAATTGATGCAAAGAGAGTAGCATTATCTGCATATGCAACAAGCTTGTTTTCTAGGCCAAACCACATGTCATGTGTATATAGTAGGAAAAGTAATGGGCCAAGAACACTACCCTGTGGAACACCGGGTATCACATTCCTAAACTCACTATGGTGCCCGTCAACAACTCTTTGAGATCTATTACTTAAAAAATCAATAATAATGCTAAGAAACGACCCACCCACTCCCAACTGTTTCAGTTTGAAAACAAGGGCCTCATGATTAACACGGTCAAAGACAGCACTAAAATCAAGGCCAATCATACGAACTTCCCGATCACAATCAAGGGATTTCTGTACAGCATTAGAGATTGTAAGAAGGGCATCACATGCTCCAAGGCCTTTACGAAAACCAAATTGCAAACTAGGGAGTAGATGATTACCTTCAGCAAACCTATTAAGACGTTTTGCCAGAAGACGTTCAAAAACTTTAGATAATATGGGAGTTATGGAAATTGGGCGGTAATCAGTGGGACTTGAGCTACCACAAACACATTTACATAGAAGAGTAACATTACCAATTCTCCAACAAGTGCTAAAAGCTCCTCTTCTTGCTAACTTGCGCAAAATAACAGATAACTTTGGAGCCAAGAAAGCTGCTGTCTTTACATAAAACAAAGGAAAAATACCATTTGGGTCTACACCTCCGTAAGCATCAAGGTCCATCAACAGAGCTTTAATCTTACAAGATCAAAAAGCTAAACTAGTTAGTTTAGCCTCAGGAAAAAGGAATGAGGAAGTTCAAGTTTTTCATTACTCTGTTTACTGTCAAAAACCTCAGCCAAAAGGGTTGCCTTTTCCTTTGGACAGTGAGTGACTGAGCCATCTGGTTTAAGTAAATGAGGAACTGTTGCATCTACACCAAAGAGTGCAGATTTAAGGGTTAACCACCATTTATGTTCCTGAGTTGTACCAGAAAGGGTTTCTTTTATGGTTAAATTGTATTCCTTTTCTGTGGAGGCATAAACTCTCTGAGGAAAAGCTCGAAGCTGAGTATAGTTGTTCCAGGTCAAATCTGATCTGTAACCCATCCAAAGGTGATAGGCCTCCTGCTTCTCCAAATAAGCACGTCTACAATCATCATTGAACCACGGTTTGTCCTTCACTCGGTACCTTAGCACACGAGAAGAGATACGCCTATCAATTATGATGACTAGATTCTCATTCAAAGGGACAACAGGATCTACACTATTCTATAATTGTGACCAATTCAAGTACAAAAGATCATGCAAAATCCCATTCCAGTCTGCTTGGGATTTCATATAAATTTTACAAGAATATGATATATCAGGAACAGGCTGCTTAGTCTTCACTAATAATGAAATCAAGGCATGATCAGATGTCCCAACTGGAGAACCAACCTTACTAGTTATAACACCAGGGGAGTCAGTGTACACGAGGTCCAAGCAATTACCAGACCTATGAGTAGCTTCATTTATGATTTGCTCACAGCCTGATTCAGAGGCAAAGTCTAAAGATAGAACTTAACCACTCCCTATGGTGAGCATTAAAATCACCAACAAAGACAAAAGAAGCCTTTCTATCATCATCTTGTATCTTAGCCATAATGGTAAGAAGACAATCGAAGATAGAATCATCCATGTCTGGATTCCGGTAGATCGAACACAAATAAAAGTTGTTATGCCTGCCACAAACTCTACCTGAATCTCATGACAACCACATTGATAGCAGGACCTATGAGAAGCAGGGTACTCGGTCCTAATATACACCGCCATTCCCCTGGCCCTAGGGATGGCATCACGTTTCAACATTATTGGCTTCTTAAAACCAGTTATAAGGAGCTCAGATGAGTGCCTCATATTAGATATATATAATATATATAATCCAGCCACTGAGTAGTCAGTGACGGTCCCTACTCCAGGTATGTGGATAGGGTACATTCATGACTGGCCTATCTAAACGGTGTCTAAATATATTTGCTCAAGAAACGCACGATATGCCTCTGAATGGATTGCAAGATCAAAGAATGCACGAGCACATCCTGACTGGGAACGCAAATGGATATGGACAATGGAAACCCTCTATTCTAAGAATTGGAACAATAAATCTTAGTGCACTTAAGGAGAAGGATGATGAGGAGGTGATAATGCTAATGAAGGAAAGGTAATTAGACATCGATGGTCTTTGTGAAACTCAATTGACTGGACAGGGCAAAAAGTTACGACAATTATCATCTTATTTATAGTGGAGGAAGAGAAGTAAAGCACAGAGACTGTAGAGCTTTCTCAAAGGATATGTTGTATATAAAAATGAAAGTACTTTAAGCTTTCCACTTGCTTTATGAACACATAAGATAAGTTTTATTTAAGATTATGCACCTCAAAAAGGTCGTCCACAGGAAGAAAACCAAGAATTTTATGAAAACCTGCAGGAAGTGAAAAATTCTGTATCCTACAGTGATAATGTAATAATTCTCGGTGATATGAATGGACATGTAGGTAGAGAAAGATTAGGGGTGAACAATATTACTGGAACCTTTGGTATAGGTGATAGAAAAAGAGAAGGTGAGAGATTATTAGATATTTGCCATCAAAATGGTCTTTCAATAAGGAATGCTTATTACAAACATAAAAAGAATCATAAGTGGACATTGTAGAGATGGAATTCTGCTTTGAACAATTATACTGACAGGTAAATGGAAGACTTAGCATTGACTTATAATCGAAATCTATTTAGAGACATAAAGAACATTCCTTCTGTCTTGTGTAACTCGGATCACAGACTAGTACCTGTGAAATTAAAGTTGAGGAAGCCAAAAGTTAGAAGAGCATAGGCTGTAAAAAGGTTTTTAGTTGAAAACGTCAAGCAAGAGGAATGCCTAGGAAATTATAAACAAACTATTAGTATTGCTAAAGATGAATGGGAGGATACAAGCAACATAAATGATAATTGGTTATATTTTAACAATGCCATTGTAGGAACTGCAACAGATATTGTGTTGCGCAAAACCATTTATTGAAGAAGACGTAAACAAACAGCTTGGTGGACTGAAAAACTACAGTTGGCAGGTAAAGAAAAAAATGAAAAGATTTAGAAAATGGATGAAGACACGCCACACCGAAGACAAAAACAATTATAACACAGCAAGGCACGAAGTTGAAAGGGTAAAGCGAATTGCTAAACAAGAATCATCTGAGTAAAGAGGAAATTATCTGGAAAATAATTTGATGGCACAAAGAAGCTCATATACCATATGGCAAACAATTACAGGAAAGAGTTACGTATGCAATTAAAGACGAGAATGGAGGAAACTTACTTACAGAGCCAAGGTACATTGCACTTAGGTGGAGGAATCATTTTGAAAATCTCCTTAACCCACCTGGTCTAGATGTTGAAGAATTTGAAGTCAACTACCAAGTAAATGGCAGTGAGGAGCCTGACGTAACGATAGACGAACTTAATAATGATCTGGAAAAGATGAAAAATGGCAAAGCTCCAGGAGATGATGACATACCTGCTGAATTACTAAAGATTTTGGGAGTGATGACATACCTGCTGAATTACTAAAGATTTTGGGAGATGCAGGAACTTTTTGGTTCCTTGAACTCTGTTGGTTTCTGGAATGAAAGGGAAAATCCAGTTGACTGGGGCCTTGATATTATATGTCATATATACAAAAAAGGGGATAAGCCAAACTGTCGAAATTATAAGGGCATATCCTTGATACCACATGCCATAAAAGTTTATGAAAGAATGCTGGAAAATAGACTTGTAGATTGCGTGGAACAAAAACTTGGTGATTGGCAGTGCAGATTCAGACCCAATCCAGGAACTAAAATGATATTTGAAAAGATTTGGGAGTGGGACAAAGAGAAATATGTGGTTTGGCTTTCATTGACCTTGAGAAAGCATTTGACCGATTATCAAGGATGAAATTATGTGATATACTAGATGATGATTACTACAATATACCCCCTAAATTGAAAAGAGTAATACAAGGTACATATCAGAACACAAATGCCGAGTGAAGACTCAGGGAGCTGGGCATGACTGTCAGGTGTAAGACAAGGAAGTGTGTTGTTCCTACTATTATATATAATACACTTGGATAAGTGCATGCGTGTAATACACAAAGAAGATTATAGAATAATTACTTTAGCTTATGCAGATGATAAAGCTGTAATAGCTGGTACGCAAGAAGACCCCCAGACAACGTTGATAAAAGGGAATGATGCTCTAACACCAAAAGTAATGAAAATCAATAAAGAAAAAACTGAGGCAATGTTAGTGACAAGAACACCGGATGAAATAGACATATCTCTGGAAGACCATACATTGAAACAATGCAGACAGTTTGAATACCCTGAAGTAATGTTTAGTGAAACAAAAGACTAAAATTGAAATAGACAACCGAATAACGAAATTCAGTAACAACTTGAGGATGCTTTACACACTACTTGGAAGACCTTTACATTCCTAGAAGAGTAAAAGTGCTTATATATACAACAGTATTGAGACCAATTTTAATGTACGGCCAAGAATCGTGAGGGCTAACAAGCAAAACCAAAACCAAATTACAAGCAGCAAAAAATGAGGGTTTTACATTCGATTAAGGGAGCCTCAAAACTTGAGAGACTGAGGAATGATGCCATCAGAAATGAAGTGGGTGTTGAGAGTATATTAGATTTGATAGAAAGTGGCCAGCCACGTTGGTGTAGACGTGTTAAAAGAATTGAAGATCATAGATACCCAAAACAATTTTTAAAATGGGTACCAGATGGTAGATGGCCCATAGGAAGACCAAGAATTAGATGGAGGGACAACATTGAGATGGCAATTGAGAAACGAGGATCATCTGTTCAAGAGGTCGTGGGACAGCAAGTGTATTTGGAACGCGTGGAAAGGGGAAGATTCTGCAGACTGGGGCATGACGACTGACAGGCTTTAAATTTACCTTGCGTCTGGCGAGAAAGGTAAGAATACATATATATATATATATATATATATATATATATATATATATATATATATATATATATATATATGTTTATATATATATATATATATATATATATATATATATATATATACTATATATATCTATATGTATATATATAAGTATATATATGTGTATATATGTATATATATACACACACACATATATATATATATATATATATATATATATATATATATATATACATATATATATATATGTATATATATATATATATATATATATATATATATATATATATATATATATATATATATATGTGTGTGTGTGTGTGTGTCTGTGTGTGTCTGTGTGTGTGTGTGTGTTCGTGTGCATGTGTTAGAGTAAAAAATGTCCTATCGATAATTTCATGAAGTAGCTACAATTTCCAGTGAATACAAGTAATCACTGAAAATTCCAGTGATTACAAGAAATCATTGAAATATGAGACGACCTATTACACAAATTCTTTGTCTGTATTTCAGTGAAAGTGTAAGTATAACAGTAGCCTATTCTTTTTTAATTTTTTTGCGATGTTAGGAAATCAATATAAGGGTTTTAATCCTTCGATTATCATAGAAAGATAAGAAGCCTTAATATGTATAAAGTATAACAGTTATTGATATTGATAAAATAATTTTGAATGCTGCATTTCAGAATCAACTCCTACAAAATCATTCAGAGATAGTTAACAGACCATTAATAATAGCATGACTAATGTAAATGGCTTTCGATATCACGCAATTCAATGCACAAGTGTAGGCTATTATGGTAGAGGATTCCAGTATATGAATGCCATAGGCTTTACTTCGCAGGAATGAATTGATCAATATGTTATCTAATCAAGACTAAACCTGAAGAGTAATTGCTCCAGATGAATAGCGAAGCAGCCAATCGTAATATCCACCGAAGTATACTGTTCATCCTATGTCTCCAATCCAATCACTTCACCAGAGTTGAGCTTTCTCTTAAGTATGTTCTCGGATGATGAAAAAAAAAAAAAAAAAAAAAGAACGAAAGCGACCAAGAACTGGCAGTGTCATCGTACAACCTATTTTGATTCATGAGTTTTCATGCCGCACGCAACTTGATCTCATGTGGATGCAATCAATCCATGAGCTGGAGTTCTTACAAATGGATATTAGTCTAAAAATATCCCTTAGCCAAATTTGTGCTTCTCCGCTTATTGACATCAAAGCAATTTACTTACAATTTTCAGGAGAGATGCACTGTGACACACATAGACCCCATTCAAATTTGGGCATCAAATGGTCAAGAATAAGGGCAAAACCATAATGACTCGCACGGCCACAATTGATTTTTGACTAAAACTCCGTCAATTATTATCCGATATACTTAACACTAAAACAAAATTTTTCATTTCCCGGTGCTGAAAGTATAATTCTATATATCAAAACAGTGAAAATGCATAGTTTTGAACATTAATAATTTCAAAATTCAAGGGACGGCCAATTTTCTGTCACTGAGCTACAGAGGGACCAACGAGTACAATTTCAAAGCCACATTTGCTCTTTAAGATAACGCTATGAGCTTTTACTTTCTGTTATCTTGAATGGTAAAATTGAACATCACCCGATCTCAGAAAGTTCAGATTCAAACTCGTTTGCTATTGCTGACAGATACTGCACAACAAAAACATTTAGAGCAATGGCCGTGTTTTCGTGAAGGTTCGCGTATGAAGGACGGCCTTTGTCGTGTCTGTGTCATTCCACTTGTTCACATTTATTATTACATTGTTTCCTAATTACTATTGTTTTGTCGATTTAATATTACGCACAGTATCTTATCAATATAATTTACACCGTTCAGTACTTACACTTATTCACTGATCCATGTTTTCAGTAATTACATGAAATCACTGGAATTTTCAGTGATTACACGTATTCACTGAAAAATGTAATGATTTCATCGAATCACTGATTTTCCGTTTTCACTGTAACGCACGTACATACATCTCTCTCTCTCTCTCTCTCTCTCTCTCTCTCTCTCTCTCTCTCTCTCTCTTTATACGCGCGCACACACACACACACACACACACACACACACACACACACACATATATATATATATATATATATATATATATATATATATATATATATATATATATATATATATATATATATGTACATGTATATATATATGTGTATACAGTACATATATATATGTATATATATACATACATATATATATATATATATATATATATATATATATATATATATATATATATATATATATAAATTATATATATATACATACTGTATATATATATATATATATATATATATATATATATATATATATATATATTTGTATATATACATGCATATATGTACATATACATAAATATATATATATATATATATACATATATATATATATATATATATATATATATATATATATATATATATATATATATATATATATATATATATATATATAATGGATTTTGAGCGAAGCGAAAAATCGCGAAAAATCTATTTTTGGGTGAGATGGCCATGTCGTCCTGATGGAAGTTCCTATAGGGTAGCTTCCTAGGGTATATTACAACTACGGCGATATTCCCAGAGAATTTACCTTAAGGTACCAGAATTCTAACTCCTGGAGCGAGTATCCCTCGTGAAAGGGATATCGCGACATATCTGAGGACGTATTCTAGACACGTCACATGGCAATCTACATCCTGGACAGAGATTTCGTCTCGTAGGAGGTGATTGGCGAGATACGAATTCGGGAAAGAAAAAGGGGAGCCGCTCCCAAGGCTTCCCTATCCCCCGATTCGTATGCGTGCCTGGCGCCAATCCTGGCGCCATCTGTATTCCTTGTAGCGTACACGAGGTGCTACAGATTCTGTATGTAGGGAGGGGTCCTACAGCCCTTTCTTAGAAAGGCAAGGGCGGGTCCATCAGGACGACATGGCCATCTCACCCAAAAATAGATTTTTGGCTTCGCTCAAAATCCGTTTTTTGGGCTCAAGCCATGTCGTCCTGATGGAAGTGTACCAGAGCATTACTGTATCTGTGGATTCTCAGAACGTGCCGTACTCCCCGGAGGTAATTTTTTCCCGGTCGACTAGACCTAGAGACCTAAGATGTTACCGTTATACATCTTTTCAACTAACTATAAACTATGTTAGAGCTTCCTGCCCCCTACAGGGAAGAGTACTACTAGACTCTGGAAAAGTCTCGAAGAGTACATATATCTATGTATGAATACCAGGCAAGCTAATATAGTGGTCTCGCCCTATATTAAGTAAAGCATAGTTTGTATAGAACCACTGCGTCAATATATATTGACCAGTAATCCGCACAATACTTGTATTGGACAAAGGTTTATATCCGCATAGGAAGAAACTAATAAAACCGCCCTCGTCCCTTTATGGGACGGAGTCCTCCCATTAGGGGACTACATAAACCAATGCAACATAGATTGCATAACAGAACAATTCTATCAGAATTATCCCAGATAAGATACATAGAATTAAAATGCTCAATTATACCAATAAATTGACACAGGTGAAAGAGATGCAAGGTTCTCAAGAACAAGTTTATTGACAGACAATAAACAGACAGGTTAACAACAAATATATATATATATATATATATATATATATATATATATATATATATATATATATATATATATATATATAAATATATATATATATATATATATATATATATATATATATATATATATATATATATATATAAAAAAGAGGATAACCCAAAACTTTAAGCATAAGTATGATAGTAAACAGAACTTGTTTATCTGAAAGAAAAACCATTAAACACCACTTTAATAAGATACCGAGGTATCAAGTCATAAAAGTCTGTATTACAAATCAATCACATTAGCGTTAGAAACGCTCGGCACACATGTCTGTACTTATGCTAGGTTCACCTTTGAAAGAAGGAACAGTCTATGTAGGCACTTGGTGCCCTCATTTAGTTTGTAGTACAGTATGTACCTACACACTCACCCTGGACTTAATCGTCCCAATTAAGACCACTGTTCCTCGCAGAGTTAAACAGTAGGGTTAACTACACGACCCACTGCTACCACAGATCTCTTAAGTTCCTCTACTTGCTTCGCATAGTGGCGAAAGAACACCCTGGAAGACTTCCAGCCCGTGTATGAACGGAGATGTTCAAAATCCATACAATTAAAGAAATTTAGGGATGAGGCAACTTTCCTCGGATCGTGACCTGCGGGTGTACTGTCAGGATCCGCTCTGCGAATAAAATATGTGATTTTCGCTCTGAGTTGATTCAGAGATAAATTTGAGCCTGATGTTTCTCCCCTGAATAGTTGACCACCCTTGAAGTCTGAAGTTCTGCGAAGATAGACCTTTAGGCATTCTACTGGACATAGAGATGCATCTTCTTTCAGAGGGTAGATTCTCCAGGGACCCCACCTGTTGGTGGGTAACTCATTCTTGGCAAGAAACGTAGGATCCGGAAACAGGTTCAGATCCCCCCCATCCAGGAACTGAACACGACCTGCCTCTCTCGAGAGGGCTACGATCTCACTAACCCTGGCCCCGGACGGGAGTGCAAATAGGAAAATAACTTTTTGCGTCAAATCCTTTAACGTACATTCTTCATTGCTCAACAGGGAGGCGAAATGAAGAACTTTGTCTAAAGACCATGAGATGGGCTTTGGAGGTGCTGAAGGTCTGAGCCTAGCGCAGGCTTTCGGAACTTTATTAAAGATCTCGTTACCTAGGTCGATCTGGAAGGCAAATAAAATGGGTCTCATCAAAGCAGATTTACACACTGAAATCGTGTTAGCTGCCAACCCTTGGCCATGGAGGTGGATTTAAGAAAGATAAGCAGAAGTCTGTTGAGATCTCCTGCGGATTCTTTGCCTTTACAAAGGCCAACCATTTTCTCCAAGATGACTCATATTGCCTTCTAGTCGCTTTGCACTTATATTCCTCTAGGAAGTCTATGCTGGCTTTCGAAATCCCCAAACGCTTTCTCACCGCAAGGGTGAGAAAATCATGAGCTGCAGGGTCCGGGTTTTCTGTAATGAAGCGCAGACAGTCGACTTCTGGACTCGCTGGGTCAGAACTGGATGTGGTAGCGGCACAAACTTCATCTGTAGTTCCAACGCCAAGGGGAACCACATACTGTTCGGCCACTTGTGGGCCAATATTGCCGCTACCCCCTTGAAGGATCTCAGTTTGTTGAGGACCCTCAACAGAAGGTTGTGAGGAGGGAACAGATAAATCCTGGACCATCTGTTCCAGTCGAGGGACATCGCGTCCACTGCTTCCGCTAAGGGGTCCTCGTACGGGGACACGTACAGGGGCAACTTCTTGTTGTCTTTCGTCGCAAAGAGGTCTATCTGCAGTTCTGGGACTTGATTCAGAATGAAGGAGAATGATCCTGCGTCTAAGGACCATTCCGACTCTATCGGTGTGAACCTGGATAGAGCGTCCGCTGTCACATTGCGGACTCCTTGAAGGTGAACTGCCGACAGGTACCACTTCTTCTTTTCCGCCAATCGGAAAATGGCTAACATCACTTGGTTGAGAGGTGGTGACCTCGACCCTTGTCGATTCAAGCATCTCACAACCACCTCGCTGTCCATCACCAATCTTATGTGGATCGAGTGACGCGGGGAGACTTTCTTTAAGGTAAGGAGCACTGCCATAGCTTCTAGAAAGTTTATATGAAAGGTCCTGAATAGCTTGGACCAAGTCCCCTGGACTTTTTTCCGATGAGAGTGACCTCCCCATCCCTCCTTCGAGGCGTCTGAGTGAATCGTCATCGACGGGGGAGGTGGCTGAAGAAGAACCGACTTCTTTAGATGTCTGGCTTGGGACCAAGGTCTGAGAAGAGTACGTAGCCGAGGCGGCACTGGTCTTCTCAGATCTCTTCGCGCGTTTGATACATACCTTCTCCAAACTCCGGTTGCATCCTTTAGCTGTGCTCTTAGCACTGGGTCTGTCACTGAAGCAAACTGGAGAGAGCCAAGTACCCTCTCCTGTTCGCGTCTTGATATCCTTTCGGAATCTAGAAGTCTCTTGACAGAGCCCGCTATATCCTTCCTTTTCTTCGTCGGGATGGAGAAACTGTGTGACAAAAGGTCCCAGTGGATTCCCAGCCACTGGAACTTTTGGGATGGAGAAAGTCGAGACTTTTTTCTGTTGATCTTGAAGCCTAGGTACTCTAGGAACTGGATCACCTGACTGGAAGCTTGCAACCATTCGGTCTCGGATGCTGCCCACACCAGCCAGTCGTCCAGGTAGGCTACTACTTGAATTCCCTTTAGGCGTAATTGTTTGAGAGCTGCGCTCGCAAGCTTCGTAAAAATCCTTGGGGCTATGTTTAGCCCGAATGGCATGGCTCTGAAGGCGTATAGTCTCCGTTGTAGCCTGAACCCTAGGTAGGGGGAGAGTCGACGGCTGATTGGAATGTGCCAATAGGCGTCTGACAAGTCTATAGAGACTGAGTATGCCCTCTTGGGCAGTAAGGTCCTTATGTGTTGCAGTGTTAGCATCTTGAATTTGCAATTCACTATGAACTTGTTGAGTGGTGACAAGTCCAGAATGACTCTGAGCTTTTCCGAGTCTTTCTTGGGAACACAAAACAGCCTCCCTTGGAATTTGATGGACTTCACCTTTCGGATCACCTTTTTCTCCAACAGTTCTTGAACGTACGGGGGTGGAGTGTTGGAAAAACCGAAGGCACGGGGGTGGAGTGCTGTACCAGCTCCAGCCCAATCCATTCTTGAGTAGGCTTTGGTCCCAGGGATCGAAGGTCCAGCGATCCCAAAATTTCATCAGTCTCCCTCCTACCGGTATCGTTTCACTTGGACTGCCGTCCTGAGGTCTTGCCTCCCTGACCACGACCACCTCTGAATCCCCTTCCCCTTGAGGGGCGCCTAGACGAGCCTCTGGCTGCTCCTCTAGGTTTTGCACGAAAGGAAGAAGACTGTCCTTCGAACGTTGGGGTGAATGTGGTTGACTGACCTGGCACAGCCCGGGGTACCCACTGAAAAGTAGTCGGGGTTTGTGCCACCATCTGGGGCACTGGAGGCAATGGCAATTGCAGTTGCTGTTGCTGTCTAAAAGGCTTGGCTGGCCGAGACGGTAGCCTAGTCCTCATATTCTTCCTCTTTGGTTGAGGACCCTCATCCGGGGAAGATTTTCTTTTGATAGCCAGGCCCCACTTCTGGAGAAGGTTTCTATTCTCCACGGCGGCCTTATCAACAACCTCTTTGACCACATCGGTAGGGAAAAGGTCTTTTCCCCAAATGTTGGAGGAGATTAACTTCCTTGGCTCGTGTCTCACCGAAGCCCCGGTGAACACGAACTCCCTGCAAGCTCTCCTTGCCTTGACGAAGCCATAAAGGTCCTTCGTCACTGTGGCTAGGTGAGACTTAGCCACTACCATGAACATTTCATGGACCTTGGGGTCACTTGCCATCATCTCAAGAGTAGTCTGATGAGACATTGAGGCAGCCAGTCTTTCTTTTGTCTCGAACTCTCTTCGTAAAAGAGAGTCGGACAGCTTGGGGAGGTCCTCGCCGAATTGCCGTCCGGCAACATCAGCCTCCAACTTTCCCACTGAGAATGTCAGATGGACATCCTTCCAGTCTTTGTGGTCCATAGGCAGGGCCAGCGACAAGGGTTTACACTCCTCCAGGGAGGGGCAAGGCTTGCCGGCCTCGACTGCCTTTAGGACAGCCGCAAACCCTTTCTGTAAAAAGGGGAAGGCTCTAGCAGGAGAGGACACAAAAGAAGGGAGCTTCTTGCTCAATGCAGCTACCTTCGAGTTAGAGAAGCCCCTCTCTTTCATCGAGGATGAAAGTAGGGCTTGAGCCTTAGCGTGGTCCATAATTATGACCTCCTTCGGCTCTGTCTCCTCCCTTGAAGCTGGTTCAGCCGGACATAGCAGTCCGGATATGATGCCTTGCTGGGCCAGAATTCCACCTCTTCTAGGGGAACTGAACCCAGCTTATCCGAGATGACGATCTTTCCAGTCGTCATCGGCATGTGCTCAGCATACCTCCATGGGTTAGCATCTGAGCATACGGGAAGGTCTTTCACATTGAGCCTTTTCCGGGGCCCATGTGATTCTGCCAGGGACTGCATACGCAGTTCCATAGCAGCCGCCTTCTCCTGATTCTCCTTCTGCATTTGTTGGATCATTCCAACAATCGAAGAGAGGGCCTGTCCCAGTTCTACTGGGAGACCAGCCGATGTTGAGGGGATAGGCTCCGGAATCTGAACCGGAGTAGCCGACACCTCGTCGACCTCATCCTCTACGACATCCGGGGTTTGAACTTCATCCTGACCTTCTGCCAGGAGGTCTTGTTCCAAACGTTTGTCCAGGTCAGACATCCTGTCATCTAACTGGATGTCTTGCATCGCGACTGCGAATTCCACGTCCACCTGGACTTGATCTTGAGGGATCTCCTCTTGAGGCTGGGGAATCACTGCATCAGCTGATGCCTGGGGAAAAAGATACGCCCTCATCTTCTCACTTGGAAGATAAGGCCCAGAGGTGTTCTTCTTGAAGCCCCTTACCCAAGTACGAAGCTTATCCCTTGCTATATCCCTTGATTCCGCCGTTCTAGGGGAATCAAAACCCTCAGTAATCAGGTTAGTGCATACAGTACATACCTGAGGGTCCCAATACTGGAGATCATCCTTGGAGACAGCGCATGCTGCGTGTCTCCTACAACACTCATGTCCGCAGAGGTTCTTGCTGCGGACGTTGCAGAAAACATTTCCGCACTTCGGAGGGTCCTCCTGTAAAGAGAAGAAATTTCCATGAGTATCAAGTGAACTATGTATCACTGGATATGCATAGTATAGCATAACAATTCATAAAGGAAAGACACACACTTGTGTTTCCCTCACAACCCATTGTTGCAGCCTTCCAGATAATAAAATCAAAATGGTTTATCTCTTCTAGAGTAACCAATGCAAGGTTTCCAGAGGAAACAGGTGGAGCTCACACCTAAGCAATGATTTTAAAATCCTGGATAATAGACAGGGAAGAACTCAGCTTCCTATCTGAGGGCAACAGCAAAGGGATGTGCAAGAAAACACAATAGTGTTAGAAGATACAGTGCTGTACCAAAACCCTTACTATAGTTTTCTTCTTACTGTATATGCTATACAGAAGAATACTAGTACAGTATAGGGGGATGTGTGCCGGCCTGCCTTTGCCGGCCGGCACACACCACAACTAGCTTTAAAGTATACTACTTAACAGCTATAGGGCGGCAGCACTCTGGTTCAAATGCCTGTGCCGGTCGGCAGCAACTGCCGGCCGGTAACAGCCAGTGTTGGCCGGCAATGGCTGCCGGCCAGCAACTACACAAGGTAGTACCCAGCTGCCGGCCACACTCTTGGTGACCGGCAGACAAGGGCTGACATAAGCCGGCCGGCAAAGGTACAAGACCGATGCCAGCCGGCAGCAAAAGAACCAGAGGACTACACCTGCCCGGCTGCCGGCCTATGAGGCCGGCAGCCGGGCAGGTACAGCACTAGAAGAAAAATAGAATGGATGCCGGGATAAGAGTGTACACAACCTCCAAGCCCGGCAACCGAAAGAGTGCATATAAGGAAGGGGAGAAACTAATTCAGGCTTCCTTGACCAATGCCGTCCGGCTCTGCCGGCAGGCATGGATGAGGGACCAAGAGAGGTCCGGGCAGCACTCGAAAACATAAGACCCTTGCCGGCCAGCAGCTCTGCCGGCCGGCAAGGGGCTGAGTCAATTCCACATCCTAACCTATACTAGGTCCAGAAGTAGAACGCCGTACAGTACAGTAAGACCCCTGCCGGCCAGCTCTGCCGGCCGGCAAGGGGCTGAGTCAATTCCACATCCTAACCTATACTAGGTCCAGATGTAGAACGACGTACAGTACAGTAATGGCTAGGCCATTACGAAGAAAGAGGGGGAAGGGACAAGAGGGTCCTGCCAACCTTGCTTTAGTGACAGATCACCCGCAGCCAAGAAACTTATCTTAGCCTAAGGGAGATCTAAGGGGAAAGGCCAGCAATACTTGCCAGCTTCCAGAGCACCAAAGCAAGGAAGGCATTGCTACTCCCAAGGGAAGAACTTATCCTCCCCCGAGAACAGCAACAGGACTAGTCTGGTAGATCACAAAAGAAGGAATCATATCCACAGAAACCTTCGGTAGTGACCTAAGGGAGCTAAGCTCCCTTTGTATGTGTTAGGTCAGCGAGGGGGACTCAGCCCCAAGCCAGACAACACAGACTCAGACTAAAAACTCTGTTGTTCTGTCCCTCTTGAACCATAACTACAGGAACAGGAAGGTACAGTAACACCCTAGTATAGTTTTATCGAAAATAAATTCGGAAAAAAACACTTAGGGATAAGCCCAAGGCTTAAACAGAGGGAAAGGGATTGCATACCTTCTCCGAAGAAAAGAAAGCAACCGGGGAGTATGATAAAGTATACTAAGGCTCCATAAGCAACTAGCCTAGGCACCAAGAGAATCGATTACCTAATTCACCGAAACTCACTCGTATACTATCTTGGAAATATTCCACACAGTCTAAAATGTATAAAATATAGCCTAAAGCTTCAATAAAATTTTAATTACACTCGGAAAAACCATAATCATGCATGAAGTACTAGGACCAAACGACTAGGCTACATGGCCTAGCGTAGGCCAGAATGGCGAATACTTCGCCAAATAATACTAAGCACGAAAGGAAATCCTATGTAATGCTAAATAGCTAAAATTTATTAAAGCAAAACAACCAGGAATGTCGCTCTGACTAACTAACTTATACCTAGCGAGCGACAGCGTCCAAGACGCCTCTGGTAGGCTACGGCTCTTGTATCAAAGATTAATCCTATTAATCACTCAAAATTTTACCAAGAGCCTACATTTATACATAACAGACACTATACTCAACTTATCAGAGGCCGACGAAGATAGAGAAGCCATGAAAAGTCAAATAAATCCAAGATTTGCGATAAAAACAGGAAAAAACACCGAGTTGTTAAGCTACGCAAAAAGGAATACAGATGGCGCCAGGATTGGCGCCAGGCACGCATACGAATCGGGGGATAGGGAAGCCTTGGGAGCGGCTCCCCTTTTTCTTTCCCGAATTCGTATCTCGCCAATCACCTCCTACGAGACGAAATCTCTGTCCAGGATGTAGATTGCCATGTGACGTGTCTAGAATACGTCCTCTGATATGTCGCGATATCCCTTTCACGAGGGATACTCGCTCCAGGAGTTAGAATTCTGGTACCTTAAGGTAAATTCTCTGGGAATATCGCCGTAGTTGTAATATACCCTAGGAAGCTACCCTATAGGAACTTCCATCAGGACGACATGGCTTGAGCCCAAAAATATATATATATATATATATATATATATATATATATACATATATATATATATATATATATATATATATATATATATATATATATATATATATATATATATATATATATATATATATATATATATATATATATATGTATATATATATATATATATATATATATATATATATATATATATATATATATATATATATATATATATATATATATATATATATATATATATATATATATATATACACACACACACACACACATATATACATATATATATATATATATATATATATATATATATATATATATATATATATATATATATATATATATATATATATATATATATATATATATATATATATATCAAGTCACTTCAACGTTCATGCTTTAACTCTGAATTGTGGATGAGGCCACTGTGAAACAAATGCGTGTGGAAATAGCTGTTGAGGCCATAATGGAGGCAGCCACAATGTTAAATGATGTTTAAGTATCCTACCAAGAATTGATAATATTACAAGTGAGATAATGTGGTAAATGTGCCACTGAACAACTGATATGTTGCGTTGAAGGTGTGGCCGGAGGAGGTGAAGATTCTAGAGAAATTGGGAGAGGAATAATTGTTCCTTTGGTAAAAAGTAGAAGTGATTGGGTAGATTCTAAGATTTGTCAATACAAAAGTGTATGTGATATCCCTTTGCAGTGTATGAATCCATTAGAATTAAGAAGTAAGACAGATAACAGAAGAACAAATAGACAATAGAGATAAAGGGTTAGAAAAGTAAATAGGTGAGTTAATTATGCACACATCAATTCGAGAAGTTATTGACTAAAGTGATAGGAACATTATATGTGACATAAAACATAATTTATTGGTGGTGATTAAATGTTTCTAAACTAAAATCTAAACCTGCATTAGACTATGCAGATTAAATAATTGTTTTAGTGTACAGTACTAGAAAGTATGATGAAAATATATATTTTTTTTCAACCTCTTTGTAATATCCTAATGCAAGGGTGGAATGGTATGAAAAGGTAGAAAAAGGACTTTAGGTAGGTGTTGGATCTTAAACTAGGCAGGATCAAGAATGACAGTCAGCGTTGTTTCGTATCTTCATTGCAACTGATGCTGCTGCATCATGCACAGCAGAAGGAAATACAGATAGCCCGTGACGTAGACAATGACGTCACTTATGTGGGCGGAGCTTAGGCGCTGCAAGCAGCCTCATCTTACATCTCCCTCCCAAAATATTACGGGGGTAATATTTTCAAAACTTAAAAATGGCAATATCAAAAGCAGATATGACAAACAAAATTCTATACTCTCTTAATGTAAAACATAAGACATATAAGGTAAATCATAATCGTAATAATTAATGGTAACGTGAAGATGGGAGAGAGAGAGAGAGAGAGAGAGAGAGAGAGAGAGAGAGAGAGAGAGAGAGAGAGAGAAGAGAGAGAGAGAACAACATCGACAGCATTAACGTAACCTCAAATGAAACAATAATTACATCAGCATTGTAAGATGTGCACTAGAATTGAGTCGTGAATGCAACACCAACCTAACTTAAAATTTCCTACAAAATATAATTTTGTAAATATGAAATCAATGCACGTCTAAGTGCAGTAAAATAAAACAGAATTTTTCATTTCATAAATGCAAGATCGAAGCAGAGATTATTAAACATAATCGTTCATCCAGGCAGGGGCCTCTCTCTTCCTTGGAGGCCGTACCTCTGGCGCTGATGGGGAAACTTAGGCTCATGACCCACTTCGTCGTCGGTAGGAGTGGCTCCTCTTGTTTCATTGACGGGCAATTCAGTGACCTTGAGGTGTCTTCTGTTCCCTATGGACGGACGCCCACTACCATCTAGTCTCACGATGTACTGTCTATGAGGTCGTTGCTCGACTATGATTCCCAGCCTGTCCCAGGCCTTGGTCATCTGGTTCTGAATCCTAACGTGAGTGCCTGGCTCTAAGGGCGTTAGCCTCCTGTCACTGCCGCTTTCAATTATCTTCTCATTTTTCTCTGCTACTTGAAGTTCTCTTTTTCTAATGGATTTTCTCCAGTGTTGGTCTATCATATAGTTGAGTTTTGCAGTCGGTACACCATCCCGTAACTGTCTCCCAGTTGCCAGTTGCACCGGAGATTTATTTATACCTCTTAAAGGCATGTTCAGGTATTGTAGTATGGCCAATGATACCTTGTCGTTATCGAGGCTTCCAGTCCCACTGATACTTGTTCTAATTATCCTTTTCGAGGACTTAACCGCGGCCTCGGCTCTCCCATTTGACTGCGGATAGTGGGCCGATGATAGGCGTATGTCAACTCTCCATCTCCTGTAGAAGGTCATCATCTCTTCACTCACTAGGTTGGTGCCGCCTTCGGTAGACAATTGTTCGGGTGCTCCCCATCGAGTGAAGTAATGCCTAAGTTTTGTCATGACCTTTGCAGACGAGGTGCCATTGGGGAAGTGGGCTATTTCTAGCCAGCCTGTAAGCCTGTCACAATATGCCATATACATGCGTCCTTCGAGCTGAAACAGGTCCATGACAGTCTGTTGGAACGGATACTCTGGGGCAGGGGTCATTTTCATGACTTCGGCAGGAAGTGATGGTGCGTGGGCGTCGCATGATGTACATCGTGAACAATGATGCTGGAGGTCACCCTCGATGCCTGGCCAATAGACTGAATGTCTCGCTCTCCTCAACATTGTATCTAGGCCTTGATGTCCAGCATGGAGGTTGGCGGTTATCTGGTGACGGAGCCCTTCGGGAATGACAAGGCGGATGCAGTTGTCGTTGAAACAGTATGTGACCAGGTTGCCAGATATAGAGAGACGATCTCTGATGCCGTAGAAGGGCCTCAAACATGCAATTTCTTGAGATTTCTTCGGGTTCCAATCCCCTGCATTCACTCGAGCGACTAGCAGCTGATATGCTGGGTCGTCCAGGGCTGCCTCTTCAACAGTTTTCTCGTCTATAGTGCACTGCTCCTGTAGGTTTTCTGCGATTACTGACACCATAGCAATCGTTAATTCTTCGTTGAAGCTCGCATCCTGTCTATCTGGCGTCGTCCTCAGGGTAGGAAAACGAGAGAGAAAGTCAGCAGCATGATTTCTCTTGCCTGGTAGATATTTAACGTTAAAATTATACAATAATGTTTTCTCCTTTAATCTAAACAGTCTGGGGTTGGTAATGTCGCCGAGACTCCTATTGCCTAGTAACTTGACTAAGGGGCGGTGGTCCGTGACAATGGTTAAGTTCGGGCAGCCCAATAAGAACAACCTTGCCTTTTTTAAGCACCAAGCCACTGCAAGGGCTTTCCCCTCCGCAGCTGCATACCCAGACTCGGCGGGCGTGAGGATCCGACTGCTGCAAAGTGCTATTCTCCAACCATCTCTATAACAGAAGGGGGTTTCGACGGAGGTACAACTACAATATTGTTGGAGGATGACGAAGCCCACCCCCTCCTTACTCCAGTCAGTGACTGCAACAGTCGGCCGCAGCTTATCGTAGTAGGTGAGGCCGTCCTTGGCCAACTTGCAGACGATGTCTTGCACTTGACGAAACCTTTCCTGAAGGTACTCATCCCAATAGACCTGTTTGCCCGAGGGCTTCTTCAGCAGGTCTCTAAAGTGGGTCATGATGGGCGCCGTTGTCAGGAAGGTGGCCAGCTGATTGACAAAACCATACCATGACCTGATGTCGGATATTGTGGGCTTTTGGGGCATAGAAAAACTTTTTATGGCACATAAATAATCTTCTGAAGGCTTATAGGAGTCCCAACCGACGTCGAATCCGAATTTTTCTGGTTTCAAAGTGATGCCCTTGTATGCACAGACAGTGAGGAAGTCGTACACATGCCAAAAGGCGCTTTCTACGATCGAATCGTACAGAAGTGTATCGTCCACACATTTAAACTTCCTGGGTACTTCTTCAATTGCATCATCGAAACGGCGTGTATATGCGTCGGAGGCAGAACAAAGTCCCATTGGTGTCCTTCGGTATTGGTACCTACCCCAAGGTGTGATGAACGTGTTTAGCGGTATGCTCTCCTTGTCCAGTTCTACCTGATGAATTCCCCAATAGACGTCGGCCACAGTCTTGTATGAGCAAAGGGGAATGCTGGATACCATATCGAAGGGCGTAAGGGTATGGTGCGTTTCCCTTCTACAACTTGCATTAAGTTTTTGGTAGTCGACCGTACGTCTGGGTTGCCCCGTTTTCTTGGCCATGACCACCATACGTGAACACCATTCCGTGGGCTCTCCAGGGGGAGCTCTTTGTAGGACTCCTCTCTTGACGTCCTCCTCTAACTGGGCTTTCACCTCCTTTTCCCAGTGCTTAGGTACTGACGCAGGTGTGTGGCAGGCGTAAGGAACTGCGTCAGGTAATAAGTGAATATGGTGGGGTTCCCCATCCATTACCGGGAGGGGTTCCCTCTCGGTGTTGAAAGTCGTACTTGAAAAATGGGCTAATAACCAGTTTTCTAATCTGGCAATATTCTCCTCACTAGGGGGAAACGGAATGGCCGACGGTTTCACGGGTTGATTAGTTGCTTCCGCTAATGTAAGGGTTGTACTAGCTGCTGCGGGGGCAGAGTCCGTGAAGGGAGCGTGGTTAGGAAACGTTTCTGGCACAAGACCAAGTTTCTTGCAAGCATCCAGGGATAAATAAAAATCAATGGAGGACTTTACGAAGTATACTTCCTGAGTTGTATGCCTCCCCGTTTATTCTATTGTGCAAGAGGTTGAACCTAAACACTTCAGATGCAGGTTGGCGAAGTCTCGCAATCCTCCCTTTAACCTCAGCTTAGCTGGTTTTATGTTCAACGTCGCAAGAATAGCGGGTCCTGCAACACAAACCTGGGCACCAGTGTCCGGCACCGCTCGAATGCAGGACCACTCTCCCAAGTTGGCCAAGCATACATCAACACGAATAGTGGGTTGTGGGGACGGCCCATTCCGCAACCTTGCCTCTGCCGCCACGACTACTGCAATCACTGCACCCGCTATGTCCGACTCCTTGGACAGACCACTAACGTTATTCCTGGCACTCCGCCCTCTACAACACTTCTTTAGGTGACCGGTTTTACCGCACCCGTAACATGTCGTTCTTCTTGTTGGACGTGAAGAATACCCAGGCTATGATGAGTACCACAATTACCACAAAGACGCGATTGTACATTTACAGAGGTACTCCTGTCACACTTAGCAAGGGCGGCTGCCACCTCCACCTCGTGTTCCTCCTCGAACCCACCAAGAGCAGCCGCTCTAGGGGAGCTGCTAAGCCATGCCCTATTACGAAGGGCGTCGACACGGGCGCCCTCGAATGCACTGCACATGACTCTAAGGGAATTGATATCACGGATATTATTGCATGATTGAAACACTTGCCTTTTGAGCACTTTATCACTTAGGCCTACCATGAGCTTGCGCAAAAGCATATATTCGGATAAATCATGATTGCAATTAGGGCATGTGAATGCACAATCAGTAGCCTTTTGCATACACTTGATAAAATAATCATTAAAGGACTCACTAGGCTCTTGGGCAAAATAAAAAAACTCAAGCCACTGCACCGCTTGGTTAGAAGCTTTCACTACCATTTGCTTAACTGCATTGAATGCCTCTTCAGTAGACAGGGCACTCCACTGGGCATCAGTATACCTAGAATCGAGGGCACGTTGCAATATCGGAACACAATACAGCCTTATATGGTGAACTGCCTCGATAGGCTTCAACTTACAAAGTTGCAACCAATACTCCAATGACCGTTTCCAAGACCTAAAGGCTGCAGGGGACACCTCAGCCTCGCACTTTTCCGGAGCTGCAGACGAAGGGATCCTTGGTTGGGGGACATTGGTACCCAGGAGTGACAACGCTGTTATCTCGGCCTGAATATTCTGGATGGCTTGTTGCTGGGTTTGCAACACTTGGTGAGACTGCAGCACGGAAGCTGGCGACATCCTGACGCCGGTTCCAGAGGTTCCTGTCCTTGCAATCCTGCCCCTATGGGATGCAAATGAGGGTCGTCTCGACGGTGGTGCCATGCTGTGCCACGGTTATTATTGTAGGTCCTCTTAAAATCCTACTCACTGCGCCATGTTGGATCTTAAACTAGGCAGGATAAAGAAATGACAATCAGCGTTGTTTCGTATCTTCATTGCAACTGATGCTGCTGTATCATCCACAGCGGAAGGAAATACAGATAGCCCGTGACGTAAACAATGATGTCACATGTGGGCGGAGCTTAGGCGCTGTAAGCAGCCTCATCTTACAATAGGTGTAAGGGCAATGTGCAAAGAGGTGGGATTTGCACCACCATGGTTCCACATGCGCTCGTACACTGTAACGGTGTTTCTTTTTTCAATAATTATATATGTATCCCTTCGCACTCATAACAAACCTGTTTAAGCCTGCCTGTTCATGAATTATTTTGCTTGAATTTTTGAGACATTCAGCTCAAAACTGATTGTATATAAACCCGTGATCTGTTGAAATACTGCCAGTTGCATTCATTTCGCCTCTCAGTAACCACCTAACAACCCACTCGCACAGATTAATAAGGAATGGTCAGGAATGGAGTATTGAACCGTTGATATTTATAGATGATACAATTATGAATAACATAGTAAAGAGAAATGGACGAAATAGAAACAGATTATGATGAAATGTTTTGTTGGAGATATATATATATATATATATATATATATATATATATATATATATATATATATATATATATATATATATATATATATATATATATATATGAGGATGGATAAGGTCATATAGGGAAAGAGAAGCATTGAAGATGCAGTAACAATTTCTATCTCTATTTGAGAGCCATTGATTATGATCAGATTTGAAAAGAACAGATTTACTCATAGGGTAAGCATATAAAAATATTTTGTATAGACCGTACAGCCAGTACGGTCTATACAAAATATTTGAAATGGAATATTAATGTCTTTGGAATTTTAACTTATAATATATACATAAAGGGATAAGTAAACCAACTCTTCTTTATACAAGTGAAGTGTAGATATTACCTACACACGAAATAAACAGAATTTCAAGCTGTCAAGATGAACTGGTTGTGTAGAATACAGGAAGTATTGTACGTGGTGAAGTCAGTGTTTGGAAAGAAGCAATGAGGTCTTTTGACATAGCTTGGTAAAGTGGTGATAATGGAGGATAAAAAGCTTTTGAAAAAAAAAAAAAGTGTAATTAGGGAGTATTAGGAGGAAGAAGGTGCATAAACTGCTGGATAGACGGTGTTCGATGCACTTCTAGGAAGAAGCCTCAATATCCAGTCAGCGTCATCTAACTATGACTGGTGGCGGGTGTGTTGGGAATTTATTCATGGCTCTGCTGATAAATCTTATATGCAGGTGTTAGTTTGAAGGAAAAAAGGAGTTTTAAGTATCCGGCATCGGCGGTATATCCGATATG
>NC_090734.1:68000314-68010314 GCF_036898095.1 Palaemon carinicauda
TATATATATATATATATATATATATATATATATATATATATATATATATATATATATATATATATATATATATATATATATATATATGATAAATTTTGCACATTTAGACATGTTTTTCATATTCAAATAAGCCATATATATTTTTTTGATACATTAATGTCTGGATTCTCTTAACGACCTCGGGATCAGAGCCCCCAGGCGAAATCACACAAAGACAAGAGCTTGTGTCCGGCCGGGAATCGAACCCTGGTCGGCAAGCGTGTATAGACAGTGGCTAAACCACTTGACCACGAAGAAAGACAGACTTTCTTCGTGGCCAAGTGGTTTAGTCACTGTCACAAGCTCTTGTCTTTGTGTGATTTCGCCTGGGGGCTCTGATCCCGAGGTCGTTAAGAGAATCCAGACATTAATGTATCCAAAAAATATATATGGCTTATTTGGATATATATATATATATATATATGTATATATATATATATACATATATATATATATATATATATATATATATATATATATATATATATATATATATATATATATATATATATATATGTATAGACCCTTATGTTAAAAGATAGTGGACATTGTCTCTGGCTCTCTTCCTCAAATGAACGAGGTGGTTGTTAGGCGCTAAGAGAGAGGCGAGGTGAATGCAAGTAAGTTTATTCGACAGATAACGAGCTTATATACAAGCAGTTGGGAGCAGGAATGTTACAACAATTAAAAAAATCTAAAACATGCGATGGAAGCTTAAACAGGTTGTTCTATTATCAGTGCAGGAGAGAGAGAGAGAGAGAGAGAGAGAGAGAGAGAGAGAGAGAGAGAGAGAGAGAGAGAGAGAGAGAGAGAGATAAAAGAACAATTGTATTACATTGCATGAACGTGTAAGAAAAACGTGCGGAACACGATCCTTCGAACAATTTTGAACACGGGTTGAGTAAAAGGCCTCACATGAAGTTGTTCCTCTCCTCTTCCTGTTCAGTATTGTTTCATTTTCCTCATGCTTAAAGGATGGAACTGTAGAACTCTTCTTAGTTTTTCTCACAGTGATTATCCCATTGTTAAGACTTTCCATCATAATAATTATCATTTACACATTAGTGAGTCTATGTTCCATCAGTATGAATCTGGTCCCTTCCATTTTAGGTACTTATCGTTAGAGATGAAAGGAAATATTTAACGATTAATCATGTGCAGCGTTGTCTTTATCTAAATCAAATTTTTTAGAAAAAGCAAATTGCAATACATGAAAGCTGGCTAATATTTTCTACTGTATAAGTACCACATATATGTTTTTTCACCCACCGTCGTGGGGACTTCTGGCGTATAGAATGAATTTACAGTAAGACTCCAATTTTTAAGTATTATGTATTTGGTGGTTTGATTTCCATTGGAATCTTATTTAGAAAAGACGAAGTTTCTACGATGAAATCAACAGATAATTTCTGATGCAATTCATTTAGACCTAAAATATATATTATTAGGGATGATGAAACAATTTCTTACTCTCACTCTTCCTCTCTTTCTCACACAAAAAACATACACACACAACGCACGGGCGCGCGCACACACACACACACACACACACACATATATATATATATATATATATATATATATATATATATATATATATATATATATATATATATATATGTATACATACATACATACATATACCAAGGCACTTCCCCCAATTTTTTTTTTTT
Source organism: Palaemon carinicauda (assembly GCF_036898095.1). NCBI lineage: Eukaryota > Metazoa > Arthropoda > Malacostraca > Decapoda > Palaemonidae > Palaemon > Palaemon carinicauda. Next base: position 68,002,027 of record NC_090734.1, read on the forward strand.
TGGGGGGGGGGGGGGGGGGTAGCCGACATCAACAATGAAACAAAACATAAAAGGGGACCTCTACTCTCTACGTTCCTCCCAGCCTAACAAGGGACTCAACCGAGTTCAGCTGGTACTGCTAGGGAGCCACAGCCCACCCTCCCACATTATCCACCACAGATGAAGCTTCATAATGCTGAATCCCCTACTGCTGCTACCTCCGCGGTCAACCAAGGCATCGGAGGAAGCAGCAGGGTCTACCAGAACTGCGTCACAATCGCTCGCCATTCATTCCTATTTCTAGCATGCTCTCTTGCCTCTCTCACATCTATCCTCCTATCACACAGAGCTTCCTTCACTCCATCCATCCACCCAACCTTGGCCTTCTTCTTGTACTTCTCCCATCAACTCTTGCATTCATCACCTTCTTTAGCAGACAGCCATTTTCCATTCTCTCAACATGGCCAAACCATCTCAACACATTCATATCCACTTTAGCTGCTAACTCATTTCTTACACCCATTCTCACTCTCACCACTTCGTTCCTAACCCTAACTACTCGAGATACACCAGCCATACTCCATAGACACTTCATCTCAAACACATTCAATTTCTGTCTCTCCATCACTTTCATTCCCCACAACTCCGATCCATACATCACAGTTGGTAAAATCACTTTCTCATATAGAACTCTCTTTACATTCATGCCCAACCCTCTATTTTTTACTACTCCCTTAACTGCCCCCAACATTTTGCAACCTTCATTCACTCTCTGACATACATCTGCTTCCACTCCACCATTTGCTGCAACAACAGACCCCAGGTACTTAAACTGATCCACCTCCTCAAGTACCTCTCCATTCAACATGACATTCAACCTTGCACCACCTTCCCTTCTCGTACATCTTATAACCTTACTCTTACCTACATTAACTCTCAACTTCATTCTCTCACACACTCTTCCAAATTCTGTCACTAATCGGCCAAGCTTCTCTTCTGCGTCTGCAACCAGTACAGTATCATCCGCAAACAACAACTGATTTACCTCCCATTCATAGTCATTCTCGTCTACCAGTTTCAATCCTCGTCCAAGCACTCGAGCATTCACCTCTCTCACCACTCCATCAACATACAAGTTGAACAACCACGGCGACATCACACATCCCTGTTTCAGCCCCACTCTCACCGGAAACCAATCACTCACTTCATTTCTTATTCTAACACATGCTTTACTACCTTTGTAGAAACTTTTCACTGCTTGCAACAACCTTCCACCAACTCCATATAACCTCATCACATTCCACATTGCTTCCCTATCAACTCTATCATACGCTTTCTCCAGATCCATAAACGCAACATACACCTCCTTACCTTTTGCTAAATATTTCTTGCATATCTGCCTTACTGTAAAAATCTGATTCATACAACCCCTACCTCTTTTAAAACCACCCTGTACTTCTAAGATTGCATTCTCTGTTTTATCCTTGATCCTATTAATCATTACTCTACCATACACTTTTCCAACTATGCTTAACAAACTAATACCTCTTGAATTACAACACTCATGCACATCTACCTTACCCTTATATAGTGTACAATACATGCACAAACCCAATCTACTGGTACCATTGATAACACAAAACACATATTAAACAATCTCACCAACCATTCAAGTACAGTCACACCCCCTTCCTTCAACATCTCAGCTCTTACACCATCCATACCAGACGCTTTTCCTACTCTCGTTTCATCTAGTGCTCTCCTCCCTTCATCTTTTGTAATCTCTCTCTCATTCTCATCTCCCATCACTGGCACCTCAACACCTGCAACAGCAATTATATATATATATATATATATATATATATATATATATATATATATATATATATATATATATATATATATATATATATATATAATTTATATATATATATATATATATATATATATATATATATATATATATATATATATATATATATATATATATATATATATTTATTTATATATATATATTCGCTTCTCTTCGTACAGCTCTTCCTTTTTTTGCGATCTCATGTTCGTAAATATAATTGTTCGTTCAATATCTCTCCTCCTTCTAACTCTAGAAACAGCTGATATTTACTTTCATTTTTCCTCTCTTATTCTTTCGACCTGAACTGCACAAAGTATGTCAATGGCAACCGTCTTCCACCAGTTTATGATTACTTCTCTCATTTCTGCAAGTCCTTGCATCTCCGCGTTCCTCATATTCCCATCTCTTCCGCTATTTAGTTGATTTTCTGAGAGAGAGAGAGAGAGAGAGAGAGAGAGAGAGAGAGAGAGAGAGAGAGAGAGAGAGAGAGACTTATTCCACTAGACATCTTTTGTGAAAAGGGACGTTTGTAGCAAAACAATACATTGTATTCCTGATAAGAAATTCAAGATTGATAAATAATGAAATAGACACGCATGTTTACACAATGTATCTTAAGCTGCTTTTAATAATATGAACCTTACAAAAAAACTTTAAATTATTTTTTAAAAATCTTTTGTTTATTTCAGAGGTTTTACCGATACTGACCAACTAGAAGTTGTGGACGCAGAACACGTCAACTTGATCAATGAATGCAGAATTCATGAATGTATTGCGAGTGTTTCGCAAAACGCAGGTCGGAACCCTGGTCTTCGAAAGAGAGGTAGGAAGAAATAACGAAAGAGATCACATCTGTGGTTGTCAATACTCGTAGACCATAAAAGTAGTGCTAATAACGATTGCTGTGAAGACACCGGATTAGAACATCAAATCAAGCGGGCACACACACACACGCACACACACACACAGAGAACCAAATATTTTTGTATTCTCTCAGCTTTCTACTACTCATTGCTAAAAGTCATGTTCCACTCAAGTCAAACAACTGTCAACTCATAACTTCTCTCTTTCTCTTCATTGAACTGACTCACTTTTCCTAGGTTATCTATTTGTGTAAATTTGACTCTTAGTACCTTAAGATTAATTCAAAGTAACTAGCAATTTTATCATCATACTTGGACAGTATATTAGTCTTCATGTAAGCAATGCCACTCAAGCTAACGCAAATAATGAGATCAGTGTAATCTTCATACAAACGAGAGTATATCAATCTCACTTAGACTTCCAAATTCACGTGTATTTTCGCCAGAGGAATAACTTGATGAGGCAGAGAGAAAAATAGAAATTTGAATTTCTTTCCTAAGACATTTAGACTGCATTCTGCTTTGTAATGGAACTTCCAAGGATCTCTCTTCTCATACTGAATGATATGTTTAGAAATCTACTGTAAGTAGCATCTTTAACTTGCATCTCATTTTTTTTTCTTTTCCAGATGATGCGGGATTTGAGATCTTTTATTACGGATGCGTTGAAGTTTGATTCCGTAAGAAATAAGTCAACGTGATCTCTATGTCTATAATCATATTAGCAAAACCTTAGCAATTTTCTTTTGCTACAATTCCCAAATGACCCTAAATGAATAATGAAGAGGAAACTTTCTGCTAAAGAATATTCCCTCACACTTGTAATAGCTGTGACTATTCTGCTAATTGTATGTTTGAGCTGGGAAGCAAACCAATCGTTAACACCTCCTATAATAAAATACATTTATCACCATCCACCGTTAACGGGTTATACTGGCTTGTACTCTCTTAATTCATCTTTAATGGATCAGGAGAATATTTCCTTCTTACTCAATAACGCCGTTTGTAATGACACGGATCAGCCAATACTTGTTCTCTACATTGTTTTCTCCCACTCCTCTCATAAGGAACTGAGGGATGCACACCGAAGGCACACGTCAGGGAAGGTGCTGCAATCTTTGGGGTCAAGAAGGGTCTTTCTACTAGCAGATGGCAGCCAAAAGCTTCAGCAGGACTATCCAACAGTGCCAATGCCTCTTGTGTTAAGGGAAAGTGACAATTACAGAGATCTTGTCGTGGCAAGTTTTATTGACCATTATCGTAATCTAACCTACAAACATGGCACGGCATTGTTATGGGCTAAAAAGTTTTGTCCCCAAGCCCATTACATCCTTAAGATGGATGATGACATCATGGTTGATGTTTGGGGTGTGAGAAATCTGCTAAGATCAGGAATAGTTGCTGATAACACTGGTGTCATTCATAGTAAAGCAAATGAAATACATTTGGATCATAAGGGTCTGTGGGCAGCTGGACTATTGCAAAAAGGGTTGCGACCATATCGTAGAAAGAGTAAGTGGAAGGTGACACTGGCAGAGTTTCCTGGCTACATTTACCCAAATTTTCTGTCAGGTTGGGCTTATATCATAACACAGCCTGCAGCTTCAGCTATCATGGCAGTTGCTAAAAACTATACTCCTTTCTGGATAGATGATGTTTACATGACTGGAATGTTGGCTGTAAAAGCAAAAGTGCAACACTATGCTCTTAATCACCACTACACCTTAACAATAGATTCTGTGACTTGTTGTTTGGAAGGAAATAACGCTATAATCTCTCCTTCCGATATGACAAAAATTGCACCAATCTGTAACTTTCTTGTTGCACCATCTGGAAAAAATGTTACTCTCTTGGCCTCATGGCTGGATGCAGCTAAAAATTGTCATCAGGGTAATATATGTCCTAAACAACAACGTACGGATTGTCCTCCGACAAGACCTCGCTTTGGTGTAGGTTCTGTCATACCTTTATCATGAAAATAAAAAAGCGTTACAATTGTTAGAATACTGATTATTGAATATGATATCGATATCGAGCTCTTGTTCAAGTTTCAAAGTTATTACAATTTCATTCATTATTTGATCAACCTCATGAATTGGGACTTGAAAAAGAAGTGAATAAAATCTCTATCCTACTATCTGTCCAAGAATATAATAACTTAATGAGAAGACAAGGACCAGGGCTGGAAACTTGAGTTGTTAGTTGTGAAGGATTCCAACGAGCATAAAGACATGATAGTTTTACCTATGACTCGCCTTGTTTTGTGGTTATCTAGCCTTTTTTAACCCTCCTTGAAATGGTACAAACTTGTTCATTCTTTCTTACTTTGAATGGGTTTGAAGAAATAAAATCTGTAAGAAGCATGGTAAATTTTCGTTATTAATTAGTGATTTTCTTTTTTTTTATTTCTCAATATCTTTTATACAAATAGTTGCCTCTATTTTTCTTGAATCTCTTGTAATGATAATTAATTTTTGAAAATGTTACATAGATTGAGCTTAGAAGAATAGATAACACGATTTCAATCCGCAAATCAGCTATTGACTGTATTAGTGTGTAATCTTTTGGCTTAATTTACAACGTGGTGCCATCTATGTCAAGTTTTCTCTTGTTTTTAATAAAAAGTGGTCGACAAAATGCAGTTCTGCCTAAAAATCCAGACAGAGACTGTTTAGAATATACCCTACATGTATATATATATATATATATATATATATATATATATATATATATATATATATATATATATATATATATATATATATATATATATATATATATACATATATATATATATATTTATATATATATATATGTATATATATATATATATATATATATATATATATATATATATATATATATATATATATATATATTGTGAAGGAACCCAACAAAATGATATTTGTTGCAGGTTATGGTCCTCGACATCACCTTTCATCCAGTGATGCTGAGAGAAAGTATGTACTGTACTGTCGTAGGTAAAAGTTATTGGCTATTTATTGCTTCAAAAAACAAACGTTTCAAAGAAATTTAAATTGAAGATGGTAAAGATGATACGACAAAATATATTGAAGCCTTTGTAGAAATGATATCAGAAACCTATTTTCATCTGTTTATGACACAAAGGAATATTACTTTTCATGAACATTACTTATCCACAGAAAAGAGTTAAATCCATGAACAGCAAAAAAAAAAAAAAAAAAAAAAAAAAACTCTGAAAAAGTGTGAGGCATAAATATTCCGTAATTGCATCATTCAAGTTGAAACCCAAACTACTTCTTTGAGGACATCAGAGGTGATTGAAAACTGTTTGTTTAAAGTAATGATTTTCAAATGACTTGCCTGGAAATTTAGGCTTTGTCTAAGTTATTGCACAAGAGGTCCAATGATTGAACCTTAATGAGTATAAAGTTTCGCTTAGAGGTTTTCTTGAAACAAAATTCAGTAGATCCAGGGGTTGGGTAAGCAATGTGGTGTTCTTTTGAATGCAAAATGAAACAAAATTGACATTGAATTTGCAAAATCCATGCACTTAACATGAAATGTTGAAGAAAGAAAAATGTAAGTCTCTATGTGATGTTATTTTAACTGAGAGTTATATCTGGTAGGAGTGAGCTTCATACTGTATTCGTGGAAGACTCAGATGTTGAAATGGTAGATACAAATTATGAAGTGAAACCTATCTCAGTAGATTGCGGTGCAACAACGTATATCATTACTCAAGAGGCTACTTTTATTAGTTTTGATTACATTATTTACCTTAAGAGTAATTACAGTATATTGCATTAGAGCGCAAAATATTATCTTCAACAATGTGTTGTATGTAGCCTACCATCTTTCCAGCATTACAGCTTGAATAGAAAAGAGCTTCAACTTATGCAGTTTAACGAAGATTCTGCTAAGGTCAAATGTTTAAACGGCATTGAATTTAATGTCGATTAAGATATTCTTCTGTATTTTATTAATGATGCTATATCTTCCAAGAATGAAACAGATATCAATTCGAGACTGAACTGAGTTTAGAGCACTATACCGTGAGATATGCAAAGAACTGAATCTTCAGGCTTTTGTAGACGATGTGAACATTAATGAAAGCGTAATATTGAAAATGATATCTGCACTGAAGGTAAATTGAAGAGTCAGATAAACATTCAGCTACATTAGACTTTGTAGATTGTGATTTGACTGGTTCTGTGAAGTCAATTGCGTGACACACTTCGGGGCACAATGATCCTAGATTAACTGTGTACCTAATGCCGTAGTTATGTAATGAAAGGTAGGTATATCACAAGTGACTATGGTAGGCTACTGAATAGCCTACACATCTGAAGCATTTCAATTAAACACTGCACCAAACATTAAGAATCTGCTTATTTTTGTCTCAGACATTACAATGTAGATGAATTTTGGTGGCCAGTGTTTGCTGTTAGAGCCGATGTTACCAGAAATGTATGGAACTTAAGTTATCATGATTGCTGTTTGTTTATATTGTAACCGATGTAACACTTCTAAAAAAACAGAAAGACAGCATAGAATATTAACGGGCTAAAACAAATGTAGCAAAACTACGTTGTTTCTATGCCGGCATAGCAACTAAAAAAAGAGTTTTGCAAACTTTTTCATTATCCCAGGTGGCTCCTAAATCAACTTAACATCGCACGAGAGTCTGCCCCTCTCTTTTATTCTCCTCCTGTACTTCTTTTTCTCCCTTTTTCCTTATTCCTTCCCATCCCGAGTACCTGCCTTCGGGCTATAAACTATCTTCCTTATCCCATATTCCCCACTTCCCTATCCGTATCCTTGTTGTCTTGATATATGAGCATAAAATATGTAGGCCTACATATTGAACTACCTGGTATCTTTTTAAGTCGGGGAATTTCACTGTACCTGCTTTTTCTGGTCGTTATGCTCACTTCCAGCTCTTTCACCGTATTTCTTTAAGATTTACAGGTAGGCCTCGACTAACGCATAATACACCTATATTAAGTAATAATAATAATAATAATAATAATAATAATAATAATAATAATAATAATAATAATAATAATAAAACGTAACTAACAACTTTTGAGATAAAAAAAGCCTGAAATGATGAAAAATTAAATATTTTAATATGCGTTCTAAAAGACATCAATAACGTAAATGATACGTAAGTAAACCCAAAGGCTCCGCTGGGGCTTGGGGCAACGATGTAATGGCCCATCTTTGACTAAGAAGTCAGAATTCCCCATAACACCAAGCAACACGAACCGCCATATATGTCCATACTTGAGTTAACATGGACAGAGGACTGATATTTTATTTCCAAAGTTACAATATGTTTTAAATAGTATGATAAGCTGGGATTTAGTCATTGTCAGTTATATTCTAGTGGATTCTATCATCTGATATCCTGTTCTATATAAATTTCTATTATCTTCATGAGGTTAAAAGTGTTAAGTGCTTCTTCCATTATATACAGTATTGATTTTTATTACTAGTTCAGCTGTAGCCATTGGTGTAATAGCAGAATGTTGCCTGCAAGCCATAAGGTCAATAGGAAAAACAGCCCTGTAAGCAAGAAAAATAAACAATGAAACAAGGCTTTG
>NC_090734.1:68015314-68162814 GCF_036898095.1 Palaemon carinicauda
ACGGATTTTTGAAGGGCAAATATTTTCCTTTTCTATACTTAAACATTGCTTAGTATATCAGAATCAGTAGATTTATAATGTATTGTCCAATATACTGTAGGCTAGAGGTTACTTTCAGTGCTTTAATGTATGGCAGTCTCGGCATCATTGTAGTGGAAATATATATATATATATATATATATATATATATATATATATATATATATATATATATGTGTATATATATATATATATATATATATATATATATATATATATATATATATATATATATATATATATATATATATATATATATATACTTACATTTGCTTTGCAACTTTCTGCTTCTATTTATGTTGTTTGTTACTTTTACTTAGTAAATCTCAATTTCTTATGTAAGAGTCAGGCTTTCATAGAAACTTGCATTTGTTCCATTGTGGATGAATGAATGTGTTATGATGTATCAGCAAACTAGATTGATAACAGAATAATAATCACAAAATGTGTTGATGGTTGAAGTTCTTGTAAGAAATATATTTTGTCTTGAGAGTTGAATGTAACTTCTTAAACAGTCGGCGTATGTTTAAAGAATATTTCTGGGAAAACTTTGCTGGATATCCACAGTTCCTACCGTACTTAAAGTCAGTTGTAAGTAGAGAATAAAATTGTGACTAGTACCAACCTTATACCTAAATCAGAAATGTATACAATACCGGTTTCAATTTATGATTTGAAAAGTGCAGCTGATAAAATCTAATTATTACCACAGATATTTTATAGTTGCATCACAGGTGTTTTCCAGTTGTTCAAGTGTTCGCTCGCGAGTTAGACAGTTGTAAGTTTGGAAACTAGAAATTCTTACCTGGTTATCTCACTTGAAGAACTCATCGCAGACTGGCTAAGGCTTCACCCAAGATGGTAGGACATGATGCCAAATGTACTTATGCCGAAAGACAAGAGACCGAAGCCAAGAAGCCGAACGGACAGGAAGCCGAAAATGACATGATGTCTAACGGACAGGATGAAGAATAAACAATTTAGTTTTATAATACATTCAGATTTCACCGACAAACAAAATATACGATGCCATCAACGAAAAGCAATGAGTCTATTTGCAAATCGTATAACTAAAAAGACATCGCTGGTTTTCTACGCGCCTCAGCTTACAATCTTTAGTTACATATTAAAATGTCTTATTTTAAATTTTCAGTGTAAGATTTTTTTTAGTAAAAGGCAGCTGCTAACATTGGTTACTATAGTTTAAAGTTTTATTACATTATAAATTTTTGTTTTCCATGTTACTATATTACTTCTACTGTCTTTTATTATTCTTATAAAGGAAAGTTTCAAGGAAATGATTTTAATTATCTATCCTCTTCATTTCGAGTTCTTATTGTTTTCGATTAGTTTTTTTTTTTTCTGTGCAAATAACTCGTAAAAATTGATTCCCATAAATGCCTGTTTGATTAGAACTTTATTTATAGATTTTTCTTTCCTTATAATTCTAAGAAGCGTTTTCCACACCGCTAATATATTGTGTTATTAACGTTTTTACTTATAATGCAGGCATAACCACTAGAAACAAGTTTTCATCCTCCTCGTCTTGTCTTAACGAACTCCAAAGTCAAACTAATGGTGTAAAAAAATTCCACAAAACGAAAGTCAGTTCCTTTTGTTTTGATTTTTTCTTTGTTACCAGTAATGAAATTGGTATTTATATTTTCCTTGTTTCAATAATAATATTGGTAATTATCTATTTAAAAAAAGTTACCTTTATCTTCATTTAATTGTGGTTTATGGCAATTATCTAATTTAAGACCAACCCAAGATTGTTTTGACTTGTCCATTTTTTTTTCCTGTCTTTTCATGTGTATTCAGCTTCAGGCCATTTTGGCTTTATGTCCGTTCGACTTCTTGTCTTCGGCCTCTTGTCTTTCGGCATAAATGGATTTGGCGTCATGTCCGCACGTGCTCCCAGGCCCGGCTTTTGAGTTATCGGCCCATTACATTTCATACTATATACACATGAGTAGTTGCCCTAGAAAGCAAGCTTGTTGCATATCCAGAAGATGTTACTCTCTTTACATCAATTCCAACTCCGAATGTAGGTCTGAGGTTGCGGAATCCCTTGATAGAGATCTAGCTAAAATAAGTGCAGAGTGCAAATTATTTGGCCTGAAGTTGACCCCTTAGGGAAACTCAAAGTACGATTGTAAGTAGGTCAATGAAAGTTGCTCCTCAACATCTGAATCTCAGGATTGATAATGTTTCTTTAATTCTGTATGACTTAAAATTTTAGGTGTGATTCTCGACAGCAAATTTACTTTTGAGAAACACATTGGTCTGTGTCTTCTTGAATTGCATAGAAAATTGGCTTATTGAGAAAGTCTTTTAAGATTCTCGGTGATCAATCTATTCTGATGAAGTGTTTTAGTTCTTTCATTCTAAGTTGTTTCGAGTATTGTTCTCCTGTCTAGTCTTCAGCTGCTGCTTTTTATCTTAATTTGTTGGACAGGAACTTACGGTCTATTAAATTCCTTATTCCTGATCTAGACATTAATCATTCAATTAGTTCGTTATGCATGTTGCATAAGATTTTTCATAATTCTGACCATCCTTTACATTCAGATCTTCCCGGACAGTACCATCCTGTCCGTAATACTACACTCTTAAAAAAAAAACCGTAATTATAATGGGAAATTCTCCGTAAAAATATACTGTTCTCGGCCGTATATCAGTACAATACGGGTGACCGTAATTTTATCAGATTTTGTTATTATATTTTACGGGTTGGTAACCGTAATATCAATTCTTTACGTCAATATATCCGTTTTTAAAACGGTAAAATCCTGGAACAAATGTTGTCAGACATTTACCGTTTTTTAATGCAAATTTTTAACAGAGTAGGTATGCAGATAATTCTAATAATCAGGCCTTCTTCATCATGAGGCCCAATACTACATAGCATTCTAAAAGTTTTATTCCAGCTGTGACCAAGTTGGGGAATGATCTTCCTAATCGGGTGGTTGAATCGGTAGAATTTCAAAAGTTGTAACTTACAGGAAATGTTGAACAGGCTGACTTAAATATTCTTATAGTTTATATACAAAAAATCTGTTATAATATTATCATTGTTCTTAAAATATTTTATTCTAATTGTTCAAAATCTCTCATATAGTTTATTTATTTCGTTATTTCCTTTCCTCACTGGGCTATTTTTCCCTGTTGGAGCCCTTGGGCTTTTAGCATCCTGCTTTTCCAGCTAAGGTTGTAGCTTAGCTAATAATAATAATAATAATAATAATAATAATAATAATAATAATAATAATAATAATAATATTGGAAGTAAATGCTGCCTTAGTGGCTTTAATTTTGTAATTAACTTTTCTATTGTTCTTATTATCTTTTTCTCTTCATTGCTATAGTCCGCTAGTAACAGATAGTGACATATTCACATGAGGAGGGTGATGGAGACCATATCATTCACAATTCTTCTTCAATATATCACTTTATATTACAAAAGTGCAGAAAATAAGTACAAAGTATGTCTTTTCCGTGAAACACTATCACAATGTCAGTGTGCACAAAGTTATGTTCACTTATGATACAAAAATGAAAAAATCGTTGATTTAAGTATAACAAATCCTTCAACTCAACCGGTTTCGAGCAGGGAGAAGGTTTTCTGCTCATTATCAAGAGTAAACTGTAATGCAGTTCGTTCGTTCGTTTGTTTCAGATTGCCCGGGCCTTGTGCCCGGACAGGGGCTCTTTGACCATCAGTTTTAGCCCCCAAGAGTAGAAGACCCAGCCTGGGCCTTGCAAGATTCTCAGGACACAGAGTAATTCTTGCTATAGGCATTGCTCAGCACGGAGTAAGCCTTGTTTATTTAGCAGGTGCAACTTTAGTGCTAAATCTCAACTCGAGAATCAGTTTGTCAATACACATCATGACCGGTAATGGCAGGAAGAAGTCCAGGAGAATGTCCTGCAGCAACTAGCAGCAGGTGGTCGACAAAAAAATCAGGCACAACAGAGGAGCCGGAAGGAAAGCAGTTGAGGACTGAACACCTGTGCCCACTGACACCTGCATGAGGAGGAGAGAAAGGATTAATAGCGGTAAGACTCAGTAAATCAAAGGGACTAAGTGAGAAGTGTAAATTTTTTAGTAGGAGAAGTTTGAAAGTACTGGGATCGAAGCCCCAATAATGAGACTTAGCCAGAGGCCAGTCATGAGAGCAATCCCTCCAAGTGTAATAGTTAGAATAGTAATATTACATGTTTAAAACAAATGACGTAATATGTCATGTTGGTTGGAAGAGCTGACCGTGAGATTTGCTATGGTCACTCAAATTGTAAGCAGGATGTAAGATGCTAAGTTGCCATTCTTTCTTAGTGTCAACACATTGTCTCTTCGTGTGAAAGTTTGTGACGTCACCGGATGCAGGTGTCTTCCGATTCCGTCACTTGGTTAAGAAAAAGCAAGCATACGATATTTGTGATATCGGTAATTTATTCAGTTCATATCTAAACTTCACCAGAATTGGTCATGTGGACCAACACAGCTTCCTCCAGTGATGGAGATGTTTAACTCAGTTGTTATTCACAATAAAACTTAAAAACTACTAAAATGTGTTCAGTAAACCATTCAAATACATCTGAAAACAACTCATACTCAAATGTGTGCTTAAGACAGTAGCACACCAATAAATGGTGGCAGCGATTAAACTCAAAGACAGCGGTTAAACTCTAAGGCAGCGATTAAACTCTAAGAATTAGAGAAATATCTTCAAGACTTCAAAATAAATAGCTGTAAAACCAGAGATATATCTTCAAGACTTCAACATAAAAGCTGTAAAACCAGAGAATGATCTTCAAGACTTCAAAATAAAACTATCTACAAGAATCTACAATTTTGACTAAGTCCAACGGAAATGCTAACACCAACATATGTTAGTATACAAATAGAATCTTCAATCAACATCCTAGGAAACCCAAGGACTGGCGTTCAACTATTGCAAGACATATCCAGGAAGAACTACAAACAACAAGAAACTAGAACGAGACATCGCTAACAAAACATCAAGAGAGAGAGAGAGAGAGAGAGACGACGAGTCGACTTCATATATAAGCTAAGTACAGAGATTTTGTATTCATTTCAGTTTGTGCAGTGAAGTGTAGTTATCACAAGTCGTAAGTCAATTATTACTGGGGTGAGTGAATTCCTAAACTTTGTTATAAGAAACTCCGAATTCTCATTTAGAATTTTTCTTTCTTTGTGCTAATTCCTTTTTCTTTCATAAACTCTTGGGGGGAAATGTATTGGGATTAGTAACATTGTTGGGGGAATTTTATTATACATATGCGTTTACGCAGTGGGCGTCTGTACTCATATAGATATTTTGATAGGATTGAAAGGGGTCAAAGAGATAGAAAAAAAAAGAATACAGCAGTCATGGCTCCTCCTGTCAGCCCTACCCCTGGACCTAGTGGTGTAGGCCAGGCTAATCCTCCTCCAATTGTGACGCTTGTAAATGCCAGGTCAGCAATCCTTCCTTTTCAAGGCCGTGTCAACGGGTTCTTGCCACAAAATGTGGAGTCATGGATTTCATCCGTTGATGCCCATTTAAATGCCAAACAAATCGTAGATCCTTTTGTACAATTACAAGAAGCTAAAAGTTTTATAGATTTTTCTAAGGGGGATGCGAGTGCGTATTTAAGAGGTGTTTCATTTCAGGAAGCAGTTACTTGGGATGATTTTAAAGTTAGGTTACGCGCGATCTATGGGGGTGAGGAAGCTTTGGATGTAGTGTTAACGTTACGAAATACACTTAATCAAGCCACTATGAATCGGCTTAATGTTGTTGAGAGAGCAGCTCTCATAGCTGATAGGCTTAACGAATATCAGGACATTTTAGGTAATTCCACTTGGGTTACTAACGATAATATCTCCGTGAAAGATTTTTTACGATTAATGTATTTAACTTGCATGACACTTATGTTGCCTGAAGCTTTAGTGCGGTGCTTTGATAAGAAGTTAATGCCTGCAAGTACGGAATTGGATGTCTATAAACAGATAAAGAAACACATGTCCAAGTGTCCAGATCTCGATCCCGTGTTAACTCAAGTTTTTGCTAAGAATGAAACAAAACCACAAACAGTGAACGTAATTAATAATCCAGTAGCGGGAGTGACGTGTTACAACTGCAAACGTCAAGGTCACATAAGCGCAGACTGTAGAACGAAATTTTGTTCAGTTCACAACACAGGATCACATTCTTATAGTCAATGTTACGCGCGTAAGACACAACAATATCCTAGAAATACACAGTCAATTCCACAGTCAGTTCCATAAGGAAATAAAAAGAAAAATCCTCATTTTAACAATAAGAAGAAACAACAAAATGTCAATGCAGTTCAGAGTCCGAAACAAACAAACACTTCTTCAAATATCGCTGAGCCTGGGCCGTCAAACCAGACCTCGCAAAGTCAGCCTAATTTTCAGAATGTGCAGAGCAAAGCAAATACCACATAGTTAACTCTAGAGGGGAAGAGAGTGATGTTGGGTCAAGGTCATTTATGTCAACATCAATAGTATTGAATAATCAATTTAATGTTTTATCAGATAATTGTGAGACAATAGATTTTCCTATGAAACACACGGCCGAATTAAGTAAAACAGTGCATGCTCCCGTAGATTTGCAACGTATTCATACAATAATAAGCCAAAATGAGTTACGGCCAACCTTATATGCTGTAAATTTAGAACACAAATCCTTTACGTTATTTTTTGACTCTGGTAGTCCACGTAATATTATGGATTTGAAGACGCATCATTTGTTGTTTTCGAACTTTCCGATTGAAAAATCAGGAATTAGACTTTCAGGTATAGGAAATAATGAATTAAACGTCATAGGCATAACTCATATTCAGTTCAGAGTCGGTAATCGCTCGTTTGCCGATACATTTGTTGTTGTGAAAAACATTAATATGTATCCAGCTGTAATTATAGGATACCCATCTATGGGAAATCAAAACATTATCTTAGCTCCTGCAAAGCACGGCGTGTATATTAAAGGGAAATTCTATAAGTCTTCTAATACTTTAAAGTCAGTTTTGGATAAAAAGGAGACGACAAATGTAACCGTAACGTACGTTGAAGAACCAATAACTTGTCTCACTAATAAAGAAATAATATACGCGACCCAGCAGAATTCTCGTTCACCCGTAATATCATCTTGCACGCAATATATCGAACCAAACATACCTTCGAATTTAATAGTGCAAATAAAGAAAACACTACCGGGATCTGAAATATTAATCCTTTCCGATACTTTGAAAACTAACGGATTGTCTGTCACACAAGCTATTTATACAGTAGGCTCACATCAGCAATGTAATATCGAAGTCTGTAATCATTTAAATAAAACTTTAGTAATTCACAAAAATCAACATATCTTGGATGTAGAAGTTTATAAACATCGTATTCTTACCGTTGCTGAAATCAATCACTCTCAATCAGTTGCGGATGAATCCCTTTTACGATCTATTAAAAATAAAATCAGTAAAGACATTCAAGACGAAGAAATTCAGCAGAAAATTTTTGAACTTTTAAATAAATATACAGATGTCTTTTCCACTACGGATGGATCCTTAGGAAAAACAGATGTGATCGAGCATCAAATAAGGTTAAAAGACAAACAGAAAATTATATATGTACCCTCGTACAGACTCCCTATGAAATTCCAGAATGAAATAAATGATGAAGTAGGTAAAATGTTAGAGGAAGGAGTCATTAGAAAATCAAATAGCCCTTATAATTTTCCTTTAATAGTTGTACCGAAAAAAGATCGAACATGGCGTATCTGCGTCGACTTTCGTCGTCTAAACGAGGAAACGATCCCTGATCGATTCCCAGTGCCATGTACTGACGATATTTTGTCTTTGTTAGGTCAGAATAAATATTTTACCAGTTTGGACTTACTTAAAGGCTTTCACCAGATATCATTAGAAGAAGACAGTATCCCATACACAGCCTTCAGCACAGCCAGGGGACATTATGAATTTTTACGGATGCCTTTTGGTTTACGTTGTGCTCCTATAACATTTACAAGAATGATTAACATAGTGTTTGGAGACTTGTTAGGGGATATATTGCATGCCTATATGGATGATCTTGTAATCTTTTCCAACACCTTAGAGGAACATCTACGTAAGTTAGAACTAGTACTACAGAGATTAAGACAACATAACTTAAGGGTAAAGATTAGTAAGTGTGAATTTTTCAAAACAGAATTAATATATTTGGGTTTCATGGTGTCAAGCCAAGGTCTTAAAGTAGTCCATGATAAGGTGTCGGCTATACGTAATTTTCCCATACCAACTAATGTCAAGGGAATACAGCAATTTCTGGGTTGTAGTGGATATTACAGGCGTTTTATACGCAACTATTCAATAATAGCCGCTCCTTTAACTGATCTTACGAAGAAGGGCGTAGATTTCATATGGTCTGAGCAACATCAACAGGCGTTTAATACTTTGAAAGATGAACTGTGTAGTTCTCCTATCTTAAAATTTCCTGACTTCGGTAAGGAATTCTTCATTGCAACAGACGCCTCAGACTTAGGAGTAGGAGGGGTATTGCTTCAGCAATATGATAAACAGTTTTTCCCGATAGCTTTCTATTCTCGAAAATTGAGAACTTCCGAAAGTAAGTATGCAGTAATAGACAAGGAAGGACTAGCTATTGTTAATTCGCTAGTGCATTTTAAGTTCATAATTTACGGTTATCCCGTTAAGGTTCTTACTGACCATAAACCACTAACAGAGTTCTTTAAAGGCTTCAATCACAGCCCTAAACGAACTCGGTGGCATTTAATCATTCAAGATTTTGGCGCAAGAATCGGGTATTTACCTGGGAAAGCAAATATCATTGCGGATGCATTATCACGCAACCCCGTGTCATCTTGTACGGAGTCTTTAGCTGAATTAATAGATATATCAACATCCATGCCTATTGTAAAAACAATATCTGAACAAGAAGATTTAGGCTGGAGTGCTGAATTGTTACAGACTGAGCAAAGAAAAGATCAGAAAATAGAAACAATTATAAATGCTTTGAAAGGCAATCATAAAGAAAAAGAATATATAAAGTATAAGCAGCAGAATTATGTAATCAAAGATAATATTCTGTGTAGGACTGTGACAAGGAAAACCCGCAATACACCACATGTAACTAACGACCAGGTAGTAGTACCAAACTCACTTGTTTCCACTGTCCTGAATTGGTTGCATTCAAATCCATTACATGGACACCCTGGGTTCTCATTAATGTCACAGAAAGCCAAATCATTGTTTTATTGGCATACAATGCTTACAGATATAAAAAGACACATAGCTAATTGTCGCACATGTCAGGAAAACAAAGGGCATACGAAAACACCTGTTAGCTTAGGAGCTTATCCTGTTCCCAATCAACCCTTTGAAAGAATACATTTAGATTTGTTAACAGGATTTTACGAGTCAGACAGAGGAAATAAGCACCTCTTAGTAATTATAGATGCTTTAACTCGATATACAGAACTAATAGCGCTTAAAACTAAAACTGCGATTGAA
Organism: Palaemon carinicauda; assembly: GCF_036898095.1. Classification (NCBI taxonomy): domain Eukaryota; kingdom Metazoa; phylum Arthropoda; class Malacostraca; order Decapoda; family Palaemonidae; genus Palaemon; species Palaemon carinicauda. The sequence goes on from NC_090734.1 coordinate 68,024,909, forward strand.
TGCGCTAGGAAGTTTTACGAGTGTTACATTTGTAAACATGGAATTCCACACATGATAATCTCAGACTCGGGTGGTGAATTTAATAATCACTTTCTTACCTCATTGTGTGAATTCCTCAACATAAAGAAGGTCAATACCATGATATATCACCCAGAGTCGAATGGGCTAGTGGAAAGAGCAAATAGGAAGATATTAAATATATTGAGGGTAACACTAGGGGGATCAGACCCCAACTGGGATATTGCAATACCGGCGGCACTGAGTACTCTGAATCATTCATATCATATATCAATTAAAATGTCACCGCATGAAGCATTGTATGGTACCCCAGTTAGAACACCTTTCCATGTATTAACGCCTACAACTAATATATCAAATCCTTTAAAAGAATGTATAAATGCAAGTATAAGTTGATATGATATCCTTCGAAAGAATTTAGAAGAATCACAAATCATAATGAAAAGGAATCATGATAAAATAGCGAAACCAACTAAAACATATACCGTGGGTGATAACATCTATATTCAAATCAATGTCAGAAAAGGGCTCAACTATAAACTAACACCTAAGTTTGAAGGCCCATTTAACATTTTGGAAACATTAACGGCCAATAGGTTTAGAATTCAAAACGTAGCCCAACCCACGGATGAGAGAATAGTACCATTGTCTCACATAAGAAATTAAAAAGAAGTGAGGAAAAATTTTAATTTTTGTGACTAAAAGTTTTCTTTTTAATACAGGAGTAATTACATATATTTTTTCTCGTTACAGGTTTCCAAGATGAATTTTTTGTTGTTGGGAGTGATATTGTTCGCTCAGACATTTTTTTCGTATGGGATGAGTTCTAAGACTAAGAATATATATTTTAAATATGGAAATATAGTTGAAAGACAAGAAGACATTTTTATTACATCAACCAACGTAATTGTCGAAGTGCATATGCAAGCAATTTTTCTTCAAGAGAATGATGTCACTAGCTTAAGAACCGCCATTTCAAGGTTTTCTGCATCATTGGATGAGTTGCATAGGAGACATTTTCATTTGACTACTAAGAGTTTGCTTGGATCAACATTAAAAGTTGCAGAGATGCTATCTGATGACTTGAAAAATAAGACTGGAGAGACAGGATCTTTGGCTTATGACCTTTTGATGTGGACTGTAGGACACGAACAAAAAGAAAGACGGAATCCGTTCATTTATGCTGCATTAAGCATCCTTGGGTCTGTTGCAAGTTTAGGTTTAGGACTTTCCAATCGTCTTAAAATTAGTAATCAAAATAAGAAAATTGAGTTCTTGACTCATAAAGATGAATTGATTATGTCAGAACTAAGAGATCAGTTAGCTTCAATCAATAAAATTATGGATTTGTTAAATGAACATTCAGATAATATCGTTCAAATTATGGAAGTACAGGATTTGTTAGCAACATTAACATATTATGATTCAAAGATAGATCACATACATAACAGAATTGCACATTTCATTGAGAAATCCAAGGATTATGTAGAAGCTATCACGTTAGCAACTAAAGGTGTATTGTCGCCCCATTTGTTGCCTATACGTTACTTAAAATTAGTTCTGGAGAACACTAGGGATAAACTAGGCTATGTTCCTTTGTTAGACGAACATAGGTTAGAATTTTATTACAGCCTAATTACAGTAAACGTAGATAATAACAAGATTAGGATTACAATTCCCTTTGATTCTTCTGATGCCTGGCAATCTTACAGGATATCACCATTTCCGACTTTCATGACGAATCACTCAAATCCAGTAATATCCAGTTTGACAGGACACGTATTGATTTCCCCAGACAAGGAAACATATACGGTCATTAAAGACTTAAATCAATTAACTCACTGTTCAGACGCAATGGATAGAAAAATATGTACAGCTGACTCATTTGAATTCCGTAAAAACTTGATGGATTCATGCGAGTTAGGTATAGTGCTAGACGGTGCTCTCTCCCATACAAGTGAAAATTGTCTGGATAGGCTTTATCCCTTTGACAATAAAGAATTCAATTGCAGACTAAATAATGGCTCGTGGATACGATACGACAAGGACGGCTTCAATGTATCATGCCCTGACGGATCCACATCCTTCAACAACATCTTCGTCGCAGCAGATGGCTGTATCGGGACTTCCCCGAATTCCATGGTGACTGGCCTACGGACAATCATCAGAGAACGAGCTTACTTTGCGAACTTCACGTGGACCTCTACAACGCCCGCACTTCCTCTCCCCTATAAAGGAAGTGTGGCGAAACGCTTAATGAAACTTACCGAAAAGGACCACCTGTCACCGACTTACAAAGAGATTCTTCACCCTATATTACTAGCTGGTTTTTGTGTAACGGTGTTAATTTTTATCGCCGTGAACATCCTTGTTTGGCGTAGGTTACGGCACAGCAAGCAGCTACAAAGGAACGAGTTGAATAGCCCTGACAATACCCCCTACCTGATCCAATTCAAAGCTGTATGAGTGGCCACCTCATTCGCTAAGGGAGTAATTTGTCAGGATGATGTTTGTATGAAAAGCTGATTAGTACGCTAGTAATATGTAATTAAAGAAATTCTCTACATTTGCATTGTTAAAAATACATTTAAAATAACATTTAAAAAAATAAATAAAATAAAAAAGGATATAAATCATTTTTTTCTCTCGGCATCTAATAAAAATATATAAGCCGGAATGTTAAAAAAGAAAAGAGAAAAAAAAAAAAAAAAAAATATAAGATATATAACAGAATCTATGGGCATCTAATAAAATGTATCAGCCCTATATATAAATATATATATATATATATATATATATATATATATATATATATATATATATATATATATATATATATATATATATATATATATATATATATATATATATATATATATATATATATATATATATATATATGTACGAAACCGTGGTACGTGTACGTACCAGGAATTCGTATTTGTGCACTAAAAATTGAGTATCTTGTTTCTGACAAAGGTAACAATTATTCTTTATCAAGTTACCGAATCATTTGTAAGTCAGAATTTGTTTTGTTTTTTGGTACCATGTAATCATTTGCTAGCAATGTACCATATATATGATCTTGGTTTTATCATGCATTTTTCTTTTTGCTTTGGTAATATCTTTTTTGTATGCATTATTGTTATTATTTTTGATGTGCCTATTTGGACATTCGTCCTCAGTTGGATATAGCTAGTTTTGAACAAAGAATGATACGTATGTCCAGTCACACCTAATAACCATGTTTCGGCTTGTTGTTAAATTTTTGTAAAAAAATTGAGATAGCTGGCCGAGCTTATGTAATAGTTAGAATAGTAATATTACATGTTTAAAACAAATGACGTAATATGTCATGTTGGTTGGAAGAGCTGACCGTGAGATTTGCTATGGTCACTCAAATTGTAAGCAGGATGTAAGATGCTAAGTTGCCATTCTTTCTTAGTGTCAACACATTGTCTCTTCGTGTGAAAGTTTGTGACGTCACCGGATGCAGGTGTCTTCCGATTCCGTCACTTGGTTAAGAAAAAGCAAGCATACGATATTTGTGATATCGGTAATTTATTCAGTTCATATCTAAACTTCACCAGAATTGGTCATGTGGACCAACACAGCTTCCTCCAGTGATGGAGATGTTTAACTCAGTTGTTATTCACAATAAAACTTAAAAACTACTAAAATGTGTTCAGTAAACCATTCAAATACATCTGAAAACAACTCATACTCAAATGTGTGCTTAAGACAGTAGCACACCAATACAAGGAGGTATTGGCTCTAGCTCAGCACAAGAGCCCAGGGTTCTCTACCAGGGCTGAGAACAGTCAATAGTTTTCTTTTCTTATCAGACTGGTGCCGAAACGCCAGCTTGCGACTAAGGCTAAAAGGCCAATCATCAGTCTGAGATCTGTCCGAGGGCAGAGTGGTGGTCCCCAACATAGTTGGGGACAGTGTCAATAAAGATTTTCTTATATTCTAGCCTGTTTATGTATTTTTGGGCATTAGACAAGCCATAACTATGTATGACTTAATTTAGGGATCAAGGATGGGTGCCGTACTTGATGTACAGCAGTGCAGTCCCCTAAGGGAGTAAATGAGCATTTTCAGTGAGGAGAGAAAGGTTTGACAGTGAGTGGGAGGAACTGGGTGAGGAGTGAGGAGGTTTTTAGTACAAGGTTGAGAGTGAGACACAAAAGTCTCTGACAAGCTTAAGGAGGAGCGTGAGGAGACGGGCATGGGTTGGAGGGGAAGAATAGCAGCTTGAGAGAAAGTGACAAGTAACTTGAACATCTAACTAGGTGAGCAAGCAAGTTAGTAAGGGGGGGGGGGGGTGTGGACTAATATGGGGTTGGAAGGGATTTTATGACAGGATGGGATAGGTATAGCTGTCACGCAGCCTGTAGAGTGTGCTGTGTGGTTATCTAGAGGGTGTATGGTGTAGGAAAGAATGGGAGGGGGAGTGAACAGGAGCCAAGGCAGGCCAATACGAAGGTGGTGGGTAAGAGCACAGGAAACCTGATAATGTTTGTATGTTTTCCAGGATGTGCCTGGCTACAGAGACTGGGGTGAGCTGAGGGCCAGGGTTGAGAGTCTGCCTCAGGGGAAAAGTTTCTGTACAGTAAAGCAGGTAGTGGGCCAGTGGGAGATTGATTGGTAGGTCATAGTATGAACAGTGCCTATCATCAAGGCCGTACATCTCCCAGGAACAGGAGTAGCCAAGTCTGAGTCTGTGAGAAATCACTGCAAGGCATCTGGAGGTGTCATTGGGGAGGGACTCAGGGACAAAATCTGTTACATTGATATACCAAGTAGCAGTCCTAGAAGAATCTAATTGGGCCTGCCTGACGTTACTGAGGAGCTGGTTGTGGCAGTACTTGATCATTTACTTCTGCAATTAACCTAAGGAAGGGTTGAGAGGGATGCTAATTGTGTCCACTGCAAGGGCTCCCCTGGCAAGGCTGTCAGCTGCGTCATTTCCTTGAATCCCAGAGTGACTGGGGATCCAGTTTAATGTAACCTCTCTGTGGTTATGAAAGTGGACAAAAGCTAGGTGCTTCATATTGGAAACAATAAGGGTGTTCTCTTTATCTGTGGAACTTTTGATGGCAGAAATCGCACCCATCGAGTTCGTATGGATTGTGGTATGTCCTCGGGCAGTGACAGAGTGTTCCAATGCTTTTAGGATTGCTACAAGTTCAGTCTTCAGAGTGGAGGCGTCGTTAGACAGCCTCCAACTGGCCTGGAAGACTTCAGAGTAGATAGCGGCAGCAGCAGCAGGGACAGCCCTGTCAACGGAGCCATCTGTGAAGTAAACATTGTTAGCAAGGGTGTTCTAAATAGAGTGAAGACTAGCTAACAGGATTTGTTTGTAAGGGCTTAAATATACAGAGTGCTGCTTTGATATTCCATCCTTATTGGTCAAGAACCACCCTAGGGCAGAGACGATTCCTGAATGGTAGTTGCCTCTGGCTAGCCAGTGTGCTTGCTGGGATTAAGGCATTAGGTTCTCGCTGGAGATAATCCAGTCATGTCAGTCCTGGTATGGTTGTGATTGCCTGAGCTATTGTTGGTGATGGACCTTATGTATGTTGGCAATAATCTCCCCACTTGTGTGGTGTTGAGGTCAGGTCTTTCTTGTATGAAAAGCGCTTTCATTATCCTGAGGTGCCTGCTGTCAGGGTCACGGCCAATGATGGTGACATTCTTTACTATATGCTCCCTACAACATAAGGGAGTATATAGTAAAGAACAGTAAACTGACTTTATACATTTTTCAAAACACTCAGGACAGGTTACATTATTAGCAATATCTATTAAATTACTCCTTCTTATGATTGTATTTTCAATATTGTTTTTGGAATAGTGAATGTATTGTGTATTGAACTTGGGGGAATGGTCTGTGTTGGAGCACTAGGGTGGTTTGTTCGTTCGTTTTAGAATGCCTTGCTATAAAAGCAAGGCCCAGGCTCTTGTGTTGGCAGCCTGCAAGGGTGATACAAAGAGAAAGTAACAAGGTTAAATTAGGAAAGGGATTGTTATATAAAGTGAATTTAAAACAAATGGGGGTTATTGACTTGGAATTGTATTCAAATTTGGATCAACTCAGTTGCTCTCGAACGGAACATGGCTTGAACATGCCAAGGGGTAGAAAGGAATCGGTAGGGTGACTCCTTTTTAGGTCCATGAAAATGAGAATTAAGTAGTAAGAGGGAAAGTGTTTACAGTAGAGAGTCCCATGGGAGTTGATCACGGGAAGGAAAAAAAAAGTAGTTTAGATAGGGGCAGAAGGGAAGGGAAAAAGAATATCCCAAGTAAAAGATTAAGAGTTAGAGGAGCGATAGGGAATAGTATTTGGTAAGTAAGAGAGAGCTAACAACAAAAGAAGGAAATAAAAGTAGGAGAGCCTAACAGTAACGAATGTTCAAAGTGGTAATTATATTAATCAGTAACAAGAATAGGATATCAGTAATGAGACAACATAAGGTTATAAGGATGAGGAGAGTAGTGTAGGAGACACGAAACATGAGACGTTAAAGGAAAAAAACGACATTGAGAATAATGGGAATGGGAGAAGAGAGCCAATCAGAGAAAAGATGGATTTAAGAGTGTGGACGGCAAAGAAGTGACACTAAGAAACTAGATAGGGACGGAGCTTGGTTGGGTGGACTGAGAGAGAGAGAGAGAGAGAGAGAGAGAGAGAGAGAGAGAGAGAGAGAGAGAGAGAGAGAGAGAGAGAGAGAGGTGTAGGAGCTAAGAGAGCCAATCAGAAAAAGATGGATTTAAGAGTGCAGACGGAAAAGAAGTGAGACTAAGAATCTAGATAGGGACGGATCTTGGTTGGACTGAGAGACGTGTAGGAGCGTGTAGAAGCTAAGTGTGAGAGCTGAGAACCAATCAGGAGACACGGAAAGTGCGATGTTAAAGGAAAATCAGAAGACAAGAACAATAAGAGAGAGGGGAAGGAGCCAATCAGGAAAAAGGAGGTGTTTGAGGATGTGGGCAGCACAGGAGGGAAAGATACAAGATAGAATGATCAGAGTGATGTAGAGATAAAGTCAGTTAGAAGATAGGCAATGAAAAATTGGGGTTGGTGAGCAAGAATTAGAAGTGAATGGGAGGGATATAGAGAGAGGAAGGTGAAACAAAATGGGAAATAGGTAAGGGAGGAACAAAAATATATGACAAGATGACAGTTACACGACACAGGAAATCAGTGACAGGGCCGGTTCCTTCTAGTTGACACATCCCATCTCGAAACTTATGCCAATAAAAAGATATTAACATAAGAAAGGCGAACAGGGAATGCTTAAGAGAAGGAATGGATGAGAATAAATAAGAGGATAGGAAGGGAAGGTACAGTGGATAATCAGGAGGAAAATGACAGATCATATAGAGTGATAATACTGTAAAAGCGATATGATAATATTGTGAAAGTATGTAGAAATGCTATCGCAAAAATTAGAATGGGCAAAAAGAGTTGGATAAGCAAGGAGTAAGTATATAGAATAAGAGCAGCGCTCATTCCATGCAATGTAACACCTAAAAATTATCAGGCGCTAAGAAAATTTAGCCCAGACAAACCATACTGGGGACACTGCATAGAAGAGAAAGATATAGAAGCAAGAGAAGAATTAGGAGTCATCAGAGGAATGAAGGAAAAAGGGTGAAGCAGCACGTCGTCTTTTGTCAACAGAAAGAACTTTAAAGCAGTTAGGAGATTTTCAGGGTTAGGGGCATGGTCAGAAATAAGGTATTTGCAGAGGTAGAGATTATGATTAGGAACGGCGAGGGTTTCATATTGATCAATAGTTAGGCCTTTTTCAGGATCTGCGAGGTAGGAGGGAAGGTTAAATTTAGGGCATTTTTCATGAGGTTTGGATAAACTAGGGAGGGAGGGGATTCAGAGGAAGAATGAATCGAAGGTGTACTGGACATGGGCCAATCTGACAGGGCACAGGTGATTCCATACATGATGGGGTCACGGCAGTTTGGATAGCAAGGTGTGATGTTTACACCAGTCTTGAAGCAAACAAGGTAGATCTCAGTGTCATGTGCTTGTGCACAAATGACACAGTTGTAGGTGGAAGCTAAGTACTGGTTTCTGTGAAGTCCAAAGCGATTGCATCTGAAACATCTGATAGGCTTAGGGGTGAAATCTTTGATGAAAAATTTACCCCAGATTCCGAGGTCAAGTTTGGCAGGCGGTTGGGGAAGGCGTTGGTAGTGCAGCACCCACATGGCTGGTTGGGGAAGGCGTTGGTAGTGCAGCACCCACATGGCTGGTTGGGGAAGCAACTGGTGGTGGTGTAATGGCTGACGCTTTTTGTATCTTTTCCCGTTTCTTTCTCTTCATTTCTCAGCATATTAAGCCTACATCTTTACGTAACCTTTCTTCCTCGGCATTGCAAAAACCCTTGAAGTGTAGTGAACCTGCTGACATATAAATGATCGCTAGATAAGTGGTGACAGCAGCAGACGATGCTATAGAAACGTCAATAGCAGACAACACGCAGATGACCAGATGCTGTGAAAGCCTGGAAGGCACTTCCTTTCTTATTTCATTTCAGCTCCATCGGCCACCGTGAACGAGTTGCTAAGCATCCCTCATATATGTATATATATATATATATATATATATATATATATATATATATATATATATATACATATATATATATATATATATATATATATATATATATATATATATATATATAATACATATATATAGATATAGATACAGTATTATCTATGTTCATAAATATATCTATCTATTTATCTATCTATATATATTTATATATATATATATATATATAGATATATATATATATATATATATATATATATATATATATGTATATATATATATATATATATATATATATATATATATATATATATATATATATATATATATATATATATATATATATATACATATATATATATATATATATATATATATATATATATATATATATATATATATATATACTGTATATATATAGATATATTTATAAATATATATCAATCTGTCTATCTATATATATATATATATATATACAGATATATATATATAAATATATATATATATATATATATATATATATATATATATATATATATTTACAAATGTATATATATGTATATATATAGATATATATTTATAGAAATATATCTATCTATATATATATATATATCTATCTATTTATCTATCTATCTCTCTCTCTCTCTCTCTCTCTCTCTCTCTCTCTCTCTCTCTCTCTCTCTCTCTCTCTCTCTATATATATATATATATATATATGTACAGACACACACACACATATATATATATATGTATAGACATATATATATATATATATATATATATATATATATATATATATATATATATATACTTATATATATGTATATATATATATATATATATATATATATATATATATATATATAAATATATATATATATATATATGTGTGTGTGTGTGTGCATATATATACATACATATATATATATATATATACATAAATATGTATATATATATGTATATATATATACTATTTATATACAGTATATATATGAATATATATATATATATATATATATATATATATATATATATATATATATATATATATATATATATGTATATATATATATATATATATATATATATATATATATATATATATATATATATATATGCATATACATACATACATACATATATATATATATATATATATATATATATATATATATATATATATATATATATATATATATATATATATATATATATATATATATATATATAAAATTCCTTGTATTAGGTTATATTCGATATATAACCTACTATGAGATTCAGGGCCTCTGTAACACGGTTTTTTGGACTTTGCTCCTTATCAAGGCATCGGATGTAGCTGAAAGTTGACATATGTATATTTTACAACCACACACCAATTTTGTCAGCATTTTCAATAACCTAAACCCGATAGTTTTAATTTTTATAGAGTAAAAATGATCTAGCCGACGCCATGGCCAGTGATAACGAGCCAAGAGTCGAAAACATTCATTACGTAAGCAATGTAAACACCTTTTGACAAAATTTTGCCCCGCCCATCCACCGGACACCCATTCACCTTCTTCCATCGGCTCTGGAACCCATAACAGTCAAGAATGGCTAGCAGGATTTGGAATTGCCCCTGTGGTTGCAAAACTGCATTTATCTTACGACTTGCAACTTTATACAGTCAAGAGAAGTCCCATGGCCATATTTACTATAGCCTGAATAGGTAATTATTCAGTTTCTAGTTTAAATCCAATGTTTATGGTCTGATTTGTATTTAGCGTAATATGATTATAATACTTGTAATGTCACTCAGGCTTTTGAACATTTCCATTAACTATTCACTATGCCACCAAGAGAGAGAGAGAGAGAGAGAGAGAGAGAGAGAGAGAGAGAGAGAGAGAGAGAGAGAGAAAGAGAGAGATTGTATGTAAACAGTCTTGATATAACTATTTTTGTTAAAATGAAAATTTTGTGCTAAACTCTCCATCAAACCAACGGATCATCCTATATAATTTTTTTTTTCTTCTTCTTAGGCCGTACGACCGTGTTGGCTATGTTTTGGGCATGACTGTATTTTGTAAATAAATCATGAATAGTTTTAGGAGTTTTATTTGTACATCTTATGGGAATTTATAGGAGTAAAGTGAACATAATTCATTTATCCTTTAAAATAATTACTACATGTAGCAAAACAAATAGTAGTAAAGATGATAATGCAATGAAGGAATGATACCAAACTTTATCTTTAGCTTCAACATCGGCAATAACATACCCAGTTGCCATAAATTTGTCAGCTTAATGAAATAGCCTATCATCTAATATAAAACTTAAATTCTGAGGAGGCCATGGCTTATTGCACAGTGAATAAAAATGACACAGACTTTATGAATGGCGGAACGATACATAAATGTGGGTGGGGTATCTGTGCTAGCGCGTAGTAATACTACTGTAGCAGTAGTCCGGCAACAGTAGTATACATGAATTAAACGTTTAGGCCAACTGCTGGGATCCTTGAGGATCATTTAGCACTTCTTACAACTACTCGAGAAATAAGTTTTTATAGCCAGAATTTTAATTTTCTGATCCAACAATGCCCATGATAGCCGTCAGTGTTATCCAGAATTATAACGAGGCTAAAGTGGGTGGAGCCTCATGAAGTCATCATTCTGACGATAATCATTGGTGAAAGTTTAAAGCAAAATGCAGTACCGGCTATTTTTTTTTTTTTTTTTTTTTACAGTAAATAGATCGGTAGATAGACAATAAATAAAAATTGCTTGACATTGGATGTAGCAGTTATCAAATCAAGCTTGTCTACTAGGGTGATGTGGTCACGACCCGGACACGGTCTCGACTCGGACAGTCTTAATAACCAATCAGCGATCGAGCCTAGGATGACGTCAGAGCCATGACGTATGAGGGAGGGCGGTCCTAACTAGACGCCATTTGCAAACCTGCCCGCCAACGCTTCGCTTGTAAACAAGGTAAGAATTTCAATTTTAAGGGGTCGTGATCTTAATTTTCGGCATCAGGATATATTGTGCCATGACCATGAATAAGGCGTGATCAAGTTGTGATAAGTTTTGTTGTGTAATATAGCCATATTGGCATAAAATCAGTGATAATACGGAGTGGCTAAACAACAATGGAGTGGCTTGGGGTGCCCGCTAAATAAATTTATGGTGTGGTCTCGACTCGGACAATTTTTGAAGGTTCATGCAAATTAAGTGTACTGGAAAAACCACTTAAAAAGTGAATGATTGCATAGTTCTTACAACTATAATGTACCATATGTGAGATAAAGCCATGGAAAAGGCTGGAAATGGGTGTTTGCCACGGCTAAATATCGAGTGATTTTTCGAAGTGTTTTATTGATGGAATTGAATTATTTTTAGCATTAATATGTGCCCCCATTAGTGTTTACTTTTCCAAATTGAAATATTTAACCTAGGCCAATTGTTTATATTTTTTACGAATTTTTAAAAAAATTATGTGCGTGGTCTCGATTCGGACAATGTGCACATGCTGTCCGAGTCGAGACCACGGAGGTATAAGAAGCAATAAATTTTTTTTTTTTAAATGACTCTGTCAATCACTCTCATTTTAACCTAAAACCAATATTAATACTATATATTAACTCTTATAAAATTATTGATGGTTTAAAATAATTAAATATGGGTGATTGCCTAAGTCAAACATAGAGTCAGTTTTGAGCTTTTTTTTTTTGTGCAAATTTATTTTTTTTAGAATTAATATGTGCCCCCCAATAGTGTTTAGTCTTCCAAATTGAAATTTTTAACCTAGGCCAATTTTTTAATTTTTAAGAATTTTTTTAAAAAGCAAGGTCCGTGGTCTCGACTCGGACAGGTTTGTCCGGGTCGAGACCATGGAGGTATAAGAAGCAATAAATTTTTTTTTTTTAATGACTCTGTCAATCACTCTCATTTTAACCTAAAACCAATATTAATACTATATATTAACTCTTATAAAATTATTGATGGTTTAAAATAATTAAATATGGGTGATTGCCTAAGTCAAACATAGAGTCAGTTTTGAGCTATTTTTTTTTGTGCAAATTAATTTTTTTTAGAATTAATATGTGCCCCCCAATAGTGTTTAGTCTTCCAAATTGAAATATTTAACCTAGGCCAATTTTTTAATTTTTAAGAATTTTTTTAAAAAGCAAGGTCCGTGGTCTCGACTCGGACAGGTTTGGTCAGGCAATAGAATTTTAACATGGAACAAATATTTATTAGCCTAGCCTATGTCTCTAATGCCATTTATCTCTTTCAGATCCTTCGTGACTCCCAACCATGCCTCGCAACTACATGCCAAAGAACATCCTAACCACGGATAGGACCAATTTAGAGAAGGCATTCTACCACCGCCTAGAGACTGGTTGTAGCATCCGTACTGCGTGCAACCTTTTTGGAGTTAAAGTTTCGACTCTTGGGGTAAGCTTGAATAAATCTAAGCCCTCTTAAATTCTATGTGTAGCCTAGGCTAAGAACTTTAGGCTAGCCTAGGCTAGCCTACCCTATCGGGCCTATGCTCCCCACTTTAACCATTGTTTTATTTTTTCAGGATGCTTTCACTCGGTCCAAAGCGGAGAGTGATGGGAAGACGTTTGTGCCTAAGCATCAAAACGTCAAAAAGGTTTTCACCGATGCGCAGGAAACCTTGATCGAGGAATACTCCATCAAGATCGCGCGGATGTTCTATGGCCTGCCAACGAGAGCTTTCAGGAGGATGATCCTGAAGTATGCAGAGGCTGTTGGCAGCCCGTGTATTCCTGATGGCTGGAAGAGGGAAGGTATGGCCACCCGTGACTGGTATTACGGGTATATGTTCCGTCATCCAAGGCTTGCATTGAAGGCTCCGGAGGGCATGTCACTTTCGCGCGCGATGGCTTTCAACCGCGTAAACGTTGAAGTCTTCTTCAAGGCTTACGTGGAAGCTGTCGAGCGACACAGTTTCATGCCAGCCAGGATCTTCAACTTGGATGAGAGTGGCTTGTCCACTGTGATGAAGCCATGTAAGGTTGTTTGCGAGAGAGGTCGTCCTGTTGCTTCGCAGGTTGCTCGGGAGAGAGGCAATCATATGACTTTCGTGGGGATTGTTAATGCTGCAGGGCAAGGTTTCCCTCCAGTGTTTATCATCGCACGAAAGAAGATGAATGCTGATTTTCAGAGAGGGACTACTCCTGGAACCACAGTGCTCTTGCAGGCTAACGGTTGGATGGACCATGAGCGTTTCGTGCAGACACTCGAGCATCTCCATAAGGTGTCTTATTCTTCAGTGGAGAATAAGATACTGCTGATAATGGACAATGCCGAGTGTCACATGAGCATTCATGTGGTTGAGTATGCGATACGGCATGGCATCGTAATTGTCACGCTGCCACCTCATACTACAGCCAAACTCCAGCCATTAGATGTAAGTGTCTTTGGCCCCTTCAAGTCTGTCCTGCGATCCATTCAGGACGATTTTAAACTTTCAAACCCTCACGTGCCCATCACAGAACATATGTTGCCAGAGATGGCGTGCAAGGCCTGGGACAAGGTTTGTAATGTCACCAACATCACCAATGGGTTTCGTGCTACTGGCATCTTTCCCGTCAACCGCAACATCTTTCCAGATGATGCGTTTGCTGGGGCAGAAGTCACAGAGCAGGCCCCTCCTGATGATGATGATGATTTGCCAGAAACTGTTGCCGCACCCTTGACACCAGTTCCATCGGAGCCTGACCAACCTCAGCCTGGACCATCTGGAATAGGTAGGATGTCACCAGCTTCAGCGTCTAGGGCTAACTCTCCTGAAGCAGCACTCCAACCTCAGCAGACTCCAACTCCAACACCTTCATCTCCTCCAATTCCCGACATCACTCCCGAAGCTGTGCAGCCCTACCCGAAGGCTCGTCCCCGCCCTGCTGCTAGAGGGCGCAAGAAGATCCGCGCCTGCATCCTGACTGAGGATGAGGAGGCTCTTAGCCAGCTGCGGGACAAGGAGGAGAAGAAAGCAGCCAGAGAGGAGAAGAAGCGGAGGTTGCAGGAGAAGAAGAGAGGGCAGGAGGCACGACAGGCGGTTAAGAAGAAGAGGTCTGAGCCAGTTGAGGAGAGCAGTAGTGATGAGGAGGCTGTCGACAATCCTGCACTCTGTGACGACTCATCTGAATATTCAGATGAGGTTGCAGAGGAGCTTGAGTTTGATGCTGCCTCCTATCCATTCGTCCAGAAGGAGCCAGAGGTGAGGGACTTTTTTTTAATAGCCTATTTCAAAATCTGTAGCCTAGCCTAGGCTAGATTATGTTCATCTATTGCATAAGTAGCCTAGGCTAGGCTAAGTCTAGAAGAAAATTTCTATTTAATTGTCAAATTCCATAGGCTAGGCTATTCATTCTTTTTTTTCATATTTCAAAATCTGTAGCCTAGGCTATCCTAGCCTAGATTAGGTTATGTTCATCTAGCCTATTGCATAGGCTAAGTAGCCTAGCCCAAGTCTAGAAGAAAATTTCTATTTAATTGTCAAATTTAGTAGCCGAGCTGAATGGCTTGGTTTTAAAGCCAAATTCCTTAGAAAATTTCTATTTAATTGTCAAATTTAGTAGCCGAGCTGAATGGCTTGGTTTTAAAGCCAAATTCCTTATTCATTAATTCCATAGGCTAGGCTATTAATTCTTTTTTTTCATTTTTTTCCCCCAGGTGGGTGACTTTGTCCTGGTCCAGCTTCTCTTCCAGGGGAAGAAGTCTGAGGAGCTTGTCCACTTTGTGGGCAAGGTCATTTCCCTGGAGGAAGACGGGCAGCAGCTGCAGGTGGACTTCCTCAGGATAAGGTCGCCCTTGCTGAAGGACACCTTCCACTTCCCAGACATCGGGGATGTCGACAGTGTCGACCGCAGCAGTGTGTTGGGGGTCCTTACAGTCAGCACGGGGACCACCCAACGACAAGCAAACCTCATCAAGGTCCTCCCTCCCTTGAGGGACTTTAACATGCATTAGCATTACTTTAAAGTCATTAGTTTTAAGTCATTCACTTTAAGATTCATTAGTTTTAAGTCATTCACTTTATCATGCATTAGTTTTAAGTCATTCACTTTAACATACATTAGTTTCAAGTCATTCAGTTTCCCATTTTTTTTTAATATATATATTTTTGTATTAAATTGAGATTTTGCTACCAATTGTTTTATTCCACCTTTCAGGGTCATGTTCTGGATGTTTTTACTAAGAACAAATATAAAATAATTCTTAAAGTGTCATTTTGGTGGACCAAAACATCCGTCCGGGTTGAGACCACAAACCAGTCCGGGTCGTGACCACGCGGTCTCGACCCGGGCAGAGATTTTTGGATTTTAAAAAGGGCTGTAAAACCCAAAATATAATATCTACAGATATGAAACTCATAGCATAAGATGGGGCATTAGTTACACTTTCTTTTAAGCACAAAATCTCTCCTTTAGCTCAATAACTTTTTTTTTTATGAATATTATTCATTTTACTGTCCGGGTCGTGAACACATCACCCGTTTTTGAAAATTACCAACTATTCCCTACACCTTGTCAGTCTGATTGTGAGCTATAAAGTAGACTGTAATTTCTTAGGAAACTTATTTTGGGAGTTAGACAAATAATCGAAGTGTTTTTGTATTTATTAACATATTTTGTTCGTTTGTTCATTATGACAATTCTCAGTGGAGAGGTTTCAGAGTTCATAAAGGTGTACTGCTTTGCTTTTATTTACACTTTTGTGTTATTGTTGGCAGAGGTATAGCCTTCGTTACGTATAACCAATCATCGATCGAGAAAGAGAGAAGAAATGCCGTCATAAGTTACGTAACGAGTGCGTTCGAAACCTTTTCTCTGAGTAAGTTGGCCCGTCTTCAAAAATCGTCACTTTTACTTAATAAAATACCAAATTTATTCAACCTACGTAATGCAGAATATAGTCAAAATTTATGTGTGGATATAATGTGCATTCTGAATAAGCGTTATATTTATGAAATTCATAGAAAAAAAGTTATTGCGAAAAAACCGTGTTACAGAGGCCCTGAATCTCATAGTAATAGTATGGAAAGAAATATGTGATGGTCAATATAATGATTTTTTGGGGGTAAAATATTGTAGAAAGGTTGTAATCAGTATATAACTATGAAAGTTTGGGAATGAGTTACAAATACTTGATGAGAGATTCACTGACAGTGGACTTTATCAAAAATTTTTGTCAGATTTGAGCACCGGTCTCTTAAAATGCTTGACTATAGCAGATTCTGGGTCTTAATCATTATGGAAAAATGTGTAGAGCTGATTCTTTTCCTTATTTAACTTAGTGATTTTGGGTCTTTTTAGAGTGAATAAGCTTGTTATGATTTTATTAAAATATCTAATTGAGAAGGAAGTTGTTTTAAGAGAAAGGAGATGCATGTTATAGCTATATAATTATATAATCACCCATTCTCTTTGTTTGAATTTCATTTACACATGATCAAGGACTACAAGTAAAAATTAAACATTTAGTTATACAGAAGTATAATTGGTACTAAGAAAACAATTATATATCAGAAAACTAATTTATTAGTAAACACATTATCAATCATTAGTACTTTACAATTAATATATCACTCCTGAATATCCTTAATTACATTCTGTGAAATGCACTCAACAACAAGCAGAGCAAAAGTCCTTCTAAAGTTGGATTGGATTCACGAATCTGGTCCTTATAGGCCGGTAGACACCCCTACCTCTTAGGCCCATCCCTGTTATCATTTTTCCCCTTTGTGTTCTTGCTAGACCACCATTTGGGCCATATCAAGTTGCGTGGGCACAACTGCAAGTCGGTAGCTAAATGTCATATGGTCTTATGCGAATATCAACAGCTTAAGTATAAAGTACAGAAATTTAATAGTTTCAATCAAATATAAATAATGTGTAATAATTGTATATTCTACAATAAATATGCAAGGGATTGTGTCTAATGTCAGGCTAGGCGCTTTATAAAAAAGTTCGAATGAACTATTACAGGGTGAAGATGTAACTATTTAAGAAATTAATGTACCTGTATCAACTTTGGAAATCCATAATTCTCATCAATTAGTCGTCAATTACTAACCAAAGACAGTGAGAATCGTTCTACCTACTGTACTGTTTTGTTCTCCTGTCTCTTCCCCTTCATTTGTCATAAAACACGACTGATTTCCGTCAACTTTGAAAATCCATGGTTTTCTTCAATTAATCGTTAATTACTAATAAATAATGATCAAAATCACTCAGTCAAGTGAACCATTGTAATATCCTTTCCATCCTGTTTTACGTGACATTAAACACGGCCATTTTCTGTGAACTTCGAGAGTTGATTGTTTAAAAAAAAAAAAAAAAAAAAAAAAAAAAAATCAGGACCAGAGCGTCAATACGGGTATCCTTCTAGTATATACATACCATGGGGGTTACTCTGGGGACAATCCGTACTACTAGAGGAAATATATTTAGAATATATTAGGTTTCAGACTTATTGAACACACGCTATCATGAAAATAAAATTTAAGGTAGGGCATTTGTATGGTATGATACTGAGGGACTCAAAGTGATATAAAAGTTGTTTTTCTGGAAAAAGAATAAAACCTTTTGTATGGGCCATCTTTACTATAGAGAAGAGCTGAATATTACTCTAAACATTAATCATAGGTACTTCTTATCAATAGCACATCTTATTCAATATTTATAGTCACCGTATATATTGTCCATTAAATGGTTTCACCAAGAAAAAAAAAAGGAAAAAAAAAACCACTTACAATCACTCGTAACTTTAGCCTAAAAATAAACATACTTCCTGTGTTTTCCATGGCTCTATTTCCCTTGTAGTACTTATTTTCATTAAAAGGTATAGGCCAACACAAAGTCACTTTTTCATTTGTTTTCTCAATTATTATGAAAATACCAATACTTGGAAAATTTACATGTACGGCTTGTATCTGTTCGGGTGTTCCTCGGCCACATTCTTTTTTCCAAACCATCTCATGACGTCAAATTTGATTGGGTCCTTAATTACATTCATATTGCATGCATATAACAACTTCCACTTAGGAAATCTATGTCAACCTGATCCTGCTTTATTCACTGTTATGGCACACTATATTAGTTGACCGAAAAATTACGTTTGACAACCGAAAAAAACCAAAATCTTACCTTGAAAACAAATGAAGCGGTTAGCGGTAATGACCAACGGATTTGTTGTGGAGGGTCTGCCTCTTATTCATCACTAGCAGTGACATCTGAGGTGCACTATAGTCTTTCGTTTATTGATGCTGTATGGGTCTTCCCCATATATGAGTTATACCCACCTGGCCTACATGAAGTACAGCAATCCTAAAACTAGATAAAGATAGTGAGAAAATCCCAATTGAGAGAGGAGTTATGGAGGGACACCCCATCTCTCCTAAATCATGAGAGGAATTGCAAAAGATGACTGAAAATTTGAATAGAGCCAACAGAAATGTGGGATTGAAAATGAATATGACCAAAACAAAGATGATGTTCAATGAAAATGCAGAGACAACAAATAAGGGTTATGGATAAACTTCTAGAGATTATTAATGAATATATCTACTTAGGACAGACAGTAAGTGTCCCCAGGACGTGAGACCAAAATGGAGAGAAGGATAAGCCTGGGATGGAGAGCTTTTGGTAGGCAAATTGTGATTATGAAAGTAAAATGCCACTTTCTCTAAAAAAAAAAAATATTTGATTAGATGATCCTACCAGTTTGAACCTATGCATAGAAAACTTGGAGCCTTACTAAAGACTTAGAACATAAGCTAGTTATAACTCAAAGAGCTATGGAAAGAATAATGATAGGAATAACTCTAAGAGAAAAACAGAGCAACTTGGATACGAGATCAAATTAAAGTAGAGGATAGTCTAACAAATTGCAAAACAAGACGATGGATTGACGTAGTAAGAAAATTGGCGGGTATAGACTGGGATAGAAAGATCATAAACAGATGGGAGTGAAAGGACATGTCTAAAGCCTTTGTCTTGCAGTGGAGTTGTTAGAGTTGATGATTATCATATACATATAAATATATATATATATATATATATATATATATATATATATATATATATATATATATATATATATATATATATATATATATATATATATGTATATATATATATATAGATATATATATATATATATATATATATATATATATATATATATATATATATATATATATATATACAGTATATATTTATACATATATATATATATATATATATATATATATATATATATATATATATATATATATGACAAATTCGAAGATAATTTGTATTTTTCCTAACCATACAAACCTTAGCTATTTACACAGGGTTTACCTTTTAGCGCAGCTGAAATGGCGAGCCATTAGAATTTAACGAGGGTGTATTACCCCCGCAGGGGGGGGGGGTAGGGGAGTGGTAGCTAGCTACCCCTCCCCTCCCTCACACACAGATGAATGTTCACTTTCACTTAGAGGTAGGACTTGTCTTGGGGGACAGGGCTGGCGGGCAAATGTGTGTAAATAGCTAAGGTTTGTATGGTTAGGAAAAATACAAATTATCTTAGAATTTGTCATTTGTTCCGTAACCGAAATACAAACCACGCTATTTACACAGGGTGACTTACCCCTTAGGTAGGGTCGAAAGTCCCCAGCCATACTGGCTTTGGCTTTACCCGGGGACTCAGAATCCGAGTGAGTAGCACTCGATAAAAGGAGTCCCTGCACCTCACAAGTTCCTTGCTTCGCAAGGAACCATGTGGCCTACGTAAGCTTGTGTGTGAAGGAAGAAGTGTGACCCGTCCTAGGCAGTTGACCTGGAGTTCCAGAAGGAACTCTGGGTTAGGACATTCCCAATACCACCTCGTCAGGGTATGGGGGACGCGACAGTATTGACTCAATACTCGGAACACAAGGAAGCATGGTTTACCTGCAGAGGTTCGAGGTCAGCTATGCAGAGACCAGGATACTGCTTCCCCGTAGAGGGGATGATGAAGAAAGAAGTAAGGGCCAGACATACTTCTTTCGTTCATGCAGACTAAAACCTGATAACAATGCCCTCAACCTTCTGCTACCTGTCCAAAAAGGAGCCTGAGGTTAGACCAGCTGTTGTGTAGCCACCACAGAGCGATAGAAAACGTATCGAGACTCCTGTGGGTCACGCCCTGCAGGAAGCAGGCTGCGAAGGTCATTAGACGCTTCCAGACTCCAGCTTATAGCACCTGCGTCACAGAGTAGTATTACTCGAAGGCGAGGGACGTTGCGATGTATCCAACATCGTGCTGTAGGGCGACGTGACGGGGAAGGGTCTGGAGACAGGTCGAGATGAATGTCCTTGAGTCCGGGCTGAAGAGGTATACTGGTGACTCTCCCCCATGTCTTCCTTGTGCTCCCAAATCGGCTGCAACTGAGGACAAACTGCAGCTGTTCCCAGCGCTAACCTCTCGATTCCTTTACTGGTAAGAAAGAGAAGGTCTTGGGACATCAGATACAGAACGGAAACTCGAAATCTTGAATGAATCGGACCGAAGGGCCGGGACCCCCAGATTCTGAGTCTAGCCAACAACTCAGGAGCGAGCCTGAATGTTGCCTTCCCCTCTTCCTTAGAAAGGGGGGAGTCATAAGAGACCAAGAAGATTGCTTACACACTGGCCGTGGCCAGAGTGAGCAGGAGACCCAAGGCGGAATACAATCCGAGGCCTGTCATAAAGGGTCTTGAGAAGATCTCTTAAAGGACTAAAAGTCCGAGCCATGCTCCAAGCTGGAGGTCTTCCTCCGACTAGGGCAGGGACAATCGTAGCTTCGCATGAGCGAGGATAGATCCAGCGGGCAGGAAAAAGTTATTCCTTTAAGCCTGAAGGTCAGGGAAAGGCTGAGCGACAGGCTTCATTGCCGAGAGCGGAAAGGAGTTTCCTCCCGCCGAAAGGCAATAAGACCGTTATTGCTGGAGAAGAGGCCTCAAGGGAAGAGGTATATCTCCCACGGCACCAACCACCTTAGACTCTTCACTTTACCTGGGAGACCCCTGTGGATGACTATCGCAGATGACGCGACCTCCGTACCGCGACTGTAGCGGGTTGTCTCTTCTTGAGGAGGAGGCGTAGTGTCTCCAGGCATGAAGCCGAAGCGACGCCCCGGTTCGGGAGAGATGTCGCAGTGTGGTTGCTTGAGTAGTCTGCGCCGTGGGAGAAGCTCTCCCGGGAGTTCCGTCAGGGGAAGCAGAGGGTCCAGAAACCGTTCTGCGCATAATCCCAGTGGAGCTCTCCCATTGAAAGGTTGACAGACAACCTGGTCTTGTTGAGACCCATTGTCCACAGACAAAAGGGAGGGAAGACGCAGGCGTCGAAGTTGTCCCACCATCACCGGAAAGCATCTTGCCAGAGTTTCGGGGTCTGAGACTGGGGGGAAGAATAGCGGAAGCTTGAGGTTCCAAGCTGTCGCGATCAGGTCCCCCAGACCAGTACTTGCTGGTTACCCAAGGTCAAAGACCCCCAGGTACACTCTCTCTACGAGGCTCTGCTCGGATAGTCTGAGAGAACATTCCCCTGCCTGGAATGAGAGAGCCGATGGTGGTATTGAGAGAATCTCAATCATCCCGGTATCTCTACTGCAAGATGTGAAGGTGTGAAAATGCGTCCCCTGCTGGTTAGAATACGCCAGAATCATGAAGTCGACGCGCACGGGGCGACTCGGCAGGAG
Organism: Palaemon carinicauda; assembly: GCF_036898095.1. Lineage (NCBI taxonomy): Eukaryota > Metazoa > Arthropoda > Malacostraca > Decapoda > Palaemonidae > Palaemon > Palaemon carinicauda. The sequence continues at coordinate 68,047,230 of NC_090734.1, forward strand.
CTGTAGGATCTGTAGAGGGGCCAGACTAAGGCCCCTAAGCCTGCCTGAATGATGGAGAGGTATCCTTCAGGTCTTGACCATAGGCCTGGACCGGAACATGCCCCCCCCTTTCCTTTGACGAGTCCGAGAACAGCATCAAGAATGTGGGGAAAGGACGAGAATATCCACTACCATCAAGAGGCTCCATAGGTCAACACCCATTGCAGGTCTAATAGTTCCGCTGGTCCCATAGGGGCCAGGAAGTCCGGTTAAACATTGCCTGAAGCCACCGGAACTTGGATCGCCCCACATGGAACTTATCCTGAGGCGACCGTTCGGACTATAGACGGGTCAATGAGGAAAGGAGAACTAGGAAACGTTCCAAGGTAGGGCTGAAAGCTCTGCTTGACTGAGAACAGGAACTGCGACTCTCCTCAGTCTTGCCACAGTCAACCGAAAGGAAGGCTCGGAGGATGTGGTAACAGAATCTGGCGTCCCCAGGTGGTCACCCATCCAAGTACCGACGTTGCTTAACCTCGCTGGACGGACGAGAAGCGGGGTTTCCAACGTGGTAAGGCCGTTGACTCAATATCATGTCCAGATACTCCAGATGTTGAGGCAGAGGAAGAGAAGGCTCCAAGCAAAATACCATGAGCCCACAGTCGTGGTAAGCATCCGGAAGCTTGTCCCGGCGCTGAAGAAGGTCGAACCAGAGCCTACCGGAGTTGACCAGCCCTCCAAACAGCAGAGGAGGCAGAAGCCTGCACCTGAGCGGCCAAGAGGAAGGCAGGGAGAGTTCTCTGGGGAAACAAACCTGCTATGCCACGGTGGGGTAGCCACACTGCATCATAAGCAGGAATACTTGCAGTCTAGGCTGAATTCGACGAGCACCCTGGAAGATGGAAGGAATGGAAACTGAAAGTACCCGTCCTTCCGACCCAGGGTTTAAGGAGTCCTGTCGCCTCGTTACCAGTCTGATCGATTCTGCTGGTCTACGCTGGCCGAAGTTTGTTCGACAAACTTGATCAGGGCTGAGAGGTCGACTAAGGACATCCCCTTTCAGATCCTTTCTTACAAGAAAGGATCGACTGAGGAGGCCGGGGGTGAAGCCGTCGATGATCCTAAGGAAGACCTTCGCCTAAGGTATGGATCATTCTGCCCAACCGGGCAACTCTGCTGACGCTATGGCATAGAGGTTCAGAGACACTGAATTCGCTGACAGAGACAGCAGGCGCGATATCCTTGGCTGATAACAGAGATTGTGCGGGAATGGGCATCGGGAAGCTGTTATTCGGATGAGTAACCTTAAACATCCTCCCAGAGAAAAACCTGCAATCCTAGAGTTCGTGAACTCCTTTTAAGACTATGGCCCCCCCCCGGGAGAGTCTCCCGTGCCATCTGTTCCTGACAGGAGCAAACTGCAATTGGACACCTTGTCCCAGTTGTCGTAGCCGATAACTTAGGCCGACGTGATTGAAAGAAAAGGGCGCTGGAGCCCTGCAGAGTCTGGAAGAAAGCGCCTTGGAGGAGTGAAAACGGAAGTCGATTTCCTCCGCACAGCCGCTGTCTAAGTCTCTGTCTTTGGGCACAAACAAACTCTTCTCAAGGATGGAAGGGTGTCTGAGGTCGTCGACCTCCACAGATGAGACACCCGAAGGAAGCCCTCAGTCAGCGCGTCCAGATGGTACAACATCGAGCTTGTCCGCAAGTTAGATACTTAACGACGAAAGGCCAAGGTGCCTGAGCTCGAGAGGAGGAAAGTACCCATGCTCTTCCTATAGCTTTCTTGAACCAAACCTCGGGCCGTAACCGAGGAGGGAAAGAACCTGGTAAGCTCCCAGAGGAAGGGGTAAGCAGTCACCCCTTGTCCGATGGAGAAATCTCGAACGGAAAGCCCCCCCGCCAACAATCCTTCCAGGGAATGACGGGGAAGGGCTAACCAGGTTCAGGAAAGAGGAGTGTTGCTCAGATCTCCCTTAAGTTTCTCCTATTCTTGCAAGTGCCATGCTCTGCGTTTACGGGGTGAGGCCGTGTTCTGGAAATACGCTCCAGAAGAACTCGTCAGGCTGGCCATGCTGTGAAAACCCCATTGGGAATCGTGGTCGCAATCGCCCTGGAGCTCGCGCGACGGTAATTCAAAGATTTTTCGCGTGGGCGAACGTGGAAGCGCCCATGCGCGGTTACGCAAACGAAGGTGAGCGAAGGAGCGCAGAAGGAGGGTGAGCGTGGTAGGAAGGGCGAGAGCTGGTGGTCGGCGAGCGATAACCCTTAGACGAGCAATGGATACTGCAAGAAATAAGCCGACGTTTGTGCGAAGAAACACTGTAAGTTCGCGCGACGGAACACCATCCGTCCGCGTGATTGAAAACCGTTGGTTCGGGCGTGGGCGAACATTGGAGAGCATGGGCACGGACGCGCATGAGCGTAGACGTGCAGGCATGTGGGCGTGTGGGCGCGCAGGCGAATGGTCGCGCGGGCGCACAGGCGAGCGGTCGCGCGGGCGAGCGGTCGCGCGGGCGCGCAGGCGAGCGGTCGTGAGGGTGGGCAGGTGGATGAGCGCGAGTCCGAGACGGCGAACGCAAGCATTAGCGCGATGGCGAGGAAACGCGCTGCCGCGTGGGTGAGGAAGACCGCTGGCGATATGGATCAACAAGCGATCGGTGGTGAGCTGGTGAGCGCTAACGCGCAGGTTGGCGATGGCGCGTTGTGTTATGCCGACGCGATGGTCGAGCAGCATGCGCAGGTGAGCGATCGTGCGTTGGCGAGCAATATGCGAAGGTGAGCGATCGTGAGCAGCATGTGCAGGAGGGCGATCGCGAGATGGTGATCAGCATGCGCAGATGGGCGGTTGCGCGATGGCGAGCAGCCTCTGCAGGTGGGCAATCGCGCGATGGCTATCAGCATGCGCAGGGTCGCGCGATGGTGATCAGCATCCGCAGTTGAGGGTTGCGCGATGGCGATCAGCATCCGCGGTTGAGGGTCGCGCGATGGTGATCAGCATCCGCAGTTGAGTGGCGAGCGATGGCGATCAGCATCCGCGGTTGAGGGTCGCGCGATGGCGATCAGCATCCGCAGTTGAGGGTCGCGCGATGGCGATCAGCATCCGCGGTTGAGGGTCGCGCGATGGCGATCAGCATCCGCAGTTGAGGGTCGCACGATGGTGATCAGCATGCGCAGGTGAGCTAGTAGCTGGCGAACCATGTTACTTCAGAAGAGTTGGAGAACGTTGGCGTGCCGGCTGTAACACACGCGGGCGATCCGGAGATCGCCGAGAGACAGGTGATCGCTGGTGAGCTGATGATCGCTGGCGAGCTGATGATCGCTGACGAGCTGATGATCGCTGACGAGCAGAAGGCTATGCGTGGAAGCCTGCGTATAGAAGAAGAGTCCTTGACCCCGACCTGAACCGAAGTTCTAGATCGCGAGGGCGAATGTGGGCGCACAGGGCGCGTAACAGGAACCAACAGGAACAGCAGGGATGATCATCATGAAAGCGCTGACAAACAGGAGAGCGCTGATGAGCAGAAGAGCGCCTGTGCGTTAACACTGAGCAGGAGCAGGAGAGAACACAGCAGAAGGGCGCGCAGGGAAACCCTGACACGCAAGGGAAGAACCCCCGTGGGAGGCAACCCTTTGCCCCGAAGGGATCGTTGTCTGCCGGGAGACTGATGTCCGTCGGAAGACCGCTGTCCGTCGGGAAGACCGTTGTCCGTCGGGAAGACCGTTGCCCGTCGGAAGACGAGATCAGACTGCTGTCCATTTGCACCAAGGCGGAAGATCGAGAAAAAGGAGTTGTAGGCTGCAAAACGAGATTCAAAAAGGCGCCTCAAGCACCCTTATAGAGAGATGAGAGGCCCTTACGACGAGGCGGACGGTGGGCCTTACGGCGAGGGAGGCCAACAGCAACAGCAACAGAAGAAACCTCCGAAGAGGAGTCTCTATGAGTGTACTCTCTCGCGAACGAAAGAGAAACACTTCGTAGAAGAGACTGGTCAGCAGTGACCTAAAAGGAGCAATCCTCCGAAGAGGAGCTCCTGCAGTTGCCCAGCCCCTTGAGCGAAACTGTAGGTGTGACTGCTCAGCACCAAGAGCATAGTCCCACGAAAAAAAGGCAAGAGGAGAACCCTCCATAAGGGGAAAAACTCAAGCCTGGACAGGAAAAACTTCCCTCGGAAGGAAAGTTACCTGCCCAAGGAGGCAAGCCTCCTGAGAGTTATAAAATGAACTGGAGAGCTGTCCGTCGTCACGGGAGTACTTCCAGTAGAAGGAGACACGCCCCTGACGAAAACAGAAGGGGGGAGGCAGCAACAGCCGAATCCCCAGGACTCAACAAGACAGCTCACACCGTTGCCATATTACAGAAACGAACTAGATCGGTAACTGTAAAAAAAAAAAAAAAAAAAAAAACATTAGTACACATTCATTCCCCCGGGAAGGCTCCGAAGAGGAATCCCGAGGGAAAGGAAACAAGAATTACACAACAGGCACGTGCCCTCACCACCACTTACACTCACGGTAGGAGAGCTGTAACCAAATCAGAATTATAAAAATTATAATTATGTAACTATGTAATTATCTAATTTAAAAATGAATGAACACTAAAGAAAGAACGAAAACCCCGAAAGGAATCGTTCTACAAAGCTGAAAAATCAACAAATACAATTAGATTCATAAACTAATTGAGACAAACGTATTGCGTAGCAATCCCCCCACACGGAAAGGAAGCTACAAGGGCGTAGTAACACGTAGTAAAAGGGTGAACGACCTCAAGAGAGAGAGAGAGAGAGAGAGAGAGAAAGACATAAGTCAAACTCGATCGCCACCCATAACGCCGTGGCGGCCAACTGCCGAGGACACCACGTAGATAAGTACACTACACACACAAATCTGAAAAGGAAACTTACTGATTTCTATACTCAAATATGTATACAAACATGAAAACATGTTTACATATACAGTATATTGAGCAAATGAAAAGTAAGCGATTAAGTAAAGACAAAACAAACAATGGCTGCCAAGAGAGGACCAAGACAGAGACGTCTGTCACAGTCCGAGCCAAAAGTGAAAGTGAACATTTATCTGTGTGTGAGGGAGGGGAGGGGTAGCTAGCTACCACTCCCCTATCCCCCCCGCTAACTAGCGCGGGGGTAATACACCCTCATTAAATTCTAATGGCTCGCCATTTCAGCTGCGCTAAAAGGTAAACCCTGTGTAAATAGCGTGGTTTGTATTTCGGTTACGGAACAAATATATATATATATATATATATATATATATATATATATATATATATATATATATATATATATATATATATATATATATATATATATATATATATATATATATATATATATATATATTCATACATGTATGTATGTAGTATGTGTGTGTGCGGTTAACTTGTCAAAAAAACATTTAGGTATAAATAGAAAGTGTCCTTGGAATATGGTTTAAATTTCACCATGTCACCTAGTGTGGTGAATACTGTAATAATTGCGAAGGGAGTATGTAATCTTAAAAATACAGTGATATTTCAGTTGGATACTGTCACAACTCAGGTTCAGTAATTAGCAGGTGTGAAAATAAAATAACACTATTCTGCTTAATTTCGCTATTCTACTGTAGCCTTTATTAACACTTCAATATATAAGTCACAAGTCGCAGCATACACTACTCAAACACGCTCTATTGAGCAAAATTTCGTCTTAAACTGGGAGAGAGAGAAATCCCTTTATAACGGGTGCGTTAGAAGCACCACCGGTTATGTCTCTCCCCAAAAACAAAGGTTTAGATGTCGCCTCGGCTCGTTTCCAAGGACTCCGCAAAAGCACAAATTCTAATACAATAAATATGTATCCATGAATAGCGTGGCGACATCTGTTGTGAAGGACTTAATGTACATATTACAAATGAAAATAAAGAAACTAGCGTTAGCTAGTAATATTAGAACAAGCACACAAGTTTTACTCTCATTATTTTAATTATATAACAGTTCAATTACTTTAACATGAAAAACTATAGAATAAGACAGTGTATAAAAAGTAATTATAACAAACAAAATAAAATGCTTATGATATGCAAAAATCCTTATACATCAATATAATACAGGGGTGATATATAAATATACATGCAGAAATAAACTGTGGAATAAGACCGTGAATAAACAGTAATTATAACAATAAACAAAAATAAAATGCTTACGATGATTTACAAAAACCCTTATACATCAATATAATACAGGGCTGATATATAAATATATACGCAGATATATTGATTTGTGACAGGCCCCCTTTTAAGTACAAATTCTCAAATTTATACTGCCAACATTACAATTCAATTTATCAAGTTTTAGCCACCATTATCTGTATACACATCTCATCAAAAAGTCAACCGGGCATTGTGACAAGAATTATCCCACTACTCTGCTTAGAAAATCGGCTCCAACGTTTGAACTACCTTTTATTGCTTCTACTCTGAATCGATGATTTTGCAAGAACATTGCCCATCTCATTATTCTGACATTTGAAAACTTTGAACTGTTCAAAAATGCCAAAGGTTGATGATCCGTTTGTAACGTGAAGTCAACACCATACAAATACATTTTGAATTTCTGTAGAGCCCACACAATAGCCAAACACTCTTCCTCCATAGTGCTGTATCTTTGCTCCTTGTCCAACAATTTTCGGCTGGCGAAACTCACGGGGAGCAAACCATCTTCATATTCCTGAAGTAACACTGCCCCTAGCCCAACGTCCGAAGCATCTGTTCTCAAGATTAATCTTCTGTTTAGGTCTGGAAGGCGCAGGACAGGTTTATTAACCAGTATAGACTTCAGACTGTTGTATGCTTTCTCTTGAGGCTCCTGCCACTGTACGACATTGCTTTTCCCCTTCTTTGTCAGGCCAGATAGCGGAGCAGCAATAGTTGCATAGTTTGGGACATAAGCACAATAAAATCCCATAAGTCCTAAAAACGATCTTATCTCCTTCTTAGTCTTTAGTTGTGGGGCTGATTGAATTATACGAAGTGTTGGTTTCCTGAAGACTCAATGTGCCTCCCCGGATATCATGCCGCAGGAATTGTACCGTTTCTGGAGCCAAAATACACTTGCTTGGCCTAACTGCGAGATTTGCATTTCGAATACGCTGAAATAGCTTTTGCAAGGTTTCTAAATGTTCAGGCCATGACTTTGTGTGTACCAGTAAGTCATCTATATAGCTTTCCACATTATCAAGACCTTTAAGAAGTGTTCGCATACACTTAACATATGTGGCTCCTGCATTAACCATCCCAAAAGGCATCATAAGAAATTCATATTGGCCATCAGGAGTAACAAAAGCTGTCTTTGGGACATCTTCTGATCGAACCTTGATCTGCCAGTAGCCCTTGGTGAAATCAATCTTTGTAAAGAAATTGCTTTCTGATAATCTGGCAAAAACGTCATCTGCTGTAACCATTGGTTCTGGATCAAATATAGTAATACAGTTAAGTTTTCTAAAGTCTTTACATACTCTATTTGACTCATCAGATTTCTTTACCATCACCACTGGCGAAGCATAAGGTGATGCCGACTCCCAGATGATCCCCATGTCTAGCATACCTTTTATCTCTTTCCTAAGGGACGCTCTGACACCATATGGTACCGGGTATGGCTTACTCCTCACTGGTTCATGCGATGTAAGTTCTATTTTATGCTCACCTTTGTTTGATGTTCCAGGGATGTCCGTAAAGATATTTTCATACTCCCGCACAAGTTCTTTGATTTTACGTTCCCGATGCAGGTCAAGGTTTAAGCCAAACATAATATCCTTTATTGATTCTAATCCAGTAGTTGGTGCTATCTCCAGTAACTCTTCATCCTCACAGATGTCTATACTTGAGTTGCTGACATTGTCAAACACAGCACACGCTGTATCTAAGATATTTTTTGCTCTTTCAACATGCTGATATGAAAAGTCTTAAGTTTTCCATGAATGTTTATACTATAATCATTCTTGCCCGCAACATTCTCTACATTAAATGGACCCTTCCACTGCATGAGTAGCTTATTGCTGTCTGTAGGGAGTAGAATCAGTACTTGATCGCCTACCTGAAGACTCCGAGGCCTGGATCTCCTATCATAGTAATGTTTGTATCACCCTTGTGCCAACTTCAGTGCTTCATTTGCTAGTTTCATGGTCTCTTCCATTTTTTCCCTGAGCTCAAAGACATACTAATAGCTACTCTTGACTTCTGGCTCTTCAATGTCTTTTGTCCATGGTTCCTTCAAAACCTGCATTGGCCCTCTTACAGATCTTCCATATAGTATCTCAAAGGGAGAGAACCCTGTCGACTCTTGAGGGACTTCTCTGTAAGCAAACAACACATCATTGATATACCGGTGCCACCGATTAGGCTTCTCTTGACATAACTTTTTCAGCATTTGCTTTAGAGTTCCATTGAACTTTTCCACCAATCCATTACACATTGGATGGTATGGAGTAGTTGTAAGTTGTCGCATGCTGCGGAGTCTAGCTACTTCCTTCATGCCGTCAGAGGTAAACTGTGTTCCAAGATCACTTAATATTTCTTCAGGCACCCCTACCTTGCTAAACATATCTACCAAAGCTTCTGCAACTGATTCAGAGTCAATGTTCTTCAAGGGCACTGCATCAGGATACCTACTGGCGTGGTCCATCATAGTGAGGATAAACTGGTGTCCTTTCTCAGATGGTAGATGTATCCTACCAATTATATCCACAGACACCCTCTTAAATGGAGTATCAATGATTGGCAGTTTCTCAAGACGTACTTTTGTCACCCTACCTTTGCTGATTGTCTTCTGGCAGATGTCACAAGATCTGCAGAGCCTCGTTATGTCTGCACCCATTCCAGGCCAGTAGAACTCTCTGAGGATCTTCTCCTTTGTCTTCTTAGCACACAGGTAGACTCATGTGCTAATGTCAAGACTTGTGTTCTCAGTGGTTTAGGAACCATAACTTGGGAGACTGGATTCCCATGGTTGATGTCTGCATGAAAAAATGTCCTGTACAATAACTGTTTCCTGGTTTCAATCCGAATTACTTGCCTTCCCTTTCTCTCTTCTTTAGAGGTCCAAAACTTCTTCAGTGTGTCATCTTTCTTCTGTACTCGACAAACTTCATCCCTATCGACTTCTTTGTACAGGTTACTGCCAGGCACTACTAGTGGAGAGGGTCTCTTACCCTCTCGCATTGCTTGTGCCCTTGTTGCCACTGCACAGGTCTCCTGGTCACAGATGTCCTGCCACGCTGGGTCAGGGTCTTCAGATGGTCTTGCACATGGGACGTTTCCAATTAGCAGATCATAGGGGGCATCAGGAAGACAAACTGTATCCACTTCTCCAATCAGGTATGGAGTGTTGATGTGGATTTTAGCCATTGGAGCTCTCCGGAAGGAATTGTCTGCAAGCCTGACCAGCACTATGGTTCCAGTGTAAAGATCAGGATCAGCAAACTTTTGTTTAATTACCACACTACTACATCCAGAGTCACGCAACACCTGAACAATATGGGATCCTACTCTACCCTTTGTCACTGGCATTGAGTCTTCATTGCTTGGAACACAAGCATTCATACAAGGGACTGCAAAACCATTCTCAAGGAAAAGCTTTCCTTCCTTGATGCAAGCATCTATCTTTGCTACATCCATTTCTGGAGGGGGGGGGGGGGGAGGGGGGGGGGCACTGATTGAACGAGACTTGTGCCACTGGTGTCTGTGCCTCTTCAACATATTTCTCAAGATCCAAATAAGCGGTTTTGGTGGTCTTTAATTTCCTGCATTCCGGGAGATAATGACTAAATTTATCACAGAACATACAGTTCTTGTTATTTCTAGAACCCCTTGACTGATCCAAGAGGTGAATTTCGACGCTATGTGGCCGAGCTGGTTGCATTTGTAGCACCTTACCTCTCTAGCTGAAGTCCCTTTGATGACTTGGTCATTTGGCCCATGCCAAGTATTCTCAATAGCACTTGGTCCTGTCTGCTTAGGTGGTCGATACACAGGCCTTTTAGCTACCTTGGCCTCCTTAGAAAGCCCAGTTCCATGAGCTGTGAGGTACTGCTCCGCTGCCTTCGCCAGGTCATCTAGATTAGCAGGCGCCTTTTCCTTCAAATGAACTTCCAATGCATTTGAGACAGTATTGAAGAACTGTTCCTTGATCACCAGCTGTTGGAGCTCTGCAAAAGTCTCATATGTGCCAGCTTGTTCCATCCACTTCTTGAGGAAATTCTTGAGCTTGACAATGAACTCTGCAAGGCTCTCTCCTTCTTCTGGGGGCGTGTTCCGGAACGTTTTACGGAATCCTTCCTCAGTAAGGTCGTATCTTCTGAAGAGCGCTTTCTTCAAAATTTCATAGTCCTTTACATCGTTGTCAGAGAGCCGACCATAGACTAGAAGGGCATTCCCTATCAAAAGAACACTAAGAGACGAGGCCCATATTGACCTGTCCCACTTGTGTGTGTTAGCATACCTCTCAAACCTCAACAAGCTCATCCTTACCATCCACAAACTCTGGGAGGTTTGGGATCTTTGATTCAGGAGAGTGGTTATTGATCACTGTCATTGCCTCTTCATGGTGTCGTGCTGCCTTTAGTTCGAGTTTCTTTATTTCTAGTTCATGTTGTCGCTCCCACTCCTTCTCTTCTAGTGCATGCTGTCGCTCCCGCTACTTCTCTTCTAGTGCATGTCGTCGCTAACGCTCCTCTTCTAGTGCATGTCGTCGCTCCCGCTCCCTCTCTTCTAACTTGGCCAAAGCCTTCCCACGCTTGGCGTCATACCTTTTCAGTCTCTCTTCTCTCTCAAGATTCTTTTCTTCTGCTTGAACCCTGTTCTCAGCAAACTCAATGGCATTCTCGTCGTCCAGTCCGTAGTCCTTTGCCAATGCACGATATTCTTTGAAGGTTTCCATGACTTCAACTTCCAGCCTTTGTATTTTTTTCACTGTTGCCAATCCTGGCAAGGTCGCCACTTGTCACAACTCAGGTTCAGTAATTTGCAGGTGTGAAAATAAAATAAGACTATTCTGCTTAATTTAGCTATTCTAGTATAGCCTTTATTAACACTTCAATATATAAGTCACAAACCGCAGCATACACTACTCAAACACGTTCTATTGAGCAAAACTTCTTAAGCACTATTACAGTTCACATTAAAATAATAATAACCCCCTCGCACTTCTAGTCTTAAACTGGGAGAGAGAGAAATCCCTTTATAACACGTGTGTTAGAAGCACCACCGGTTGTGTCTCTCCCCAAAAACAAAGGTTTAGATGTCACCTCGGCTCGTTTCCAAGGACTCCGCAAAAGCACAAATTCTAATACAATAAATATGTATCCATGAATAGCGTGGCAACATCTGTTGTGAAGGACTTAATGTACATATTACAAATAAAAATAAAGAAACTAGCGTTAGCTAGTAATATTAGAACAAGCACACAAGTTTTACTCTCATTATTTTCAGTAAATAACAGTTCAATTACTTTAACATGAAAAACGATAGAATAAGACAGTGTATAAACAGTAATTATAACAAACAAAATAAAATTCTTATGATATACAAAAATCCTTATACATCAATATAATACAGGGCTGATATATAAATATGTACTCAGAAATAAACTGTGGAATAAGACTGTGAATAAACAGTAATTATAACAATAAACAAAAATAAAATGCTTATGATGATATACAAAAATCCTTATACATCAATATAATACAAGGCTGATGTATAAATACAAACGCAGATATATTGATTTGTGACAGATACGTAAATGTAATAAAGTGTATTATATACACTAATATGATAAAACCAGTGGTTCCAAATTGGCCAAAAAGATTCAAGAAAGCAATTACAGAGTTAAAGAGAGGTATATAAAACTGACAAAAGCTGTCAAATCTGTAGCACTGCTAATCTTGGATAAAAATGACTATTTACAAAAAATGGAAAACCTTCTGAGTGATGAAAACCAATACAAAGGATAAGAAAAAATACTTTTGATTCAGTTAATATTAATAAAAAAAGACTTATTGAAAGTGAATGTAGATCTGATAAAAACGTTTTGTACAATCTGTGGCAATCTGACTGTTAGGCTCTAACATAGAGTTGAGGTGAATGCGAGTAAAGTTTTATTTTTTTTTTTTTTAACAGGTAACGAGCTTATATACCAGCAGTTAAGAACAAGAATGTCACAAAAACTCAAACAATCTCAGATATGCGATGGCAAGCTTAAATAGGTTGTTCCATTATTAGTGTGGGAGAGAGTGAGAGATAATAAAAGCATGCATTTTGTCTCGGATGCTGCCCACACCAGCCAATCGTCCAGGTAGGATATCACCTGGACACCTTGTAGGTGTAGTTGTTGAACGACTGCTTCTGCAAGCTTCGTGAAGATCCTTGGGGCTATGTTTAGTCCGAAGGGCATGGCTCTGAAAGCGTACTTTCTTTTTTGTAGCCTGAATCCTAGGTAGGAGGAGAGTTTGTGATTGATCGGAATGTGCAAATAGGCATCTGCCATGTCTATGGAGACTGTGTATGCCCTTTTGGGCAGCAGGGCCCTTATGTGTTGAAGGGTCAACATCTTGAACTTGTCGTTTTCCATAAACTTGTTGAGTGGCGACAAATCCAGAATGACTCTGAGTTTGTCTGAGTCCTTCTTGGGAACACAAAACAGCCATCCTTAGAATTTGATGGACTTTGCCCTCCTTATCACCCGTTTGCTCAAGAGTTCTTGGGTATATTCTTCCAGAACGGGGGTGGAGTGTTGGAAGAATTGAGGAAATGATGGGGGAGCTGTCTTCCAGCTCCAACCTAGTCCGTTCTTGATTAGGCTGTGGGCCCAGGGATCGAAGGTCCAACGATCCCGGAATAGTCGGAGTCTTCCTCCTACCGGAAGCATCTTATTGCTTCTGGTTTCCGGAGGGCTTGCCTCCTTGACCGCGTCTTCCCCTACCCACTCTTCCTCTTGAGGGACGTCTAGAAGAACCTTTATTTGACCCCCTACCTTCAGGGCGAAAGGTAGTGGTCTGCCTCTCATAGGCGGGAGTGAAGGCTGGTGACTGAGTCACCACCTGCTGGGGTACCATCTGGTAGGTGGGTTGGGGCTGTGCCACCATCTGGGGCACCGCAGTCATGGGAAGTTGCTGTTCTTGTTGTCTAGCAGGGCGAGAGGGCAACCTTGGCGTCTTTGTCTTCCGTTTTGGTTGGGGACCCTCATCCGGGGAAGACTTCCTTTTAGCTGACATGTCCCACTTCTGGAGAAGATTCCTATTCTCCGTGGTGACCTTGTCGACTATTTCTTTGATTACTTCCTTCGGGAAGAGGTCTTTCCCCCAGATATTGGAAGATATCAACTTCCTGAGTTCGTGTCTTACCGCAGCCGAGGCAAACACGAACTCCCTGCAACCCCTTCTAGCCCTAACAAAGCTATAAAAGTCTTTAATTAGGGTTGCCAAGTGTGTTTTGGCTATGACCATGAACATATCTGGGGACCTATGCTCACTGGCCATTGCCTCCAGGGTCACCTGGAGGGACAGAGAGGCAGCAAGCCTTTCCTTCGTGTCCTGCTCCCTACGCAGGAGAAAATCAGACAACTTGGGGAGGTTTTTGCTAAACTGACGTCCAGCGATATCGGCCTCCAACTTCCCGACTGAGAAGGTAAGCTGAATATCCTTCCAGTCTTTGTGATCTGTCGGCAGGGCTAGGGAAAGGGGCCTACACTCTTCCAGAGTAGGGCAAGGTTTCCAAGCTTCCACTGCCTTGATCACTGCCTTGAACCCTTTTTCCGCAAAGGGGAAGGCCATTGTCGCTGGAGCAAGAAAGGAAGGGTGTTTCTTACTCAGGGCTGGCACCTTAGAGTTGGTGAAGCCCCTGTCCTTCAGACTGCTGGCTAGCAAAGCTTGAGCCTTTGTATGGTCAAGCATTATGACCTCCTTGGGCTCTGTCTCCTCTTTGGATACAGGTTCTGTCCTTAGACGAACAAAGCAGTCAGGATAGGACTCAAAGCTGGGCCAGAACTCAATGTCCTAGATAAGGACAGCTCCCAGCTTTTCTGAGATAAAGATCTTTCCATTGGTGATTGGCATGTACTCGGCATGCCTCCATGGGTTTACCTCGGAACACGAGGGAAGATCCTTAACTTTGAGTCTCCTATGAGACCTGCGGGCCGCTGCAAGCTGGTGAATCTCCTTCCTTAGCGCAGCTTCCCTTTCTTCGCTCTTCTTCTGAAAAGTCTCCATCATGGCCATGATAGCAGACAGGGTCTTATCCGAGTTATCAGGTGGAGGAGCGGAGGACGTAGAGGGCACTGGTTTTGGGGCTGGATCCGACGAAACAGACACTGTTTCGACTTCATCCTCTTCCGTCTCTGGAGCCAACGTTGACTCCCCTTCTTGACCTTCAGCCAGAAGGTCCTTTTCGGTGTCCTCTGACACCTCTGACATCCTCTCGTCATCTAGATGGATGTCCTTCATCGCATCTGAGACATCCGTGTCCACGGAGATCTGGACGCAAGGGATCTCAGGGTGAGGCTGTGGAATGACAGCATCCTCAAATGCTTTGGGGAATAGATAGGCCCTCATACGCTCATTGTGGAGGTAAGGCCCCGTGGCATTTTTCTTAAAGCCACGAACCCATCTGTGCAGCTTATTCCGAGCTGCATCCCTTGACTCCGTTGTCTTGGGGTCTTCAAAAGCCTCATTAACCAAGTCTTTGCACACTGTACATACCGGGGGGTCCCAATATTTGAGAGGTCCGTTGGTGATGGAACAGAGGGAGTGCGTCCTACACTCCAGGTGGCCGCAGAAGCCCCTGCTACGCACGTTGCAAAAGACGCTGCGACACTTCACATGGTCCTCCTGTAAAGAGAGGAAAATAAAATGAGTATAAAGTAGTTCATCTCACTAGATAAACTAATAAATATTATTAATAATATTTTCCATTTTATTTTATTGCATATAGCTTAGGATAGATAAGCTAGAAAGGAATTAGGATAGACACATATGTGTGTTTCCTGCCCAGCCAATTGCTGTGACCTCCCTCAATATTAAACCTAGGGTTATCCTCCTCAGGAGGCCCAGTGGAAGAGTCTAGCCTATAAGGATAGAAGAGTGTAACTAAACACTAACTTCCAAAAGGATTAATAATGAGGGTCATATTAACTGATCATCTATCAGTATATGGAAAAGGAATTCCTTACCTTATCTCATAAAGTCTCAACAATAGACTGCGCCTGGACACACAGAGTATGTTGGAAAATTTAACTACTGTATACTTCTATACCATAGTTTTCTGTCTGCAGTATGCTCTATACTGCAGATGTACTGGCTACAGTATAGACATACACTGTAGTTGCCGCCGGCATGTTGCCGGCAAGGCTAGTACCTAAGGCACAGTTCAACTGACACAATATTGACTAGAATAGTGGCCGGCGTCCCGCCGGATTGCCGGCGGCTTACCGGATGCCGGCGGGTCACCGGCTGTCGGCACACTGGCCCAGTCAGCATTCTATGTGACAGGGTGGTGGCCGGTAGACAGAACTCGGCCGGCTCTTGCCGGCTAAGTCAGTTGTGTCACCGAATCATTGGCTGTCGGCCCACAAATCTAGCCAGCATTTTGCCGGCAAGGGTAATGGCCGGCAGCCGCCAGTTAGGTTAGTACCTGGCGGCACTAGCCAAGAGAGCGAGAGAGAAAGCAAGGAGTAAAGGGTGATGTAAGAGCACTGTCTCACTTCCTTCCTCCGGAATGAGGGTTCTAATGGAAGGGGAGAATATAAAATAATCAAGCTTCCACCCATCCACCTCCGTTGCCGGTCCCTGCCGGTCATAGGATGTGAATGGCAGCCCAAGGGAGGACTGAAGAACACTCCATGGTAAAGGGATCTTCTGCCGGCAACTGGTCCCACCAACACAGCTATCCCGGAGCTTTGTGTCCGATAGGGAAGCTGAGTGACTAGGCCATACAAGCAGAAGCCCAAGCTGGCCCTACAACCTGCTGGCAAGTGGCAAGATTGCAGGACGACGGCCACAGGGTTGTGATGGCCTAGGACAGAGGGGGGAGGGAAGAGGGTCCTGTATAAGGTGTGAGAGGAGCCGACAGAATGCCGGTCCTACCACACCTTAAGGAAGCTCTGTTTCAGTATCGGCGCCATCCTAGGCAGACGGAGAATTTATTCCCCAGCCTAGGGTCTGCCAATACAGTAAGGGGGCCGGCAGTCATCTAGCCGCCACCCTTATTCAGAGAGAAACAGAATTCCAGTACCGGCACCATCCTAGGCAGCAGAATAATCTCTATTCTTCTGCCTAGGGTCTGCAAGTACAGGACTATTCGACTAAACCACAGGGAGAAGAGGGAATCACATGACCCCTTCAAGTGCAGTCTAGGGAGGCCAAGCCTCCTATGCCAACAACCAAAACCCGACAGGGGAATGTATTCACCCTGCCGACCAGCTGCCGGCACACGACATGTACTCTGAGGTTCTGACTTAAACCCAAAGCTTACCATCTGTAGCTAGAGGAAGGGGCAGAACAAATCTTAGCCTAGTCTTGCCTGAATGACAACTCGAGGCAAGACTAACTAGGATTATAGCCTTAGGCTACACTCAGAGGGAAGGAGGGATTACCCTATACATGAAGGTAACCGGGAGATTGTATGAAAGTATACTAAAGCCCCTAGGCTACTAGCCTAATGACAGTGAGATCAACTACCTAACTTATCGAAGCTCTCTCGTATACTATCTTGGTAGAGGAAAATTTTATATGCATTCAATGTATAAATTGCCTAATATGTTCATTTAGATTTATTAACACCAGGAACACTTATCATATCATGCAAGAAAGTAAACTAGAACGCCTAGGCTAGGAAGCCTAGCATAAACAAGATCGGCTACCTAATTCGCCGAAACTAATGTGAATACTATCGGCATAATATAATTAATTCCTAGCAATGAAGACTAAATAGCTAAATTTATTTATTTAAGCAATTATACCGGGAAGGTCGTTCTGGCTAACTAAATAACTCATGCGTTACGAACGACAGCGCTGAAGATACCTCCAGTCCAGGCAATAGCTCTGCCAAAGATTTAGTTAAATTTGATTCAATTTTTTACTTTATGGCCAGAGCTAAATTTATACAGCATAAGAATCAAATACTCAACTTTCCAGAGGCAGAAGAGGCTGGAGATTGCATAATAAATCCAAAATACGAGAGAGCACTGGGAAAACCACCGATGTTCGCTACAGAAAAAGGAATAAAGATGGCAGCGATTATGGCGCCATCTGAGTACTGAGACAGTGACGGAGGAAGAGAACCTTATAACGGCTCCTCTTTTATTTTGCCACTTTTCCCCATCGAAGTGTAAACGCTATGCGGGATGCAGATTGCCATGTGACGTGTCAAGAATATGTCCCCTGATATGCGATATCCTAAAAGGTAACTTTAAGGATATTCACGCCAGGAGTTAGAATTCTGGAGACCTTAAGTTAAATTCTCTGGGAATATCACATCAGGACGACATGGCCTGAGCCCAATAATTAAGAGCATCATATTCATTTTTTTATTTTTCTTAAATTATAGGAAGTGTTCCTACTTAAGCATGCTTTAGCGTATTATTAATAGTTCCTCTATTCAGTATCTTCATTAAAATACGATACAAATCTATATATAGACAATATATATAAGATAATGTAGCGTAACCTTGATAAATTTTAGTGAGAATAAAATGTCAAGACCCCTAATTTATGTCTAATCGTCTTTGTTTCTATCTGATCTTGTACTAATAGCTGCGAATAACTAAATAAGCAAGTTAAGTCAATATAGAGTGTATGGATCAAATAATTTTACGTTTCTCATAATTAATCATTCGCTCTGCATAATTACAGGCAAGGCAGGTGGCTAGTCAAGGTAACCGCCACTTATTATAATTGCTATGGTTACTTGAAATCTTACACTTTTCTCTTTACCCTCTTTTATTATTATTATTATTATTATTATTATTATTATTATTATTATTATTATTATTATTATTATTATTAGGAGGTAAGGAGGTGTATGTTGCGTTTATGGATCTGGAGAAAGCGTATGATAGAGTTGAAAGGGAAGCAATGTGGAATGTGATGAGGTTATATGGAGTTGGTAGAAGGTTGTTGCAAGCAGTGAAAAGTTTCTACAAAGGTAGTAAAGCATGTGTTAGAATAGGAAATGAAGTGAGTGATTGGTTTCCGGTGAGAGTGGGGCTGAGACAGGGATGTGAGATGTCGCCGTGGTTGTTTAACTTGTATGTTGATGGAGTGGTGAGAGAGGTGAATGCTCGAGTGCTTGGACGAGGATTAAAAGTGGTAGACGAGAATGACCATGAATGGGAGGTAAATCAGTTGTTGTTTGCGGATGATACTGTACTGGTTGCAGACACAGAAAAGAAGCTTGACTGACTAGTGTCAGAATTTGGAAGGGTGTGTGAGAGAAGGAAGTTGAGAGTTAATATGGGTAAGAGTAAGGTTATGAGATGTACGAGAAGGGAAGGTGGTGCAAGGTTGAATGTCATGTTGAATGGAGAGTTACTTGAGGAGGTGGATCAGTTTAAGTACTTGGGGTCTGTTGTCGCAGCAAATGGTGGAGTGGAAGCAGATGTACGTCAGAGAGTGAATGAAGGTTGCAAAGTGTTGGGGGAAGTTAAGGGAGTAGTAAAAAATAGAGGGTTGGGCATGAATGTAAAGAGAGTTCTATATGAGAAAGTGATTGTACCAAGTGTGATGTATGGATCGGAGTTATGGGGAATGAAAGTAATGGAGAGACAGAAATTGAATGTGTTTGAGATGAAGTGTCTAAGGAGTATGGCTGGTGTATCTCGAGTAGATAGGGTTAGGAACGAAGTGGTGAGGGTGAGAACGGGTGTAAGAAATGAGTTACCAGCTTGAGTGGATATGAATGTATTGAGGTGGTTTGGCCATGTTGAGAGAATGGAAAATGGCTGTCTGCTAAAGAAGGTTTGATTGCAAGAGTTGATGGGAGAAGTACAAGAGGGGGCCAAGGTTTGGGTGGATGGATGGATTGAAAAAAGCTCTGGGTGATAGGAGGATAGATGTAAGAGAGGCAAGAGAGCGTGCTAGAAATAGGAATGAATGGCGAGTGATTGTGACGCAGTTCCGGAAGGCCCTGCTGCTTCCTCCGGTGCCTTAGATGACCGCGTAGGTAGCAGGAGTAGGGGATTCAGCATTATGAAGCTTCATCTGTGGTGGATAACGGGGAGGGTGGGTTGTGGCACCCTAGCAGTACCAGCTGAACTCGGTTGATTCCCTTGTCAGGCTGGGAGGAACGTAGAGAGTAGAGGTCCCCTTTTTGTTTTGTTTCAATTGTTGATGTCGGCTACCCCCCAAAAATTGGGGGAAGTGCCTTGGTATATGGATGGGATTATTATTATTATTATTATTATTATTATTATTATCATACTAGCTAAGCTACAACCTTAAGAGGGAAAGCAAGATGTTATAAGCCAAGTCTCCAACAAGAAAAAAAATAGTCCAGCGAGAAAAGGAAATAAAGAAATAATAAACTATTTCGAAAGTAAAGAATATGGAATATAAAATATTTTAAGATCCGTACCAACGTTAAAATAGACCCGCCATAAATAAACTATGAAGAGAGACTTATGTCAGCCTGTTGAACGTGAAAACCTTTGTTGCAAGTTTGAAATTCTGAAGTTCCACCGATTCAAATGCTCGATTAAGAAGATTATTCCACAATTTGGTCACGCAGGAATAAAACTTCTAGAATACTGTGTAGCATTGAGCCTCATGATGGAGAAGGCTCGAGGGTTAGAATTGACTGCATGCCTAGTGCTTCGTACAGAATGGGACAGTAGAAGATCTGAATGTAAATGATGGTCAGAATTATGAAAAATCTTATGCAACATATATCAAGAACTAACTAAACGGCGGTGCTAGAGATTGATAACTAGATCATAAATAAGAAATTTAATAGACCAGTAGCTCTTGCCCAACAAATTAAGATGGGAGTCAGCAACTGAAGATTAAACAGGAGAACGATACTCGAAACAGGGTAAAATGAAAGAATTAAAACACCTATTTAAGATTATATATATATATATATATATATATATATATATATATATATATATATATATATATATATATATATATATATATGTATATATATATATACATATATATATGTGTATATATATATATATATATATATATATATATATATATATATATATATGTGTATGTATATATATATATAAATATATATATATATATATATATATATATATATATATATATATATATATATATATATATATATATATATATATTTATATATATATATACATACATATATATATATATATATATATATATATATATATATATATATATATATATATATATATATATATATATATATATATAAAGTACTAATAGTAAAAACATACTAGAATTTGCATACGGTCTGATATATTATTCGACATAAACAAAACCAACAAACTCCTTCAGCCATCATCAGCAAAAGTTCATGTACTTAAGGCAGGAATACCGCCTACTCTGTTTTTTTTTTTTTTTTTTTTTTTTTTTTTTTTTTACAACATAAAAAGGAAGGTTATGCCAAAGCTGTTCTTAGTGCGTGATAATAGCAGAAGAGTCGGATGTTGCTTAAACTTTCTCTGAAACAAGAGTACCGAAAAAGGTCATGTTTGAATATAAATGTAAGGATAAAGTGCCTTCTTCAGAGGAAAAAATATAGATTTCATTTTTCCTGACAGTAACGGATCAGGTTATCTCTGTGAATTCTCTACTCGGTCTATTATCTGACTGGCTTAACTTGCTAGGATTTTTGTACAATAGAGCTCAATTAATGTAATCCAGTGACAACAACACACTACACATGCACTGTCACAACTTCATGCAGAAAATGCGTGACATAAATTCATCAGATCTTGAGATGTCACTTAATCTCTTCACTCTTGTTGTCAGCAAAAGTCCATCTCCCACAACAGCTTTACACTTCCTGAAGCATATATATATATATATATATATATATATATATATATATATATATATATATATATATATATATATATATATATATATATATATATATATATATATATATATATATATATAACTCATGGAAATAGGCCCCTACACCATTATTGTGCTTAGGATCATGTTTACAACTCCTGTAACTGTGGCCAGTATTAAGAGGAGCTTCAGCAAATTAAAAATAATAAAAAATACCTTGCGGTCAACAAATGGAAGACTGAATGCTCTGGGAATAATGTCAATTGCGTATGATGTTGCAAAGACTCCCGAAGATAAAGCTAGAATAAAATACTCTCATTAAAGTTTCATGAGGTGTAACATGGAACTTGACAAGTTAGTAGTGAAATTTGTTTAATACAGTATAATAGTTTTGATAAATAATTTTCATTTTTTCACAGTCCTGTGAAATATGACATATTGCTGAAAAGTTTGGTTGGAGTTCATGTTCTACAGCTAGCCTTCCTTCTGGCGGTGGTTTATACAGCTATTTTCTAAATTCTGTGGGTAAAAGTTCATCTGTAAATGAATATTCTTGTTTTTCTTCTGCATAATGATAAGAATATCTTTATGAAATAAACAGATGATGCAATTATTTCATTATTCTTGCGGGAGGGGCCCCATTTGAGGCTTTGGGAGGGGGGGGGGGGAGGGGGGCAACACTACTTTGCCATGGCTCTGCATACAAGATTTTTTTTATTACAAACAAACTTGAATTATTCTTATATTTTTGCTCATTCACTGAATGATACGCAGGCTACTGGTGCACAAAGTTAAATAAATAAATAAATAAATAAATAAATAGTAAATCAAATATAAACACTAATTCATACTGAGAAACACGCAAGTAAGACGGTTGTTCTTTAACATTGTGTCATATTGGAAATATATCAGCGACATGTGATTAAGTGCCTCTCTAAGCGCATCGGTCAATGTTACAGTCATCTCTATCACAATATAGGTCTAATAAAATCTACTCTAATGTTTTATTCCCTTATGAATTACTTTAGAGTAGAAAATAGTAAAAAAAACTAACAGTGAAAGAAAATAATAGGCGGAAAGCAAAAACAATTACTATATTTAAGATTATTGAATTATTTACAATATTTTACAAGATTCATAAAATACTCACATTTCACCTATTTATATCAATTTACACAAATTCGTAAAGTAATACCGGACTGAGATTCAAAAGTAATTATGAGTTGACTTAGATGACGCCAGGAATGACGAATTCCCAAATTTAAATACGAATTTTGAAAGAGTTTCCAGGATATTCCAGGAGTTCCTTGTTTTCATTGCAAATCAGTAGCATTGTAAAAATGGAAATGAATATACAGCGTTACCACAACTAACAAATAAACTGTCTCTACAAAAAGTAGTTTTCTCTTATGTAAGGGGTTTTCCTTCATATCGATATTTATGATAGAATTCGATAAAATTTTCAGTAACTTTAGTGCCATCTATTGGTTGCCCATGTAGAGAGATTTTTGGGTTCAAGCCATGTCGTCGTGATGGAAGTTCCTTAAAGTAGCTTCCTAAGGGATATATGTACTACAGTGATATTCCCAGAGAATTTTACCTTTAGGTATCCAGAATTCTAACTCCTGGCGCGAATACCCTTAAAATTTCTCCAAAGGATATCGCATAATATCAGCGGACGCATTCTTGACACGCCTCCATAGCAATCTGCACCCTAAACAGCGTTTTGGCTTCGAGGAGGATGTGGCAAAAGGGAGCCGTCCAAAGGCTCTCCCCGCTCTCGTAATACTATTGGGAATACGACAGCGCCATTCCCACGACGGTGGACATTCCTTTTTTTGTATTGATCTCGCTCGGTGATATTTCCTGGTGATCTAACTTTTCGATCGTTTTACAGGATTATTATTATGCTTTCTCCATCATCTTCTGCCTCTGGAAAGTTGAGTATCGGGTCTCTACTATGAGTATATTTTAGCTCCTGTTTCACAATAAAATTAGAGTATTTTATTGTGTTTAAGAGCTAGGCCAGTTACTGGAGGCGCCATGGCGCCGTCGTTCGTTAGGCATGTGTTATTTAGATAGCAGAACGACTTCCAGTTTTTAATAGCTTTATTTAATTATTTTAATTATTTAGCTATTTAGGCAATTACTCTTGTAAAGTTTTGATAATGTGCATAATTTTTGTTTCCCTTTTCTCTGTCGATCGTATAGTTAGAGTTTTGGTGATTTAGGTAACCGAGATCTCGTATAGCCAAGGTAACCTTACCTAGACGTTTTACTATACGTTCAGACTTTCCCCGGTTACCCTTGTGTTTTGTTTTCATTCAGTGGAGACTGATACCTCCTATAATGTTATGAAACATTACACGTCTCTTCGGAGACTTAAGGGTAATCTCTTTCCTTCTGAGTGTAGCCTCAGGCTACAACCCTAATAGCCGTGCCTTGAATTTTATTCAGACATGGCTAACTTAGGGTTTGTTCTGCCTCTTCCCTTAACCGTTGGTTGTGGTATACCATCGGGTTTTGGAATTTAGTCAGAATCTCAGAGTATTTAGTCTTATGTCAGCGACCTGCCGTCAGGGCGAATGGGTTGTAGGATACCATCATTCCCCTGCCGGCTAGGTGGCCGGCAATGGAGGTTAGCCCTCATTAGCCACACTTGAAGTTATGGTAGGATACCATCTTCTCCTTGCGACTAAAAGACTAGTCCTATGCCACAGTACTCTGGGCTGAAGAGTAATTTTCTTTAGCCTAGGATACGTGGCACTGGAACTCTGTTTCTTCTTTGTTGAGAGGAGGCGGCAGTGCCGCCATCCCCTTAACTGTGTCAGCAATCTCTGGGTTGGAGAACTGAGTCTCTCCTGTTCCCTGGGATTCTGCTGATACCGAAACAGAGTTTCTTTTACATGTGGTAGGATTGGCAATTTTTGCCAGTTCCTTTCACACTCGTTACAGGACCCTGTTCCCTACCCCGCTGTCCTCTTTTGATGGCTGAGCCATTTTCTTTCCTTAGGCTGGCATCTTGCAACCTTCCTTTGCTGGTAGGTTGCCGGAGCCAGCCAGACTCCCTCTCGAGCCATGTCTTTGGCTGACGGCAGAGCATACTGCCGCCAACCACATCATCTGTCGGCAATTGCCGGCCTAGCCGGCAACTGCCGGTGACCATGATGGCTGTGAGTGGGAAGTCCCTTCTGTTGCCAAGGTTCTTCAGTCCTCCCTTGGACTGCTGCTACAGGTCCTGTTGTTGGGGTACTGCTGGCCAGGCTGGCACAGATAGTGCTGACTCAGTTGGCAGCACGCCGACTGTACTGGTACTGCTGGACTTGCCGGCCGGCAGTGTATTGGTGGTACCTTGTCGGCAATAGTACTGTAGCTGCATGGAAGCCTGAATGGTACATTCTCCCCTTCTATTAGAACCTTCTCTCTGGAAAAAGGCAGTCAAATTAGACTTTTACATCCTTAATTACTGTTTACATTCACAGTAAGGAGTAGCCTTTTTTCCATGCTATCTCTCTCTCCCTAGCAAGCATGCCTGGTATGCCGGCAAAACCTAGCTATGCCAGCTACATGCTGGCTGAACTACTGTATATTTTATACAGGTAGCCAGTATATCTGCATTATAGAATATACTGCAGATAGAAAACTACTATATAGTTTATACTAGTAGTTATTTCCAATATATTTTGGATATCCAACACAGGCATTTGCTGAGCCCAATCCTATATTGAATGAATATGATTTCTTCAATATCCTGATTAGAAATCAGTATTAGGATTACCCTACAATATTAAACACTTCAAGGCAGGAGTAATACACTCCTAACCCTTAAAGGGTGGAGCCTTTTTCCTTGAGTCTCCCTGATCAGGAAACTCTATATTTTAGTATAGTAGGAAGACTACAGCAAATAGGCTGAGTGGGATATACAAATATATGTCTTTATTTTCCTAGTCCAGCTGGCTTCATGCTAGATGGACCATACTGTCCTATGCTACTATGAAGGCAGCATAATGACTATACTACAATACATGATGTACAGTAGCCAGTAAATTGCAATGTACAGTAGAATTACTGCAATTAGAAAACTACAGTACCATGATACAGTAGTATTTTCTGACATACCTTGGGTACCCTTGTACGAGCATTCTGCTGGTACAGTTCATATATTGAATGAATAGATTTCTTCAATATTCTGATCGAGAATCAGTCCTCCTGACCCCACAGTATTAACATTATTTTGGGACAGTGATTTGATACTTCTCTACCCCTAGGGGTAAGAGTCCTTCTACTTGGAGTTACTCTATAGAGAAATCTCCATGTAGTTAATACTGAGGGGAGGCAACAGCATTTGCTCACAGGGGTACACAAGTATGTATCTCCTACTATCCCTTTATAGCTTACTATCCTAAGCTACTCTATTGTAAAGGACATTTGCATGTTGATTGTCAAGTAGATAATCCATTGTATACTCATTTGGTTTTCCTTTCTTTACAGGAGGAACACCAGATACCTTGTGCTGCAGTCCTCTGCAAGGCCAATAGTAAGTATTTTTACGGTCATAATACTTGCAGGTTTCATGCCCCCTGCAATATTATTTCCGGATCCCTACATTGTTGGAACCCACAGGTTTGCAATATATGTCGGTCATAAATGTCCGAAGGTTTTGAAAATCCCAAGTCTACGGAGATTAGGGATACAGCTCAATATAAATTACGCAACTGGGTGAGAGGCTTTCAAAAGATCTCTCCGGGACCTTTCCTACCTAATGATAGGATGCGTAAGCTACTATTTCCGGAAGCAAGTGAGGAAACAGTAGTGCCTCAGGAGCCAACTACATACCCTGACGGCCAGAAAACCTTTGGGATTAAGGGCAAGAAGTGCCTCAGGGTAGAAGAGGAAAATGTTGTGTCGGAATTTCCTCTGCCTATGCCGGCTATAGAGCCATCGATGTTGACATCTTCGTCTTCTACCCCTCTATTGGATAATGTGGTACAATTATGTATCCAGCTGAAGAATCAAATAGAGAGCGTTCGTAAACAAAACGAAAAGCAGGAAGTAAAACGCAAGATAGAGCCTCGTAAAGCTTCTCTTGTCACTTCCCAGGGGTCAGTCAAACGACCCTTGAATCAAGACCTACCAACATGCTCCATAACCAATCCCTGGAGGTTTGCGGAGCAGATGCCGATTTCAAATGGCAATCTCTACATCTCAGAGAAAATAGATGCTATTCCTTTGGACAGAATTCAATTTTGGCCAAGCTTTGATGCTTTCCCTAATTGTTGGGTTCGACTGAAGTACGAACCAAAGTCAAGAAAAGCAGCAGAACCAAAGGAGGTCTTGATTCTCGACCATGATAAGGCACAAACTATCCTTTCAGGTAGTCTGAGAAAGGCGGGTTATTCAGAGTCGAAGGTATTCTCACTAAATAACAGACACCCTTCCTTTCTTGCTCCTA
The DNA here is from genome assembly GCF_036898095.1 of Palaemon carinicauda. Classification (NCBI taxonomy): domain Eukaryota; kingdom Metazoa; phylum Arthropoda; class Malacostraca; order Decapoda; family Palaemonidae; genus Palaemon; species Palaemon carinicauda. Next base: position 68,073,717 of record NC_090734.1, read on the forward strand.
CTTCACTCTCATTCCCCTTTATGGGGAAGGCATTTACTTCTGATGCCAAAGCGGTAGAGGCAGGTAAGCCATGTCCCACACTCGATGAGTGCAAGCCTTTGTCACCAGCTTTTCCCGGACAGGAAAAGGATTGGAAGGAAGTCCATTTGACATTTTCAGTAGGAAAATTAGACAAGGACATCGCAAGTCGATAATTCAAGGTATGTCTCCCTAAATTATCCGAGTTGCTCTTGTGTAATGAACATGAGTCAAAGGAGAGACTTGCGACATCCCTTTCTCTACAAAACTACATAGAGTTGTGTTCAACCTACGAAAGTACCCCAGACATGCTCATGGTTATAGCCAAAATGCATATGGCTATCTTGGTGAAGGACCTTTACACCTTTATGAAGGCCAGGAGAGCATGTAGAGAGTTTGTGTTCGCTGACGCAACAGTGAAACACGAAACAAGGAAGCTAATATCTTCCAACATCTGGGGTAAAGACCTCTTCCCACACGAGGTCATTAAGGAAGTAATTAAGAACGCCACCATGGAGAACATAAGTCTTCTCCAAAAATGGGGCATTCTTTCAAAGAGAAAATCTTCTGTGGTTGTGGGTCCCCAACCTAAAAAGAAGATCGAAAATGCTGGAAATATTCGGGCTGCTCAACAACATCCCACTATTTCAGTGACCACGGTGCTACAGGCAGATGGTAAAAAGTCTAAGCCTACTGACTACTCGAAGCATAAAGACGCTTCGGCTAGGAGGAACTTTCCGTTAGGATCGCAGGACCTTCGATCCTTCGGTCCAAAGCCTATTCAAAATGAGCCATTGATGGTTAACAGAAATGTCCCTACCATCATTTCCTTACCTTCTCCTACAGTTCAAAACCCTCCTGGAGAAGTATACCTGAGAGCTATAGAGCATACAGGTGGTAAGAAAACTATAGCTCATCGAGTTCCAGGGAAGGCTGTTTTGCGTTTACGAGAAGGACTCAAGATATCAATGAGTCATTCTGAACTTGTCGCCACTCAACAAGTTCATAAAAAACAGCAAGTTCTGAATGTCAGTCCTTCTGAACATATGGACCTTGTTCCAATTAGGGGTGTTCGTAGTCTTGTCAGACCTGAAAGGTGTCCTTCGGAACCTTCCAGTCAACCACCCCCCTTCCTCCTATCTAGAATTCATGTTACAGAGAGTAACATTCATCCTAGGAAAGATACGTGTCTAACTCACAGTCCTAAGTATCTTCAAAGGATTGACGAACTTAGTCACGTCAAAGTCAAGCCTAGAAATAGTTCAGGTATTAATATACCTGATCAAGAGGCTGGAGTGGGCAGCACCCGAAGTGTCCGGCCAATGTGCATTCAAAGAGATGACCTGGTTCCTGGGACATCACGGATGCAAGATAGGCTTCTAGAAGTCTCGACTTTCTCCAGCTCAGGGGTTTCGATGTTTAAAAAACCATCAAAGCCCTCAGTCACATCAACTCTCCTCTCCTTTGGAAATATAAAAGGAGCTCGTGAGGTCTGTCAAGAGACTCAGGTATTCAGTCAGAATACCAAAACGCCAACAGGAAAAAGCACTAAACTTTCCCCAGTTCGCTATAGTGACAGACCTGGTGCTAAGAGCACACCGGAAAGATGCGTTAAGAGCTTGGAGAAAACACGCATCAAACGCTTGAAGAGATAAAAAAAGACTGAGATCGGTCCCTCTTTAATTGCTTCTCTAACAGAAATTAGAGCACGAAAGTCCCAAGACTCTGCTGGTCCTTTAATGGGTGGGGAAGCCCCCTCCACACAGATCAGGCTCCCTACGACTGATCTGGGACACCGAAGCGATAATAAGACGTCACATTCGAACGTCTCATTCAGTCTTGGTGAAGTTACCCATCCCTCTCTTAAAGGGACAGCACCTACCAGCAGTTCATTTATAACTGATCCACGATGTGACGGTGGATACTCTATTTCGATCCAAACCGATAGAGTTGGAATGGTCCATGGGCGCAGACATATTTCCTCCCAGATGGGAACAAGTCCCGGAACTGCAATTCGACATCTTCATCACGAGCGTCTTCAAGAAACTACCTCGATATATAGCCCCATACGAGGATCCTCTAGTGGGGCTGATAGACTAGATGAGGCTGGTCCTAGCTCTGACCCTAGGTATATTTCCGAAGTTTCATGATTTTCTTGCTCTAGCGGTTAGAAAAAGGTTTGGGATCTCAAAAGGCAATATAGAATTCTTAGAAGAATACAAGGCCAAGTCAAATAGAAGACAATATGAGTCTTCCTGGAAAAAGTGGGTTGCGTTTGTCAAAGCAAAAGGACCGAAAGAAATTTCAATAAACTTCTGTCTGTCCTTCTTTTTCCACCTTCATAGCCAAGGTCTGGCGGCCAATACGATAAATACGTGCAAGTCAGCCTTGACTAGGCCTCTCCTATATGCCTTTCAAGTGGATCTGGCGAATGAAATCTTTAATAAGATTCCAAAGGCATGTGCTAGGCTTAAACCCGCGGTACCACCAAAGCCCATCTCTTGGTCTTTGGACAAGGTCTTACATTATGCCTCATCTGTGAACAATGAAGATTGTTCTCTTAGGGATCTAACCCAAAAGGTTATTTTTCTGTTCGCTATCCCCTCCAGGGCTAGAGTTAGTGAAATAGTGGCCCTATCCAGAGATGAGGGTCACATTCAGTTCATGGAAATAGGAGAACTGAATCTATTTCCTGATCCATCCTTTCTCGCTAAAAATGAGCTACCCTCTAAGAGGTGGGGTCCCTGGAGAATCTGCCCTCTGAAGGAAGATGTCTCTCTATGTCCTGTAGAGTGTCTAAAGGTCTATCTTCGTAGAACTGCAGACTTCAGAGGAGGACAGCTCTTTAAAGGAGAAACTTCTGGATCAAATTTATCCATAAAACAACTAAGGGCGAAGTTCACCTACTTTATTTGTAGAGCGGATCCGGTCAGTACTCCCGCAGGTCATGATCCGAGAAAGATTGCTTCATCACTGAACTTCTTTCATTATGTGGACTTTGAGCGCCTTCGTTCATACACTGGATGGAAATCATCCAGAGTGTTTTACAAACACTATGCAAAACAAGTGCATGAACTGAAATACTTCGTAGTGGTGGCAGGTAGTGCATTAAACCCTGCCACTTAATTACTGTAGTAAACAGTTTTTGGTTTGGGACCTCACATGTCCTTGCACATGTAACGGATGAGAATCGTCCAGAGTGTTCTACATACACTATGCTAGACAAATCCATGTTCTGAAGCAATATGTGGTGACGCCAGGTAGAATATTTAACCTGCCGTATTATTCTACGATGAACAGCTAATTGACTGGGACTGTCAATTAAAGGGAGAAGAGGTCACCCTTCTTAGGTGTGACTTCTTTTAATTAAGTGTTACCAGGATAACACTGGCTCTGTTCAAAATCCCAGGTGTGGAATTATACAGATAGCACTAGTGCCGGTGTACGAAGTACACAGTGCAGCTAGAAGTAACCAGTACAGGAATTATGAAGAGAATTTGTTTTATAATTTTCTTCAGTCTGAGAGGGGCACTCATTATTTCTTCCTTCAAGAAGGAAATATAGTCTCTGTACTTGTTACAGGTATAATCCCATTGTCATACTACATTCGTTTAACTGAACATCTTTTAGTCATTTATTAGTGATAAATGTCTATTAGAATGTAGTGCATCCACCTTCGCCAGACAATTGTATGTATACATGCCAGAGTTCTTCAACTTACCAAAGTAACTATCCCTCATATATTTGTATGCATCAAATAATAGATATAAGAGACACTGATGTTATTTTAGCAAATATACAACTATGAGACTATTTGTATATTCAGTGTGTACTTATGTTTGGTCATACTATGTATGTTAACCTCAAGATCCCTTTTCTACTGTCTAAAATGACTCATCCCTGTAGGAGGCAGGAAGCACTAACATTGGTTATGATTAGTGATGGTGACGAATAACAGTAACGTCCCTTGTCTTATGTGGTCCCCATGACCATAGAAAAGGTTGCTATAAGGTTAAGGCACTGATTAAAAATCCACAGATACACTAATGCTCTGGTATGCTTCCATCGTGACGACATGGCTTGAGCCCAAAAAACGGATTTTTAGCGAAGCGAAAAATCTATTTTTGGGTGAGATGGCCATGTCGTCCTGATGGACCCACCCATCTCTTCTAAAAAAAAACAGTATCCCTCCCGTGGTACTGTATCTGTAACACCACGCTCAATGCTACAAGGAATGTCCGCCGTCGTGGGAATGGCGCTGTTGTATTCCCAATAGTATTACGAGAGCGGGGAGAGCCTTTGGACAGCTCCCTTTTGTCACATCCTCCTCGAAGCCAAAACGCTGTTTGGGGTGCAGATTGCTATGGAGGCGTGTCAAGAATGCGTCCGCTGATATTATGCGATATCCTTTGGAGAAATTTTAAGGACATTCGTGCCAGGAGTTAGAATTCTGGATACCTAAAGGTAAAATTCTCTGGGAATATCACTGTAGTACATATATCCCTTAGGAAGCTACTTTAAGGAACTTCCATCAGGACGACATGGCCATCTCACCCAAAAATAGATTTTTCGCTTCGCTCAAAATCCGTTATATTACACTGCTTGTTTTGTCTTTCATAACCATGGTGAGGGAGAACAAAGACTATATACTGAAGGAAGATAGGAAGGTTGAGACTAATACCACTCAAATGAGTGTGCGATCAAACGATGGCAGATACTCCCATGCGAAACGAATGACGGTTAAACATTCAGAGCGGTAATGCTTACGGGAATATAGGATGGGATTCGATTATAAATTCTTAAAATATTCTATACAATATCACGTTCGAATAAAGTAAAACATACTGTATATCTTATTTGTTAAAGATAGCCATAAGTGCATATGTGTAGGCATACTTTCAATTAAAGTTTATAGGCCACTGTAGAATTGAGATATTATGTGTATATAAACACAATTATAATTTTTTTTTCTTATTGAAACGGAAACGCATGATGCACTCGTGTATACTCTTCAGTAATATAAACTAGAAAATGTATAGATATACAAACAAAAGGAATAAAATAACTCACTAAATAATCAAAACGGGGATGTAGCCTAAATAAAAATAATGCAGCACACAAGCCAACAAAAAATGAAAGTTAAATCACATGAAAATGAACTAAAATAAATTATACATAAATAAGAAAAAAAAAAAAAATACCCAAGTAAATAATATTGCACAAATAAAAATTGTAAACCAAGAAATAACAAACAAGCAAACCAAAATTGCATTATGAATTACATGCAAATAAATTCTAATATAGTAATAAATGTGAGAAAACATAATACTAAGAAAAGGTTTTCTTCATGAATTAAATACATAGTGCAAATATAAGACAAAGCAACTATTCAAACAGAAAGCACAGAGAGTAAATACACATTCAATGTACATGAAAATACAAATAGGCCTACAAACAAATACAGTTTACAAATACTGTAAAATGTTAGTATTTATTTAGAGAATAGCAAAAATAAGAAGATAAGGAAAACTAACAAAATGATATGAAGCAGTTGTCTATACTCCTGTAATGATACTCAGGTGTGTAAACATGCTGAAATATTCATACACTTACAAGTTAAATCAAAGTTAAATATAATACACACCACTAAACATGTTGTTAACGCCAAATACGTCAGCTCCTGAGATATATATTATTTCAATAGCTTTATGACTATAGAAATGTTAAAAAAAAAAATGTATTGCGGATGCCTTGCCTTAATCTTATGTCCAATATCAGTGGGGCTAGGCCTACTCATCAGTAGCACATATTTGCTGTATTGTTCTGTTAGTACTCACCTTTTTTTTTTTTTTTTTGTCATTAGGGAACCCGTGAAACACCAAGTGAGGATTGGTTTCTTTTCGTTTATTACAAACATCACACTTGTGTGACTTATTCACTGTTGGCGCCATGATTTCTTTTGTGTCAATTGTCAAATTCTAGATACAAGCAAACAGACGACATGCGATATACATACAACGCCATCTGAACACTGAGCGGTCAAACTATTGTAACTTTGGAGTTGGCAACTAGTATATTAATATTTGTATTTTTGAGCCTTCCTATCTTCCTTCAGTATATAATCTTTGAGGGAGAAGCCAGTGAAAGAACTGGCAAGGAAAGTTTACTATGAAAGTAAAACCTTTGTCTACAGCTGTGTTCTCCGAAATCGAATGCAGAAGACACTCCATTCCAGCTTCACTTGGTGGTGGAGTGTTTCGATTTGAAGAGGCGAATAGCGACCGTTATTGCGCTTTGAGTAACTAATGTCGGAGCTCCCGTAGTCAAGAAACTGACTTTTTTTAACCACTTCGAATCTTGCAGATGTTATGTTGCCGTTCTGTATTAACCCTCTAGTAACGATATTGGGTGCCTTGTACTGTGGAGCTTGGGAGGCTGAATAGTTTCATAAAGGTGCGGCCTATGCTTTTGTCTTGTATGTTTGTAGGCTATTACTTCTCTATGGCAAAGGGGAAACTATCGTGTAATCTCTGGACAAGTAAACGTCAAAATCGATAACGTAACAGGTAAAAGTGTAGTGTATACGCTACCGCTTGTTTCAACTTCACTTGGTAGTTCCGGTAATGCATTCTTTTTATGAATTTTATATATATATATATATATATATATATATATATATATATATATATATATATATATATATATATATATGATAAATTTTTGCACATTTTTACGTGTTTTTCATATTCAAATAAGCCATATATATTTTTGTTCGTGGCCAAGTGGGTTAAGTCACTGTCTATATAAGCTTGCCGACCAGGGTTCGATTCCCGGCCGGAGCCAAGCTCTTGTCTTTGTGAGATTTCGCCTGGGTCTGTGATCCCGAGGTTGTTAAGAGAATCCAGACATTAATATATCAAAAATATATATGGCTTATTTGAATATATATATATATATATATATATATATATATATATATATATATATATATATATATATATATATATATATATATATATATATATATATATATATATATATAATTCTAGCTATCTACGACTAGGAAATACTCAATAAAAAATATGGAAGTAACTTAACGATTTTTTATTAATTGAGACCTGAAAACTTTTGTTGATTTTGAGAGACTACCACTCTCGGGGCCCTGGGAGCCTTTGTCCTTGCTACTTAATAAAAACAGCCTAATGGTAGTTTCTAGGAGTCCCTGAGATATATTCAGTTGAAAAATGAACCTCCTAGTCTAAAAACAGGAAAATCTGGAAAGAAAAGAAAAGGGGGAAATTTTTAGTTACGAAAAAAAAAGTCACGTGACAAAAATATTTTTTTCTAATATAGATTATAATTTGAGACTGCTGAAAATTGTTTACATAAAATTTGAATAATAGTTAAATAAGATGATATATAATAATCCTGAAATAAAAAGTTAACTATTTTTTTAAATTTTCTTAAAAAATAACTAGTGCCAATAATGAATTTTCCTCTTTCATATTTACACCATTCCAGTCTACGTGTCCTATAATATCCGAAAATTATTGCTAGAATTGTAGAAAATATTAAGATAAAACAGAAAATAGTGAATACTATCATTCTGGGCTACATTTAGTGCATTTTCAGTTGAAAGATGAACCTCCTAGGATAAAAACTGAAAAATCTGGAAAGAAAAGAAAAAGGGAGAAATTTTTAGTAATGAAAAAAAGTTACATGTCACAAAAACGAAGTGGAAGGCACTGCAGGTGGTTTATCAAATGCCATACAAGCTGATGGTTCGACAGAAATATCTTGTGGAGGATCGCCCATCGTCGCTGGGAAGTTGTTCTCATTTTCCATGTCATAATCGTCCTCACACGTGCTATCTACCTCTATTTCGTCATCATCAACCTCTGTATCGCTTCCAAGGTCATCAGTGCTGAACAATCTCATCAAGATCTCCTCTTCAGAAAGATTTCTGCGTGCCATGATCGAAACTGAAAAAAGAAAAAAAACACACATTACTAATATTGGCTAAATTAAACTATAGATGGTAATCCTACATCCAATATGCCATTAGTATCATGTTCTCAAATCATATATCAATGTTCACTCAGTATCAAAACACTATTCACAGAAATAAATATATTGTAATGAATATTGTAAAACATGTAAAAATCAATCACAGTCACTTACCAGGTAAACATGTAGCGTATACGCTACCAAGAAAAAAAAAATGGCGATATTTCCAAAAATCGACGAGAGAGAGGACAATGGCAGTTGTCCCTTTGGCTGTGTCTCTAGTCTAACTAACCAGTGCTGGGTAAATTTCTGCTCAGAAGCCGAACCCAAGCTGCGCAGAAGTGAAAAAGTGGTTTTGCGCATAGAGGCGGTAGCGTATACGCTACACATTTACCTGTCCAGGGTGGAATGGTACTCTGGTGGTTATAGTCATCCAAACGACGTTTGTCGAGTTGACATCACCTGACACCTTAGGTCATCGTCCCACGGAACTTTTAAGATCTTCTAATCCCACGAAATTGAATAAATAATGTATGAAAATTATAAGCTAGGGTTAATTCATTTACTCTCCAGTCTATCTCTTGATCTTTTTCTATTCAGTAATTTTTAAGTGAATGTGGTTGTGGATGTATCATTGATGACTGACGATATTTGTCTCTTACTACTGTTCTTTTCAATGTGATAGACGTGTTTGGGTCCTGGTTGTTCCTACGTAATGTGAATGCTTTGCTTCTTTTCAGACTGGAGATCTTAATATACTAATATATGGTTTTTTTGGGCTCAGGCCATGTCGTCCTGATGGAAGGGTTCCTTTAGGTAGCCTTCCAAAGGATATTTGCTACGTGATACTCCCAGAGAAATAAACCGAAGGTCTCCAAGATTCTAACTCCTGGTGCGAGTATCCAATTAAGGATATTGCATAATATAAGAGGACGTATTTTTAGATACGACACATAGCAATCTTCACCCCAAATAGATTTAACTCTTTGATGGAAGGGGAAGAGTGGCGAAAAAGGGGGTGCCGATCTAGGTACCCGGTGGACCTCCTTCCCTATTACTACTGCGACGCCATTCCTTTTCATGTAGCTCTCTGAGCGAGTTGTGCTCCCGTGTTAACCAGGTGTTTTGTTACAAGTTATTGGAATAATCATCATGCAATCTCCAGCATTTTCATCCTTTAGAAAGTTGAGTATTAATTCTTTCCTGTGTATAAGTTTAGTCTCCCTTTTCACAGCTAAATTTCTATAATTTAAGTGTGTTTAGGTGAGCCTTGCCTAGACCGGAGGCAGCCGTTTTATGACTGCAGTCGCCCATTACTATTGCATTTTATTTAGTCATTAGGGTGACAATTCCCAGTATTAAGCTATAATGTTAGCTGTATAGGCAAATTATACAAGTAGTGATCTTGCATACATGAATTTTACTCCTCTTTCTATTATGTGACTTTACTGATTGTATGTGCCGGGAGCCCCGGCGATACCAAACCTTGGCCGGGGACCCTACCAGAGCGAAACTACTCTCGCTCATATATACGTTAGTAAAGTAATCCCCCACGGTTTACTTTCTCTAGAATCTATAGATAAGTTACGATATACATTCTCTCTTAAAGAAAAGAGAATAAACCCTTCCTCCCTCCCTGAGTGCCGCCGCCACTACAGGCGGCAACCACTGTCCATCTTCATCGCTGTCGAGAAGAACAGAGTTCTTGCCACCTACATCTTTGATTTAGATAGTGACTAACTCAGGGTGCCCTTGTCTTGCCGCCGATGATGTTGCCAGCAAAGGAACCATGTTTCCTCTCCCACCGATGACGTCGTCGGCACAGGAAGCCATGCCTCCTCAGTTCACTGTTGAAGGTAGGCGGCATACCTGCTTCCACCTCTCATATCTTGAACTATAAGACCCTTTACCATTCCCCCTTTTGTCCTTTAGTGACGTCATAGCTGTCACAATACTCTTTCACCGGTATTCTGACAGCCATCCCGGCTTGCTAGGGTGATTGCGTTACCGGATGGTACCCTGCCGGTAGCAGTTAGTTCAGCCGTGTCAGCCACTTTCCCCCTTACTTCCTTCATTCACAGGAAGTGAATATTTTTTGGGGGAAGATTGAGACGGCTCCTGACGGCTGCCGGTGGGAAACCTAACATACTTTGGGAATCCTCAGCCCTGTCTTGGACTGCCATCCACAATTGTTGCTGGCGGCGGCAGACCTTTTGTGGATGGGTGGAAGCCAGAATCGGACAGATTCTTATCCCTTCCATTGGAACTCTCATTCTAGCAAGGAGACAGTAGGCGGCCTGATAGTCCTCCTACACTTCCAATTGTTATGTTAACCATAATAATAGGAAACTCTCCTTCCTCAATGCTTTTTCTCTCTCTATCAGTTAGTGCCGCCAGGTACTAACCTAACCCCGGCAGTGCCGCCGGCTAAACTACAGTATACAACTTTACAGTAGTACACATGTTTTCTATCATACTCTGTGTTTCCTGTCGCAGTCTATTGTTGGGACCACGATTTTGTGTTGAGGCTGAATATTCCCTCAACACCCAGATGGTTTATTTCGATCATCAGGACCTTAAAAAATCACCGATCAGTGTTAATATATACTACAGGTAGATAACGTTAGTATAGACACTTACTAACTCTAACTCTAGTTCCTAGAGTATACTCCTACCTTGTATTCTCCCTATCTGGGAAACTAAATATTATTACTGACGTAGGTGTCAGCAATGGCCTGGGAGGGGAAACACAGATATGTGTCTTTTCTACTTCCTTTCAAGCTTACTATCCTAAGCTACCATAAACAATAGTAATTACTATTGTTGATAAAAATTGTATGTGTTTATATCACTGATATAAGAAATGGAAAACTCATTGAGCCCCTTTTCCTTTACAGGAGGAGCCAATGGAGAAGTGTGCAACCTTATCCTGCAACCAAAAAGGCAAAGACTTTTGTGGCCACACGAAGTGCAGGACTCATGCCCCCTGCTACATTGTGTTGGGAGTCTTCAAGTATTGGGACCCAAAGGTTTGTCCCACTGTTCGACCCTGCTGGCCAACGGCTTCGGAGAAGCCCCCTCAGTCAACATAGAGACTAGAGATACGGCGAGGGAGACCCTTCACAAATTGGTAAGACGGTTCCAGAAGAATTCTCAGGGACCATACTTACCCAACGACTCCCTAACGTTCCTACTGTTCCCCAAGGCTCTACCAAATGCAGTGGTGCTCCAGGAACAGGTCCAGTCTCCCTTCATACAACAGAAGATCGATGCAAACATAGATAAGGCACTGGAAGGCATGGACATCCACCAAGAAAGAATGTCAGGAGTGTCCATTGGCACTGAGAAGGACCTACTGCAAAGAGGCCCTGAAGAAGACGTGGAACATCCACAAGTGGAGGAAGAAGGATCCGTTTCAACGGCAACCGAAGACCCTCAGTTCGATGTGACGGCATACCAACCTATGCCATCAACTTCTTTAATCCCAACTCCACAACCAGTTGCACATGCCGACAAGAACGAAGCGATCCTCACTTTGATTCAACAGATGATGGAATTTTCCAAAAGGAACAAGAGACGATGAAAGAATCACTCAGGCAGCAGCAGATACTGTTGCAGGAGAGGGTGGACTGCCCTGGATCTACCAAGGGCTCCACTAAAAGGCCCCCTAAAGTGTTGGATCTCACTCACCGCTCCGAAACCAACCCCTTGAGGTAGGGGAAGCATATGCCCATGATAAATGGGAAACTATTCTTCTCGGAGAAGTTGGGGACCAAACTGATTGAAAATCTTGAGTTCTGGCCTAACTTTTCAGCTTACCCAGAATGTTATGTGAGACTGCGGGATGAACATGCAGCCCGTGAGGAAATTGTACCTAAAGAGGTCATTGTCTTCGAGCATGACAAGGCGCAAGCCACCCTCCTGAAAATCTTGAAAGGAGCCGGGTACACCAACTCCAAAGACTCAGCACTGAGCAAGAGACATCCCACCTTTCTTGCTCCTTCCTCCATCTCTTTCCCCTTTTCGGAGAAAGCACTAGACTTTGCCGTCAAGGCAGTCGACGAGGGCAAACCCTGCCCAACCCTAAAGGAACACAAACCATTCTCTCTAGCTCTACCTACCTACGAGGAGAAGTGGAAGGATGTCCACCTAACCTTCTCCGCCTCTAAGTTGGATCCAGAGATAGCAGGCCAGCAGTTCAATGAGAACCTTCTGAAGTTGCCAGACCATTTTCTAAGGAAGGAACAGGAGTCGAAGGAAAGACTTGCGGGCTCCCTTTCTCATCAGAATTGCCTGGAAATGAGTGCAGGTCTACAGAACGCCCCAGAAATGTTCATTTTCCTGGCTAAGTCCCACATGGGTATCCTTCTGAAAGACTTATATGCTTTCCTCAGAGCGAGGAGAGCCTGCAGAGAGTTCGTTTTGTCCTCAGCGACCATAAGACACGAACCAAGGAAGCTGATTACCTCGAACATCTGGGGTAAAGACCTTTTCCCACAGGAACTGGTCCAAGAGATCATAGCCAGGTAGTAGGTTGGCCAAGGCACCAGCCACCCGTTAGATACTACCGCTAGAGAGATATGGGGTCCTTTGACTGGGCAGACAGTACTACATTGGATCCTTCTCTCTGGTTATGGTTCCTTTTCCCTTTGCCTACACATACACGGAAAAGTCTGGCCTATTCTTTACTTATTCTCATCTATCCTCATACATCTGACAACACTGAGATTGCCAAACAATTCTACTTCACCTAAGGGGTTAACTACTGTACTGTAATTGTTCAGTGGCTACTTTTCTCTTAGTAAGGGTAGAATAGACTCTTTAGCTGTGGTAAGCAGCTCTTCTAGGAGAAGGACACTCCAAAATCAAATCATTGTTCTCTAGTCTTGGATAGTGCCATAGCCTCTGTACCATGGTCTTCCACTGTCTTGGGTTAGAGTTCTCTTGCTTGAGGGTACACTCGGGCATGCTGTTCTATCTTATTTCTCTTCCTCTTGCTTTGTTGGAGTTTTTATAGTTTATATAGGAAATATTTATTTTAATGTTACTATTTTATTTTTCCCTGTTTCCTTTCCTTACTGGGCTATTTTCCCTGTTGGAACCCCTGGGCTTATAGTATCCTGCTTTTCCAACTAGGGTTGTAGCTTAGCAAGTAATAATAGTAATGATGATAACAGCCACGGAGAACAGGAACTTTCTCCAAAGGTGGGGCATGAGCTCAAAGAGGAAATCTTCCTCGGACGGAGGTCCCCAGCCCAAAAATAAAGAGGCAAGGAGACCACACAGACCTGCACAGCTGCCTGCTATGACTATGACAACGATGTCTCAGACCACTTTCCAGATGGTCCCTCAACAACTGGTAGCCCAGTCGCCAGTGTTTAACCCTAACTTTGAGAGGCAGTCAACTTCCTTTCGCCCTAGTCAGAAAGGAAAAGGCCCTAAGAGAAGTACGCCGGAGGTAACTCTTCGCGGGGCCAAGGAGGACGTGGTCACGAAAACAAATCCTCAGGACCCCCCATACAAAGAGGGGCATCAGGTAGAAGGCAGACTGTATCACTTTCGGGATCGCTGGACCTTCGATCCCTGTGCCCACAGCCTATTAACGAATGGACTCGGGTGGAAATGGAACAGAACTCCACTCCGTTTTCCAGAATTCTTCCAACACTCCACCCCATCGTTAGAAGAATATACTTCAGAACTCTTGAACAAGAAGGTACTAAGGAAAGCGAAGTCCATCAAATTCCAGGGAAAGCTGTTTTGTGTTCCCAAAAAAGACTCAGACAAACTCAGAGTCATTCTAGACTTGTCTCCACTCAACAAGTTCATCAAGAACAACAAGTTCCGGATGATTACTTGGCAACACATAAGGACCCCTCTACCGAAAGACCCAACAGATGCTCACTGGCATCTTCTATTGAGCCGCCCTTTCTCCTCCTACCTAGTATTCATGCTACAGAAGAAGTGTGTCTTCAGAGCAATGCCCTTCGGACTGAACACAGCCCTAAAGATACTCACGAAGCCGGCAGACACAATCGTCCAGCAGCTACACTCCGAAAGAGTTCAAGTACTAGCATATCTAGATGATTGACTGGTATGGGCAGCATCCAAGACTACTTGTCTGCAGGCAGCCAACAAGGTGATCCAGTTCCTGGAACACCTGGGCTTCAAGATCAATCGCAAGAAGTCTCGCCTTCCTCCAGCTCAGAAGTTCCAATGGCTAGGAATCCAATGGGACTTAAAGTCACACCACCTCTTCATTCCATTCAAGAGACTAATCAGTCACAAGAGGATTTCAAGAGGCCAACAGGAAAGAGTATTGGACTCTCTCCAGTTTGCAGCAGTGACAGACCCGGTGCTAAAAGCACGTCTAAAAGATGCGTCAGGAGTCAGGAGAAGATACGCATCAAACACTCGAAGAGATCAACCAAGGTTGACCCCTACCCTATGGCGCACGCAGTTAAGGCCGTGGTCAACAGCCAAGAGCCTAGCAAGAACAATTCCCCTGCAACCACCACAATCATTAGTGGTGGTACACATGGACGCCTCCTCGAAAGGATGGGGAGGCTATTGTCACAAGAGGAAAGTGCAAGGAATTGGTCGCACCAGCTTAAAACCTTTCATATCAACGTTTTGGAAGCTCTGGCAGCTTTCCTGACGTTGAAGAAACTATCCCCTCGCAGAACAATCTACATCAGATTGGTCCTGAACAACGAAGTGATAGTAAAATGTCTAAATCGACAAGGCTCTAGATTGCCTCACATCAACCATGTGATATTAGTCACCTTCTACCTGACAAGGAAGATGGAATGGCACCTATCAGTAATTCACCTACAAGGGTTCCACAATGTGACGGCGGACGGTCTATACAGGCGAAAGCCCATAGAGTGAGAATGGTTCCTAGACGCAGACTCATTCTCCTTCACCGCGGAAAAAGTCCCGGAACTGCAGACAGACCTCTTTGCAATGAGCGACAACAAGAAACTACCTCGTTATGTAGCCCCTTATATGGACCCTTAAGCAGAGGCGATTGACACCATGTCCCTCGACCGGAAGAGGTTCAATCGCATTCACCTGTTTCCACTAACCAATCTCCTGCTAAGAGTCCTCGACAAGCTAAGATCCTTCAAAAGGACAGCAGCAGTAGTGGCCCCCAAGTGGCCCAAAAGCAATTGGTTCCCTATAGTTCTAGAGCTGAAACCGGACCCAGCATTATCCCAACTGGTCCATAAATCGACTGTCTATGCTTCATCCTCAAGAACCAAGAACCTACATCTCACGATTTTCTCACCCTAACGTCGAAAAAAAGGTTGGGAATCTCAAAGGATAAAGTTGACTTCATCGAAGAGTATAAGTTAAGTTCGACTAGGAGACAATATGAATCGTCATGGAAGAAATGGGTTTCCTTTGTGAAAACAAGGAAACCGATAGACATATCGATGGATTTTTGTCTAGCATTCTTCATATTTCTACACGAACAAGGCCTAGCTTCTACTACGATTACCTCGAGTAAGTCGGCCCTGGCTAGACCACTTCTGTACACCTTTGGAGCATGCGCTAGACTCAAGCCAGCAACCCTACCAAAGCCCATCACGTGGTCTTTGGACAAAGTCTTGCACTATGCTTCGAACCTAAACAATGAGAATTGTACTCTAAAGGATCTAACACAGAAAGTAATTTTTCTGTTTGCCATAGCCTCAGGGGCTAGAGTTAGTGAAATAGTGGCCTTATCTAGAAACGAAGGCCATATTCAGTTCCTAGACACAGGAGAACTGAACCTCTTTCCTGATCCTGCCTTTCTTGCCAAGAATGAGCTACCCACTAAGAGGTGGGGTCCTTGGAGAATCTGCCCACTGAAGGAAGATACCTCACTGTGCCCAGTAGAGTGTCTTAAGGTCTATATTCGAAGAACTTCAGACTTCAAGGGAGGACAGTTCTTCAGAGGCGAAACCTCAGGATCAAACCTATCCCTAAGACAACTGAGAGCAAAGCTCACCTACTTTATTCGCAGATCACGCAGGTCACGATCCGAGGAAAGTTGCTTCTTCGTTGAACTTCTTTCAACATATGGACTTTGAAAGACTCCGCTCATACACTGGGTGGAGATCATCCAGGGTCTTCTACAAACACTATGCGAAGCAAGTACATGAAATAAAACATTTCGTGGTGGTGGCAAATAGTGTTATAAAACCCGTCGTCTAGTGCTGCGATGAACAGTGAACTGTTTTGGGACTTTACAGTGCATCTGATGATTGGTACACTTACCTTCTAGTGCAAATCACAACGATGATTAACACACTGTTTCATATAGGTGCATATCTGACCAATAACACCAGTGCCGAGTGAACGTTTGCGTCACAGTGTTTATGCATTCACAAAATCTGGACAAGTCAGACAGATTTGGTTTCACATCTCCATTGAGTGGCATAATGAAATTACATATTTTTCCCACAAGAGAAAATATGGACCCGGTCGTGTTTTAATGCTGGATCAGATTCATACTCGATTGTAACTACATTTGATAATCTAGTTGCAAAGTAAAAATACTAAAAGTATTTGTATCTTATTACTGCTATCTCAGTTACAGACAAATAAAACATGCTAGAGTTTTAATTAGGCCCTAGAAGGGCCCAGAACTTGAAATCAGGATACAGATTTCCAAGGTAAGTGAAAGGTAATCTCTAAAGTTTTACCTTCCATACCTACGGAAATTCAAACCTTGAATCCTTAATGTCGATGTCGACACTTTCCCTGCAGGGGGCAGGAAGCACTAAACCAGTTCCAGGCTTAGTGGAAATGACAGTCAACTGGAATTTCACATACAGGTCTAGAAGACCAGATAAGGAAATCCATTCAAGGTAGAAGGCACATACACAAACCCACAGCTATAGT
Organism: Palaemon carinicauda; assembly: GCF_036898095.1. Taxonomy (NCBI): domain Eukaryota; kingdom Metazoa; phylum Arthropoda; class Malacostraca; order Decapoda; family Palaemonidae; genus Palaemon; species Palaemon carinicauda. The sequence continues at coordinate 68,090,631 of NC_090734.1, forward strand.
AATTTCAAGTTGATTCCCTAGTATGCTTCCATCAGGACGACATGGCCTGAGCCCAAAACACGGATGCAAAAAATCTATTTTTGGGTGAGAGTGCCATGTCGTCCTGATGGACCCGCCCTTTTGCTGACCCCTCCCAACATTACTCTATCTGCTGCCATTTCTGCTTAACGACAAGAAAAGGAATGGCGTCGTAGTAGTAATAGGGAAGGAGGTCCACCGGGTACCTAGATCGGCACCCTCTTCTTTCGCCACTCTTCCCCCTAACATCAAAGAGTTAAATCTATTCGGGGTGAAGATATTATGCGATATCCTTAATTGGATACTCGCGCCAGGAGTTAGAATCCTGGAGACTTTCGGTTTATTTCTCTGGGAGTATCACTGTAGCAAATATCCCTTAGAAGACTACCTAAAGGAACCCGTACATCAGGATGACATGGCACTTTCACCCAAAAATAGATTTTTCGCTTTGCTAAAAATCCGTAATGTGGATAAATAGGAAATTGAGTTTGATTGAGTCTTTGCTTTGAACCTTTCCTTCTCCCAGAGATTCTGATACGTCAATGTCTGTTTTTAGTTGATGTAATACAAAGACCCTGTAACACTTTGCAATGGTTTGGTTGAAGGAAGTCTTTTCTCTAAATCCCTCGGCCGTTTTCTTCATATACTCGAGATACATTTTCTATAAGACTCGAGAAAATTTAGGTTAAACTATATCGCATATGTATTGTCCATGGGCCAAGACTCAAAATTTTACGTATCGGTATGGCCTGTCTGGGCAAATTCTGGTTGCTATTTTTTTATTGGTCTATATCCCTAGATCACAATTTGACATGAGTCCTTGCAGAATGACAGCTTATTACTGGTAATCACTTCTTGAATAGACCGACCCAACATCGGTTTGACTCGGAAAGACGCTTTCTCTGTGCATCAGAGGATTATGTCATTATGTCTACCCACTACTTACTAATCACCAAAGAATACATATAACGACCATACTTGCTAGCCTAAGTACATAATCTCGGTTATGCATTAATATTCAGGCAGCTTTCGACAAATTTGCAGTACATTTGGTGAGTAATTTAATTTTTTTTTATTTCCTACTGCTAAGTTTTCTGTAGTCAACAAATCAACCACGTTACATTTTAGAAGTTGACGGTTAAATAATGTGATACGTCATATAGTTCAATTACTCCTTTTATTTCAAAACAAAATGCAGATGTCATATGTGGAAACCTACTTAGCGGTAATTAGTGTTAACTGAATGATTGGTTGATAATACAATGAATCTTGTGGCATCATTTACTATAGAGCTGGTACACTAGACTTGGTTCACTCTATTTTAATAACTGCTGTGTTCAACTTAACATACTTTGACTCAACCTAAATTGAGCTGATATAATTTTTAGTGAAGTCCAAACTTCAATCTATATTACAGCATTTGCGATTCAGTTGCTATCATAGTCTACATCAGTCTGTTAGTTCCACAACTGGCTCTTCCTCACTAGCTTGGTTGGTGCAAGTTTGTAGCTTGCAGCAAATGGTAATAGTAGGTGGTGCTTCGGTGGTTTCTTCTTACAACAGGTAATGGCAAAGACTAAATCACTACCAGAATATGTAACAAGTCTTTTGACCCTTTCAAATGGGTTTTTACACTCATTCTCCTGTCGGCAGTGTTTGGAGGAACTCAGTGATTGCCTGAGGAATGACGTCCTCATCTTACTTTACATTAGGTGGGCATGCTGGACTGGAGTATTGTCTTTTAATGTCATTTCTCATCTACAAAGCTACCCCTTTTCACCACATCTCCAGAGTTGACATTCTTAGCATGCATTAGCTCCATTTTCAAGGTGTAGGCATGTTTAGCAAGCTCATTCATAGACAGGCTATCTGGGTATAAAAGGAGCTTTCCTTGTCATTAGAAATAATATGGATGGACCCTTCAAACTCCCCAGTCTCCAACTTATGTCAAATTTTTCTTGGTTGAACCTTTTACTGGACTGATACCGAAAGAGCTCATTGTTGACAGTACCCTGGATGTCAGGTCTGTCATGGCTAGTATTTGTGGGTTCGAGAAGAAGTCATTCCTTATATACAAGAACAGTTCCTCATAGGTGTGCATTTCTGCAGCCTCATACTGTGCCTCTGAATAGTCTTGTTCTACTGTATCATGTGTGTCAGCAGACTCTCCCAGTGTATATGCACGGTAGCAGGACCTGTGGTAGTGTCCCTCAGCAGCAACAAGTTCTCTACTAGTGATGGCAAGCAGTCTCCAATCTTGCCTGTTGGTTGCTGCTTTTCAAACTCATGTCATCAGCATGTAACTCGGGGCACTGTACGAGGGGTTCCCTAGTGCTTTGACCCTTTAGGTATTTGCCAGATTTTCACAGAAGATACACGGTTTTATAAATACTCTTGAAGTGCTTGGTGCCTCTCTAGATGATCTTCTAGAGTAGTCTTCTCAAAGTTCTACAGAATCAGCTCTTTTGGTGATGCAGGGCTGAGAGACATCTGTGTGGAGTCGGGCGTGATCGCTGAAGGATCTATAACTGGTGTGATGGATGGCAGCAACTACAACCGTGCAGTCAGACTTTACAAACTTGTCTATGAGGCTCTGATGAGGCTTGCATGGAGAGGCTTCCTTCCATGGCTAGAGATCACACATTCTGGAGAGACTCTGTACCTGGAAGAAGCCATAAAGGGTGTTGCCAGTTTCCATGAAAATGTCTCTGGGGCATCATTCACAGAACTCCTAGAAACCACAGCATGCACCCAAATCGTGAAGCGCTTCTAAGCCTATATGGACTCTCTTAGAGAAAGACAGGGTCTTTCCACATTCTGGGTGTCATATTTGGACACGACAAAGATCATGCAGGGACTGCTTAGGGCTTCTAGAGAAGGGGACTGAATGCTTCACCTTATATCTATCCAACAGGTGATCCCTTGGTACTTTGCCTACGACAAGTTCAACTACGCCTGCTTCCTGCTGGTTGAACCCATTCAGTCTAGATCATGCAGTTTGTTAGCCTTGTCATCTGCCACTGTTGCACCGCCAGATGTAGCCAGCGATCTCTTCGATGCTTACAAGATAGGAGAGGAAGAGTACCAATCTTTTAAAAAAGAACACGTGTAGTCAAATCCACCAACAACTCGGTTCCTTGACAGGGGCATACAGTTCAGGAATATTGTGCCTGGCCATAACATCCAGCAATGGCAGAAACTACTTTGCAGCTCTGTCAACAAGACAAATCTAATCAAGTTCTTGGTAGACAAATGGAAAGGATCCAAATACAGGGAGAAACTCCAAAAAAATATTTTGTATGTCACCTGTGAGGATGACTGTGTCAAGATTGGCAAAGACCAATGGGAAGAGGTTGCAGAGCTACAATCTTCTCAAGAAGAAGCAGACGCCTGCATGTTGCTGCATGCTCTCGATGCAGCAGAGTCTGGTTACAAGGCTGTGATCATTACTACTGAGGACACAGATGTGTTGGTGTTGTACATGAGCTTGAGCAACCTCATCCCATGCAGCATGTATTAGAAATGTGGAGCACAAACCAGGACAAGGTTCCTTGACATTACCAAGCTAAGCAACTCATTGGGAAGCAATTTATGTGATGCTCTGATTGGCATGCATGCTTTCACTGGTTGTGATACCATCAGTGCATTTGCAGGTCGTGTAAATATGAGTACCTTCAAATTTTTGAAGACTGAAAAGACCTTCCAAGGAAGCATTCACTGAGCTTGGAAGTTCATGGAATGTATCCGATGAGCTGTTTCAGAAGCTGCAAGAGATCACATTCCATATGTATGCACCCTGCACCCGCACAACAGACGTGAAGACACTTCACTATCAACTCTTTTGTGCCACACGTGGTGAACTCGAATCCAGTCTGCTCCCACCTTGTGAGGGTTGACTCTCAATGCATGTTGCCCATGCCAACAATCAGGCTGTAGATTCGACCTTCTGTACCAAATCTCAAGGACCATAAGTGGACCACAGATGATGATAGAAAGCTGGTCATCAACTGGATGAGTGGCTCACCAGCCCTTGATTCGGTGCTACAGTTTCTTCTGCAAGTGTGTGAAGTCCTGCAAATTACCATATAGCACATGTCTTATCAATGGCTTGAAGTGCACAAATATGTGCAAGCTACAAACTTGCACCAAAAACCCGGGGTAGGAAGAGCCAATTGCGGAACTAACAGACTCTGATGTAGACATTGATGGTGACTGAATCACAAGTGTCGAAATATAGTTGGAGGTTTGGACTTCATTAACTATGATATCGGCTCAATTTAAGTTGAGTCAAAGTATGTTAAGCTAAACACACCAGTTATTAAAACAGAGTCAACCAAGTCTAGTGTACCAGCTGCATAATAAATGATGCTGCAAGATTCACTGTATTATCAACCAATTATTCAGTTCATACTAATTACCGCTAAGTAGGTTTTCGCATACAACATTTGCATTTTGTTTTAAAATAAGAGGAGTAATTGAACTATATGACGTATGACGTTATTTAGTCGTCCATTTATAAAATGCAACATGGTCGATTTGTTGACTACAGAAAACTTAGTAGTAGATAATATATTATAAAAAATCTGAAATTGCTGACGAAATGCACTGTAAATTTATATAAAGCAGCCTAATAATTAATGCATAACTGAGAATATTTACTTAGGCTAGTAAGTAGGGCTGTTATATGTATTTATTGGTGACTAGTAAATCGTGGGTGGACATAATGACATAACAGATGATGCTCGGAGAAAGTGTCTTTTTGAGTCGAACCGATGTTTGGTTTGTCTATTCAAGAGGCGATTACCAGTAATAAGCTGCTACTCTGCAAGGGTTATCATGTCAAATTGTGATCTAGGTATATACACCAATACAAAGATAGCAACCAGAATTGGCCCACCCAGGTGGTACCGATACATAAAATTTTGGGACTTGGCCCATGGACTAAATAATCATGGTCAGAAATACATAAAACACAAGATAGCAAGTATGAAAAATATATGGTTCATGTATTTGGCTAGAAATTAAAGTATCATATATTTACCATTTTATTATAGGTTATTTCAACAATCTCCCATTCGATAGGTGAGTGATTATGTCATATCTGAACAATAATAAGAGATTTAGATGCAACTCATAAAAAAAATATCCAATAAGATCAGAACAATACTTTATACTCAGCGAGATACTCGGAGATTGACTGAAAATCCTACATCTCTTTTAAATCAGGCCTTCATAGTTAAAATGGTTCACCACATTTGTGTGCTTGGTTCAAACTTTTAGTCTAAGATAAATGTCTGTCCGGGATAGAGATGCCCATTATTTTTTTTTATAAGTAATATTTGAAAGGATAATACTTCTCCTACCATTATTCAGATCTCTTATTGGTTATAGAACAAATAATATTCTTGAAAAATCCAAGTTTATAATCGATTCTGGGTTTCCATGTTGAAGGTCTCTTCTGTCCTTGCTCTCCAGGAACTCTAAACATCTGAGAACGAACACAAATGAATATTGTGAATCCTACCACGAGATAATCACCTCTGACTCTGACTCTTTATGACTAGTCTCTTAGCCATTCACAGAGTATAGAAGCAGCCATGATTTAATTCGGGTGAAGTGTCAACATACTGTTCACCACATGAACATGTTGCATTACGTTCAGCTTCAATACATGGATCATTCGGTTAATTCATCCCAAATCCTCATAATACTATTTAATTACGTTCTCTTTTTATTCTCAAGCTGAGTTTAGTATCATGAGAAAAAAGAAAACACGGCGTTCCAATTTCCTTGGGATACAGCACTCACATTGTAACTCAACTGGACTTGTCAATCTATTTCATTGTCGTCTTTCATTTCAGTCAAATTTCTTGGTCGACTTACTTCGTTCTCTTGACCCTTTTTTTGTGATTAATAATGGATTTCTTATTTGCAAATGTTCACAAATAATTTCTGCTAATACAGTGAAAATCTCCTTTACCATCTCTATTTGGGAGAAATGTTCTTAGGGTCGAGTCAGCATCCACGCTAATTCAGATGAAGTCTCTGATAACCTTTCAGCTTCAGAGATTGTTGTCTGGGACATTTTCTACTTCACTTCAATTAGATTCTCAGCTCTTTAGCTTTTTGGAAGATTAAAATCAAGTCAGTGAGTTGTACAGTATCATAGGTGGAATGATTAGTTTTGCTTCTTTTTTTTTTTTCTTTTTTTTTAATTGATTTGTTGGAACCTGGAACTATTTCTCATCATATGGAACAAAGTTTTGGCCAATAGAGTTTTCTGGGAATTTTCGGATTTCTTCTCTTACTCATTTCGTGTTTTGACACTTTATCTGCTCTTCACTGACCATATCTCTCACTGGTATTTCTGTTCTATGTAATTCACCTGAAATTTCTTGTAATTGTGTTTCAAACCAGTCCCCCCCCCAAAAAAAAAGCAATGCATAAGATTGTTGTATATTGAACGGTCCAGAAAACAATTTAGTTTGTAAATGTGAATTTCCTGAACTAGATTGTAATAATAGAAAACCCACTGATCTATATATGAATGGTTGGCGAGTCATTCTGCGCTGAAGTCCGTTATTATGTGTGTGTGTGTGTGTGTGTGTGTGTGTGTGTGTGTGTGTGTGTGTTGGACCAATTGAGACCACCGAGCGGGCCATGACGGCTAAGTGACCGTGCTATGACTTGTGGAAAAATTTGACATCACTTTTATTTTTCATTCCTGTCATTCTCAGGTGAACTGCAGGTAAATATTCTCTACTCTCTATTAAATGCACTCTTTGAAATCTTCTTTCGAACTCGCTTATTGATGAATCCGGTACAGTTTCTATTCTTTGATATCAAACCCCATCTTAAATAGCATCTTTATCAAATATATATATATATATATATATATATATATATATATATATATATATATATATATATATATATATATATATATATATAAATATATAAATATATATATATATATATATATATATATATATATATATATATATATATATATATATATATATATATATATATATATATATATATATGTATATATGTATGTATATATAAATATATATATATATATATATATATATATATATATATATATATATATATATATATATATATATATATATATATATATATATATATATGTATATATGTGTATATATATACATATAATATGGTTGAAAATGTGTATTTCTGAAAAAGCAATAGAATAATTCGGCGGCCAGCAGGAAAAAAATAATTCGTTAATCAAAAGTTCATTATCACTGATAATTTTCATTAATCAATAATAGCATTATTATATAAACTCTAGTAAAGTAGCTGAGCGTATAAAGACACCAAATATTGACATGAACCTCTATTATCAAAATACATTACAAAAATGAAATGTACAAATATGACAAAAATCTTACTATGAAAGGCTACCTGTGATTATAGCTTGGCTGCATCAGAAATTAAAAGTGAAGGTAAACTATAAGGATTTTTACGTTGAACTTCGAAAGAGATTTTAGCTAAGAAGAGATAAAACCTTTTATAAGTGAGACCATTTAATTCATTTATCAATCAGTGGTTCACTTATCATTGGAACTCGGGGATTTATTGCACAATGTATCATTTTTTATATATGTTTCAAGTCAAATTGAGCGAAGAAGTCTGTGGAATATGCTTCAAGTCCCTGGAAAGGAATGGAGAAACAACTATGATAGGGGACAGGGGTCTGGAGTAGATCAAAGCAGCCTGTGCTTTGAGGTATGATAGTCGAAAGTTTTACGTGAAACAAATTCTCCATAAGACATCCAGAGAAAAATATACAAATAAGAAGTATATTGCTTTGACCAGAAAACGCAAACGTGATGATGAGGATACTAGTGTTAGTAAAAGAGCTCGAAGTTCAAAAGCATATGATGTACAGAACCATTGCTACTACTGTGTTTGTAAAAATGCATACACTGGTTGGAGAAAGGGTAGAGATCTTGCTCATGTTTCAACTTCAACCATTCAACAGACAACTCACAATAGATTGTGATACTCGTGACAATGATTCGTGGGCCCAGGATGGGAGGGAACGAATTGAATATCTTCAGGGTTTGTTTGCAGCTGAGGCAGTTTACCATGACCAATGTAGATCAAACTTTCTGACAGGAAAAGGAATCCCTTGTAGATTTGTTCAAAACACAGAAGCTAGATTTATATGTCGTGGTCGATCAAGTAAAGCTGGGAAGAAAGTTGAGAGTACCAAAGTCACAGCATTTAAAGGAGTTGTTGAATACTTGGAGTGGCAAGATGATGAACCGTTTTCCATCTCATAGCTTATCTATTTCATGGGAATGTACCTTCCAAAAGGAGAAAAACCATATGCTTTCACATTCATGAAATCACATCTTCAGAAGCATTTTAGATAAAGAATTGTTATATCAGAATTAGACGGAAAGCCAAATATAGTCTCGTTCACAATCAGGGTATCAGAACTTATCAATGAATTCTATAAACCCAAAGACAATAATCCAGAAGTTAAAAAAGAAAGAATATGTGCTTTAGCAGGGAAACTTATGCTTGATGATATCAAAGAAGTAAAACAAAGCAAAAAGTATTATCCTACATCAGAAGAAAGGTCTAGTGTGGAAGCTGCGATAATATTCTTACCAAGATCTGTACAAGTAACTCATAGAAATATGATTACTGAAAAAGATACAGATAAGAAGATCGGTTCTTGTGGGCAAGTTCTAATGCAAGCAGCCTGTCCTAGATCATTGATACTCCATAGTTGTTAGGATTTAGTGTTCAATTATACCATCATTTTGGGTCAAGGTTCCAAATTGACGAGATGAGCGCAACGGGTTTCTGTCCCAAATATTGGCTGATTCTGCAATATGTACAAAATGCTGCTATGGTAACAGGGACAGATATCTCACACTTTATTGAAAGTGATTTCATTCAATATGAATGTGATAACGCTAATCATCAGCTATGTACATTAGATGGATTTAACTTTCAAAGGAATGCGAGTCATAAACATAGTCACTACAGGGAGACAATTCTCTACCAAAGTACCGAAAATCAAATTATCTGCCGTTGACGGCGAAGGTTGGAAGAGCGGAAATTAAGCACTTACCTCCTCCTACAGCTGGTTGTCGTGAGCTAACTTATAAACCTATACCTGATTTTGAGTATGACACCTCTGATGTTATAGCCATGGAACAGCTTCATGGTATTTTGAAACATCTTTCCAAAGATTTTTCTTCATGGAGTGGTACAATGTAAATGGTTCATTTCACAAAAGGCGGCCTTGACCCCCCTGTTTCTTCTGTTCAATTCATGCAGGTGATTAACATGGATTCTGGAAACAGAGACTGTGTTTATTCAACCCTTCACTATGTAGTAGACCACGCAAAGAGATATGACACTGTTCCTATCATTACCTTTGATCAGCCTTTGTGTAAAAAAGCTTTGCAAATCATCCTTGAAACAAATTTCTGACAGTCCCTTGTATGACTTCATTGTATCCATGGGAGGCTTTCATGGCCTTGTTAGTTTCCTTGGAAGAATTTGATTTGTAATGGAAGGATCAGGTCTTGAAGAACTGCTTGAGATTATTTATGCAAAGAGCATATGCTCAATCGCAGCTCCTGTCATCATCTCTGAACTCCATTATTGTATCATAAGCTCTTTAAGTTCCGATCCCTGAATTGTTAGATAAACCCTCCTCCTTCCATGATGATAAAATCAGAGCTTCACGTTCAAGTCGTTTGCCAGTGCCAATACACTTACCTGTTCAGGATACCAGTGATAAAACTACTAGACACTACTAGAAATGATGATGAAGAAATCCCAGAGGAAACCCCGCCACCCATTAATGAGGATAACTAGACAGAGTCAGAAACTACTGGAAATGATGATGAGGATATCCCAGATGAAACTCCTTCATCATTAAATGAAGAAACTGAACGGCACTAAATCAATGAAAATCACAACGAAGCATTATCTGCTGCCTCAGTCTCTGAAATCTGTGACACTGCTCAAACATCTGCAGAAATACTAGAGAAAACTGATAATATAGATAGTAAGACCTTTGATGTGATTGATGAACTGAAAAAGTTGTACCATAAAGTTTTGACTGGAGATACTTCATGGAAAGAAGTAAAATCCTCAGAGACTTTGAAATGGATCAATACTAAAGTTAATGAGTTCAAAAACAAACTTAAGGACGCCAGAACAACCAGGTTGTGGTTTCAGTATCTAGAAATGACTGAAATCATACGTTCCATTGTTTGGTCAGAGCGAGTTGGTGACTGAAACTTGGAATCAAAAGTCAGATCGAGATGCTTCCATACCTAATAAGAAATGTACTTGCACAAAATGTGGTTTGCCGTGCAGTCTTGCATGCAAGGTATGCAAGGATTTGCTCTGCAAAAACTGCTCTGTTCCTGATACTGAGAATGATAAAGCTGATGAAGCTAGTGACTAATCAAATGAGATTATATTATACTTGATTTTCTTTTATGCCAATAGTGTAATGGATGTAAAAAATTATGTATTTATATGAATAGATATTTATCTCTGCAATTAAATTGATTGCCTTATATAACTGTATCCTCCAAATGAAATTATACAATATAAAAACTGCTTTTGTATTAAAGTTATCAATGGACATGGATATATATGATTTTCAAATCTGATTAAAAGATACCCAAAATACGATAGCTATTTAGATGAGATTTGATGGCGGCCATTTTGAATTCTGGGTTAATCGAGCAGGTGTCGGGTAATGCTGACGTCACGAGCCTTCCTAATCCAGCTGCCCTTTACGTACAGTAGGGTGCTGAAGGGCTGAAGTCACCAGCTAATAACAATTTCTAGTTGAATCTTCCTCTGTAGCTTGCATACAACGTTATACCGAATGTTAGTCCAGCAAAGGCGTAGCTTAATCTAATTATCATGGCAACTCGGAGGGCTGTATTCAGGTGTAGCAATAAATATGATAAGAGTGACTGAGAAAGACATATTTCCGATTTCTAAGAGCCGGACATATCAGAAACGTCGTTTACTTGACAATGAAAGTCCCCGGAACAAACTAATTTCGGAGAATAAAGTTGTGCCACCACTTGGTCTCCCAAATTGTAAATGTTTTTGTTATTATTATTGGTGTTGTTGTTAGTGTTGTTTATTAGCTACAACCCTAGTTAGAAAAGCAGGAGAAAATAGGCCAGTGAGTAAAGAAAAAAGGAAATAAGTAAACCACAAGAAAACTAATGAGCAATCAATGAAGCATTTTAATAACAGCAACAACAGTAAATTGGATCTTTCATATATAGAATATAAAAACTTAATGAAAAAACAAGAAAAGAAACAAGACAGAATAGCATACCCGAGTGTACCCTCAAGCAAAATACCTCTATCCCGAAGTCAGTGGAAGACCATGGTACAGATGCTATGGCACTACCCAAGACTAGAGAACAACGGTTTGATTTTGGAGGGTCATCCTAGAAGAGCTGGTTACCATAGCTAAAGAGTCTCTCTTACCCTTACCAAGAGGAAAATAGCCATTGGAAAATTAAATTGCAGTAGTTAAGCCTTGGTGCGAAAAAGAAGAGTTTGGTAATCTGAGATTTGTCAGGTGCATGAGGACAGAAAAGTGTGAAGAATAGGCCAAACTATTTGATGTATGTGTGGGAAAAAAAAAAAAAAAAACGCCATAACCAGAGAGAGGGATCCAATGTAGTACTGTCTGGCTAGCCAAGGGATCAGTATAAGTCTCTAGCGGTAGTATCTGAACGGATGGCCAACCTGCTACCTACATTTTGATACGTTTGTAGATAACAATAATCTTATATCAATAACAAATATGAGTGATATGTAGGAAATCTTAGTCTGTATTAATTTATATATGTAAGTCTTATATGAGTCTCTATGATTGTATGTAGGTCACATATGAGGCCCCATAATGTATGTTGGTTGTCTGTGACCCAGTGTTGCATTTAAGTTTTAATACCAATGACCATTCATTCCTACGTGATTCTAAATATAATCATAATTCATCGGGCGATTGGAGATTGAAGCTTAACGGTAAATGTGGAAAAGACATATTTTGTTTTTGCTACTTATCTTCTCTATCGTGGCTTCTGTTATAACTGTAAATATATATTTGGATAATGACTTTTGGTATAAGAAAGGGATTAGAATCTGGAAACTTGTAGATGGTTGAATTTGAATAATAGATGTATGTAGCTGATATAATAAATTCAATATCCATTTAAGGTTTTATAAATTCCTTTGAAGACATGTATCACAAATTATTCAATATAATTTATGTAAACATTAAAAGAGTCATAAGGTATGAATGAAACCAAACATGTGTCAAACAATAAGTCCACTGCAATATAAAGTTATTGCAGTTCGTAGTAAAATCTTATTACAAAACAGAATGCGGGAAGACCCAGTTATACAGATAAAAATCATTGACAGGTATCCACTTTCTAAGTATCATTGTCACAAAAATATCATTGTTTTATCAAAAAAAAAAAAAAAAAAAAAAAAAAAAAAAATAGTATTTAGTAGATATATCGACATTTCTCATGGGTTAATTAATGCCAAATTCCCCAAAATATTTGAAATATGCAGAAATTTTCCCTTTCATTACTTGTGGCTTCAGAATTCCCAGGGGTAGAAATTCCTTTGAAATTCCTATTCATTTTTCATTTGAATGTCTCTACAGTAAAGTAAGAATGTAGTTATCGTCGCAGAAAACTAAATCTTCCCAAAATACAAAATGTGATTTATCTAGACAACAGGTAAGATGGTTGCCAGAGTTTCTCCAGAACGTCAAAACAAAGGGTCTTAATTTTTCTTCGTATGATCTCTTGGAAGAAAACACAGTTGTACTATTATTATCATCATTGTAAGTAAATTTTGTGGTTACTATGGACTAGAATTAAAATTACTTCTACTTATATTTAACTTTATTCACTATTTGAAAATATAATTCCATACTGTACATTCACAGTTTACCTTCATATGTTACTTCAAACTGACCTAAATGCTATTTTGCAAATCATCTGTAATACCATAAACTTTAGCTGTAATTCTAATTATCTATTTTAGCAGTAATTCTCAGCCCCGAACTTATCTTTTTCACAATAAATCTTTACCATTAAATACTCATTTATATACAATGGAAAGCCATATCCTTTCACAGTCAAAACTATGGAAAAAGTCCACCTAAGCTAAAATAATCAATATTACCGATTTCCAATCCAAGAAAATTAACCATCAGTATCTTTCTTATATACAAACAAATCTTAACAACTTACATCTAAATGTAAATATACCACAGGAAGACACTAACACTGAACTGAAACAGTTATAACTAGTATCATAAAACGATACTATATTCTTGTCAAGATACTATAAGATTGGTTGGCTTCCTTATGGAAAATCTTATTTCATTGGTAAAAAAAAGCACTTTATAATCTAAAAAATAAGCACCACAATTTTGTTTTTGACTCAAACATCACATTTCAACCACCGAACAATATCTGTGCAAGTACTGTACAGTACACCTTAGGTTGTACCTGTTTTTTCCACTCTTTAATATACAGCGGTAATCAGAATTTATCATTTAATCAACCTTCTTAAACTAATTTTTCCCAAAGTTTTCTCTACTTAACGGTCACTTTTATTTGGATTCACCTTTCGGTCGACTTTTCATTATTAATTTGCAAAGGCATCGTAGCCTCGATAATACTGTGATTAGAGACTTCCTTCAAATAGTGTTTTACTCTTCGACCATTTTTCTTATCTCACAGCCTAGTTCTTTCTTTAAATAACATCAACGCACCACCAGGTCTGGCGTCGCTAAACAACAGCTCAGGTGCAACGGATGGGGAGTCATGTAGGCCACCACCCACTTTCATGTATCGTTCCTGTAATTGAAGACAGAATTATGGGAACAGGCAAATGGAGGCAAATACATGAAATCTTTAACTTACGACAATAAGACCACTACCTACTTATTATTGTTATTATCCTTGCTATTACTCTTATCACTATTATTGTTATTGTTGATGAGGTTACTATAAGCCAAAATAGGAATTGGAAAATCAGCCTATTATTTAGAAAATAAGTAATGAATTGAATATAACTGAGTCGCAAAGGGAAAAAATAATATAAAGTGAAATATATGAGTTAGCAAATACGCTATGCGCAAGAAGGAAGAAATACAACTAGTTTGGAATACTGTATTTTATAGTCAACTACGTTATAAAGATTATTCAAGTATTCAGTCACCAAGAATAAAATCATAGAAAAAAAGAAAGAAAAAAAAAAAGGCCAAGACCATCATGGTTGACTGACTGAACATACAGTACTGCGGTTGATGGTATAATATATATAGATCTCATAAATATTATAAATATTGTGGAACATTGTGCAAAATAAAGGAAAGGAAAGGAGCAAATTGAATGCAGGTTGAAAGTGAATATATTGGAATTCAGTTTAGCAATTCAAGAGCTGGGTATATTCATCAAAAGGGAATTAGCAATCAACAATGTTACTTTGAATTTTAAATGATGTCGTGGGCGTAGGAGTGAGAGGGGGGGGGGGGGGGAACAAGCCCAAAACTTTTTTTTTTCTTTTTGCCGATAATTGACTTTCTATTTATTGCTACAGAAAAGATGCAAAGATATTAAACTCCATAAATTTTGTAACAAAAGAATATTCAAATATATTAGGTTTACATACATTTAGTAACCCATTCTACATAGGACAGGTTTTTTTTCAAAAATGCATTTCCGTGTAAGAGAAAGGAATTATTCCTCTTGTATATATATATATATATATATATATATATATATATATATATATATATATATATATATATATATATATATATATATATATATATATATTTACAGCTATATCTATCTATATCTATATACATATATATATATATATATACATACATACATATATATATATATATATATATATATATATATATATATATATATATATATATATATATATATATCTTCCGAAGCTGGTCTAGGGTAGAATAAATACAGTAGTTTATTCATGATTTTATTTGTTTTCATATGTGCATTGAAGAGAGGTTAGCCAGTTCTTAAGATGAGCTCCTTTCGTGTAGATTCAAGTTTATTATGTAAATTACTTAAGACTTTCGTCGTTAATTTCATTGTATTTCTTATTCAAGTCAGTATATATAAATTTATGTTATTTTTAAGAATTAACATTTTATTTCCCATATGTTTCTTACAAAGTCTTACGTAACTGTTTGAGAGTGTTATGTGACCATACAAGATAGGAACCAGGGCTTATGTAATGTTTTTTATATTTTTATGAGGTATTGCGTCATGTTTGAGAGAAAATACGCAATATGCCATTTGCTTTCTAAATTTTCCGAAAAACCTAGTGATAGATCTCATGTTTTTTTTTATTTTGGGAACAAAAGGGTGGGTGGAGCTAGCTGACTGAGAGAGTTTGTCTTGTGTTGCGTGGATACCTGTTCGAGAGAGCAATACTTGATAACTTTGACACCTTAGCCCAGCCCTCACACTTCCAGAACTCGCTCTCCTGGAAGCTTCTGGGAGTAGCCAAGTCTTATATAAGTGACCCCCAGGGTTGCATAGCAGCAGAAGAAAAGTAGCCGACCTATGAAAGAGCCAAAACTCACTCTCTCTCTCCTTGAGGGTCTATAATGTGTCCTCTCCTAAGTGACTCTGTGCCCCAAAGTAAAATTCAATTTTGAATTGAATGTGTTAGGGTGAGTGTTGGCATTGTGTGAAGTTTTTGTAACTGGCCCTGTAATAAAGGGAAGGTAGTTGTATCGTGATCTGGTTATCGATTTTCATTAATTATCAAACTTAAATATTTCAATTTCAAGTGAAACCAGTAATTATATAATTTTCATTGTATAATTCCTTTTGTCTTACTCTAAGGTTGTATTCAGATTTAATTTTCAAGTCAAGTGAATAAAAAATTTTCAGATCGTAACATTTTTGCTTTAATCTAAGTTTTGTTCAGACTTGTTAGTTCGAGTGATTTATTTGTTTTATGTAAATTCTTTCAAAGTGTTGTAATTTATATGGAATATATTTATTTTTGTAAAGAGTGTATTATTTCAATAATCAGTGTTTGATGCATATTCGCTCGTATCCTGTTGATGAACTGAAGTTAGAGTTGTATGAATATTCGTGATAATAATTGCTCAGTTTTGTTTTGAGCGTACTTCAGAGACCATTGGATATTCAGTGTTTTATATATTACTGTCTTGGAGTTGAATAATTGTCTCAGAGTTCGGTTATTATCTTTTCAAGTGTAACAGATTTAATGTAAAAGCAAACAGGTGTGTTTGGAATCATATAGCTTTCTAGTCATTATATATATATTTTATTATATGTTTGTTTCCCAGACACAAGCCATAATATAATATATTTTTGTTGCCCAGAACTGGGAGCTATCATCATATTATACATTTTTGGTGCCCAGACGCTTGAGATCGAGATAGTCTGTTTTAAATAATGCTGATAACAGGGCCGTGTTTTGATTAAAGGTTTTGAACAATACAGTGTTGATAGGATTTTGTGTATTGTTAGGATATATTTTTTTGGGAGAGATATTCAATATTGTTAAATTACAAGATGACACAGTTTAATATCCAAAAGTTTTTGAATAACCCAAATGTTCAGGAATTGTCAGAAGCTAATGTAGCTAAAGCTCAGTGGCTCTCTATCTTAATGGCATGTGGTGGCCATGCAACGAGTGGGATGATTAAAGCCCAAATCAAGTGTCTAGCCTTAGGAGCATTGAAATATTCGGGAAAGCTGTCGAAAGAGAATATTGTAGCAGTTCGTGAACTGTTGGAGGAGGCTGAGGAAGAATTTTTAGTGAAGCAAGGACCAGTTGACCCACAAACTGAAGGCATGAAACCAGATAGGGATGTTGAGGCTGAGATTCGACTGATTACAGCGGAGGAGAATTTGCTTAAGTTGAAGATGATGGCAAGACGAGAAGAAGATGAACGAGAAGAAGCCAGAGAGATCGCAAGACATGCAAGGTTAATGGAAGCAAGGTGAGAAGAAGAAGAGAGAGAAGAAAGACGGCGTGTGAAAGAAATGGAAGTAAGGCGAGAAGAAGAAAAAGAGAGAAGACAGGAAGAAAACGAGAGAAGACAGGAAGAAAAGAGATGGAAGAAGAGAGGCATGCGTGGGAGTTGGAGCTGCTGAATGCCCGTGCACAGTCGGTAACGCAGACTGAGGCGGCCCCTACTATGCACGATGCTGTGTTTAGTGTGTCGGAAGCCCAGAGGTTAAATTTTAAGGTTCACAGAAGAGGCCCAAGGTGAGTTCTTCGATCATTTTGAAAACGGTCACATCGACTATGAAATGGCCAGAAGATAAATGGTCTGTGTTATTGCAGACTGTGCTCTTTGGTAAGGGCCGCAGTGCTTACTTATCCTCATCTCAGGACCAAAGGAAGGAGTATCAAGAAGTGAAGAGGAGCTTGCTGCAAGTGTATCAGATGACCACTGAATATTATAATGAAAGATTCCGAAGTTTGAGAAAGGACGAGACAATGAATTTTCTGGATCATGCTTATAAGGTACGACGATGTTTTAAGAGATGGATAGAGGCTGCTAACGTGAAAGAAATGTCTGATTTATAAGAATTGATAGTGTTGGAACAATATTTACGAGGGATTCCTGAATATATTCGAACATACTTGAGAGAAAAACTCGGTTATTTTAAAGGGAATAGGAGGTGAGGAGGTTACCCCTATTTTGCATTTGAAGCTGTCATGCGAGTTGGTGACAGGTAATTTTGACTTTGCGGTAACGGATTCATTAGCTGTCGAAGGAATAGAGGTCTTGCTGAGTAATAAGGTTGGTGGAGTGCTGTTTGTGCCTTGTCCCATTGTAACGGAAAAACCTTTGAAGTATAGTCCTACGACTGAACTCGAGAAGGACCTGTATCTGTTTCCTAGTTATGTTACAACTAGGAGTATGACGAAGAAAGTGGCTGAAAAAGAAAAAGAAATCGAAGAAGCAATGAACTTGGAGGATTTGTTTTCTGAAGAAGAGGATTCCCTTCATGGTATGCAAGAAGAGAACTAAAGAGTAGGCCTGAGCAAAGAGGAACGACAGACGAGCGGACAAGAGGATAAAGAAGAAATGGACTTGGAAGAGATAGAAATTCAACGGTAGAAGTAAAACAAGTGAGTAGGAAAAGGCTGATCGGATTGCAACGGAAGAATGCAACATTAACAGTTATTGCACCGTGTGGTGGACAAGGAGGAGGAACAGCAGTCTCCGACCTGTTATTATCTTAAGGATGGGTTGCTTATGAGGAACCATAGACCCGCCAATATCCCTGGGAATGCTGAATGGATGATATATCGACAGATGTTAATCCCTGGACCGTTGAGAAGACAGGTGATCGCTGACGTGCACGAGATGGGACATATGGGAATAAGGAAGACGATGGAGAAGATAACGAAACTGACCTGGCATGCATAAGGATGTGAGCTAGTTTTGCTGGCTGGAAAGCCAAACGAGTACATTCAGAATGCTTCTTTACACCTGATAGAAGTGCGAGGAGAACCTTTCAGCAAGGTAATGATCGACATTATGGGACCTTTACCAAGGACGAAAAAAGGTCATGAATATATGTTAACCTTGATGTGTCCAGTGACGATATACCCAGAAGCCATACCCGTCAGGAACATCAGGACCCAAATAATGGCCAAGAAGTTATTAGACTTTTTTACTAGGTTTGGTATACCGGAAATCGTTCAGAGTGACCGAGCAACGAATTTCACGTCAAAATTATTTCTAGACGTAATGAAACTGTTGGATGTAAAACAACAACTATCAACTACTTATCAACCAGAGACCCAAGGTGCATTAGAGAGGTTTTGTCAAACTTTAAAAAGTATGCTAACGAAGTTCTGCAATGAAACCGGAGATGAATGGAACATTGGACTACCGTTGATGTTATTCGAGGTATGTGATGCTTGTCAAGAAAGCGGGGGATGTGGCCCGAACTATATAGTATTTGGTCGAGAAGTACGAGGACCGATTAAAATATTAGCACAAAGAGGGAAGGACTGACAGGAAGCGGAAGGAGAATATGTCAAGAATTTGAGGAAAAGGATTGGCGAGATAAGGAAATTTTCCCTAGAGGGCATGAAGACGACGAGTCAAGGACGAACGAAAAAAAGGTTTGGTATGAAGAGTACGAACAGACAGTTTACGGTAGGACAGCAGGTGTTAGTCTACTCATTGGTAAGAAGATTCCCTCTCGCCAACGAGTTCCCAGAACCATTCCGCATTTTGGAGGAGAGCAGTGAACGTACCTACGTTTCCGAGATATCAGGAAAAAGGGAAAATCTAAGAAAGACCATATTAACTTCGATACTGATACTTCAAGCACTGGATTTCAAAGAGAAATTCCTTATTGAAGTGGATGCATCGGATATCGGGATTGGAGCTGTCTTATGGCAAGAAGATAAGAAAGGAATTCTTCACACTGCTTGTTTTATGACGTCAAAGCCGAAGAAGAAGCAACAAGTCGACTTGACAGTTGAAACGGAACTGCTGGCACTGATCGCAGCAATGAACAAGTTTTTGAGTCACGTATATCAACCACAAAATGAGATTACAGTGTCTTCGGATCATAATCCGTCAACTTTTGTGAATATGATGAAAAATAATAATCAAAAGTTAACTAGGTGGTCAATATGTTTGTAACCATATTGAATTAATGCAGAGTAATCAGGTAAAAATAATGTGGTTGCAGATTATTTATCTTGGGCTGAATTGATGGATTCAGGCCCGGAATAAATAATTGTGTTTGGTGGGAGCTATCTTACGAAGCTGGTCTAGTGTAGAGTAAATAAAGTAGTTTATTCATGATTTTATTTATGTTTTCATTTGTGCATTGAAGAGATGTTAGCCAGCTCTTAAGATAGGTTTCCTCTTGTGTAGACGTAAGTTTATTATGAATATTACGTAAGACTTTCGTTGTTAATTTCATTATATTCTTTATTCAAGTTAGTATATGTAAATTTACGTCATACTTAAAAGTCAATTTTTTTATTTCACGTATCTTTGTTACGAAGTCTTACGTAAACTGTTTCAGAGTGTTATGTGACATACAAGATATGAACAAGGGCTTATGTAATGTTTTTTTTTTTATATTTTAATGAGGTATTGCATCATGTTTGTAAGAAAATATGCAAATATTTTTGGGTACCACTTGCTTTGGAATTTTCCTGAAAAAACTAGTGATAGATCTCATCTTTTTCTTATTTCGAGGACAAAGGGTCGGGGAGCTAGATGGGAGAATCGTCTCGCGGGTGGGTTAGTATGCATCTGAGAGTTGCTGGAAAACCTTGGATTTGCCTCTTGACATTTTTATCTAGTTGATCACTCTGCCATCGGCGTTACGCCTGCCCCCATGCTTCCAGAGCGAATGGAACATTCTGGAAGTAGCTAAGTTTCATATATAAGACGACCCCTAGATTGCATAGATAGATAGAGATTTCCATCCTTAAGGTTGCTATCTACCCTCTCTGTCACTCTCGCATGCAACCCAGATTATTGTTTTAAAAGTGTTCAGTACCTATAGTGAGTCCTTTCGAAAGTGATTTTGTGGCCCCACAAATATCGTGTGTCTTGAGTTAAAACGTTGCTGTATTTCTGGCAGGTGATTTTAAATTCATGGTGTTGTGGTGAGTGTTAACATTGTGTGAAGTTTTTGTAAAGGGCCCTGAAATAACGTGTAAGGTAATTGTATCGTGATCTGGTTATCTATTTTCATTAAGTATCAAACTTAAATATTGTATTCACATTTAATTTCAAGTGAAACAAGTGATTGTATAACCCTGGATAGGTACGGTGGGTCGTTTGCGACCCCGAGCGTCAAAAAAAAACAGGTTTTTCTCACGTGACTCACCCCCGTGACTGAATTTGTGGGTGATCGACCTGCAGGAGGTGTCTCCCCTACACGCTCTAGTAGTGTCCAGATGTGCATTGCTGTAGCTGTACTCCTTCCCCGATTTCTGAGACACGTCGGGGTCGTTCGCGTCCGAGTTTACCCTTCTAGGGTAGTTTGCATAATTATCAAAGTTATTACGTATTATGAAATTGTCGTAGAATGGTGCAACTTGTATAGGTTATCAGTTGTGGAAAGTCTTGGTGGATTGTTTGGCTACCATGTGCATGTTTTTTTTTTTAGTTAAAATGTCGTTCATCACCACGAGGACCATTTTACCGCGAGTGCCCCTTTTTCATTTTTTTTCATTTTTATGCCAAGTCATTTTTCCGTAAGATATTGCCAAATAGTGTCGTAAAACTTTTGCTTGTTTAGTGTTGGAAAGTGTGTCTAGATGATCTGGCTACCCATGCATGACTTTGTTTTTGTCAGATACGACGTAGTTATTGGTATATTGGGTATTTAACTGCGGTTACCAATTTCTGTTTTTTTTTCAATATTTGTAAAAATTACTACGTAGTAAGGAATTGCCGTATATTATTCATTTTTTTTTCATGTTTATGTGTTAGAAAGTGTGCCTTGATGGTTGGGCTAACACGTGCATGTCTTTTTTTTTATCTGAGATGTCGTATATTAGAATGTCGGGCATTTTACCGCGAGTGTCCCTTTTTCATTTTTTTTCATTTTTTTGCCAAGTAATTTTTCCGTAAGATATTGCGAAATAGTGTCGTAAAACTTTTGCTTTTTTAGTGTTGGAAAGTGTGTCTAGATGATCTGGCTACCCATGCGTGATTTTGTTTTTGTTAGATACGACGTAGTTATTGGTATATTGGGTATTTAACTGCGGTTGCCAATTTCTGTTTTTTTTCAATATTTGTAAAAATTTACTACGTAGTAAGGAATTGCCGTATATTATTGATTTTTTTTTCATGTTTATGTGTTAGAAAGTGTGCCTTGATGGTTGGGCTAACACGTGCATGTCTTTTTTTTTATCTGAGATGCCGTATATTAGAATGTTGGGCATTTTTCCGCGAGTGCCCCTTATTATTTGTTTTGCATTTTTTTGCTTAGTCATGTTACCGTAAGGAATTGGCAAGTAGTGTCGCAAAACTTATATTTTTATAGTGTTGGAAAGTGTTTCTAGATGATCTGGCTACCCATGCCTATTTTTTTTTTAGCCAGATATGGCGTATATATAAGTATGTGTTCGATTTTCCTGTGATTGCCATTTTTTCGTTTTTTCCCATTTCTTTCAAAATTACTTCGTACTAAGGAACTATCACAGAGTAATATTTCATTTATATGTTTATTTGTCGGAAAATATGCCTTGATGGTTTGCCTAGCACGTGGCTGAAATTTTTTTTTTCTGAAATGCCGTATATTAGAATGGCCATTTTTCCACGAGTGCCCCTTTTTATTTGTTTTGCATTTTTTTGCTTAGTCATGTTACCGTAAGGAATTGGCAAGTAGTGTCGCAAAACTTATAATTTTATAGTGTTGGAAAGTGTTTCTAGATGATCTGGCTACCCATGCCTATCTTCTTTTTTTAGCCAGATATGGCGTATATATAGGTATGTGTTCGATTTTCCTGTGATTGCCATTTTTTCGTTTTTTCCCATTTCTTTCAAAATTACTACGTACTAAGGAACTATCACAGAGTAATTATTCATTTAGATGTTTATTTGTCGGAAAATGTGCCTTGATGGTTTGCCTAGCACGTGGCTGAATTTTTTTTTTCTGAAATGCCGTATATTAGAATGTTAGCCATTTTTCCTCGAGTGCCCCTTTTTATTTGTTTTGCATTTTTTTGCTTAGTCATGTTACCGTAAGGAATTGGCAAGTAGTGTCGCAAAACTTATATTTTTATAGTGTTGGAAAGTGTTTCTAGATGATCTGGCTACCCATGCCTATCTTTTTTTTAGCCAGATATGGCGTATATATAGGTATGTGTTCGATTTTCCGGTGATTGCCATTTTTTCGTTTTTTCCCAATTCTTTCAAAATTACTACGTACTAAGGAATTATCACAGAGTAATGATTCCTCTAGATGTTTATTTGTCGGAAAATTTTGTTTACTTTTGTTTTGATTGAATATCATCAAATTTTTTTAGCTAAAATATTGTTTTACATTTTTTTTTTTCGATTTTATTTCCCTTCAAAAAAATTTTTTTGGGTCAGAATTTTAATTTCATAGTCGTAAAATAATCGACAATTATCCAGCAACCCACCATACAATTTTTATGCATATCCAATAATAATTAGATTAGTAAATAACACCTTGAAATTGACATACCCTTCCTACATTTCAAGTGGCAGATTAGGGAGTCTGAGTCAGTGTGGTTGGCGGCCATTTTGTGGACATATCCGAAGCGTAAGCTGCCCTATCTATATATATTCTTGTTCCCTATAGAATTTGTGATATTTTGGTATATTTTTACCTGCATAAATATCATATTATATATTAAATATATGTATTTTTTTACGGAATTTCTAAGTACTCAAAAAATTACCTTTAGATATGGCCCCTGATATAAATGTAATTTACAAAATAATGAAGATTTTTTTACATATTTCTATTTTAGGATAACATATGTTTATTCCCTAAAAAAAATTAGCCACTTCCTATTTCATTTGGGTACCCAAAAAAATTCATGAAATTTGGACAAATTTTGTTGGCCAAAAAAAGTTACCCTTTTTTTCTCATTTCAGATCTTCACCTCCATGGGTCTGACTTCATCCAAAATACATCAAGATGTGTCCTAAACATTCAAGAATCAATTCCTAAAAGGATTTGTGTATATATGTATAAACTTTTTTTTTATGAATTTTTATGTCAGGTCTTTTTTTTTCTACTTAATTTTTTAAAATATTTATAATAAATAGTTTTTCTGCAGATGAGTAGTATTTATCTATACAGTTGTTTTAAGCATTCATTGAAGTTTTTTTTGGCAAAAGAAAAAAGGAGGTTACTGCAAAAACTGATTTTTCAAGAATTTTTTTTGGCGTCGGGGTCGTTCGCGTCCGAGTATACCCTTAAAGGGGTGTCCGAGGACCGTACCTATCCAGGGTTAATTTTCATAAGTATTTCTTTTGTCTTAGTCTAGGTTTTATTTAAATATAACATTCAGAGTCAAGTTATATAATTTTCAGATCGTAACATTTTTGGATTTATCTAAGTTTTGTTCAGACTTAATATTTCGAGTGATTTATTTGATTTAGGTAAATTCTTTTCAAAGTGTTGTAATTTGTATAGAATATATCTATTTTTTAAAGTTTGTACTATTCCGATCACCATTGTTTGAAATGGTATCTGCTCGTATCCTGTTAAAGAATCATAGTAAGTAATAGTTTTATATAATTCTTAAGAATAATTACCCAGATTTGTTTTGAGTGTACTTAAAAGACCTTTGGATAATCAATGTTTAATGTATTGCTGTCTGGGAGTTATTTAATGTAAAAGCAAACAGGTGAGTTTGGAACTAGAGAGGTTGTTTAGCTTGAAAGCCATAATATATATAATATTATATATTTGGTTCCCAGACACGAACCATAGTATAGAATATATTTTTTGGTGTCCAGATCTGAGAGCCATCATAGTTTGATTACATATATATATATATATATATATATATATATATATATATATATATATATATATATATATATATATATATATATATATATATATATATATATATATGTGTGTGTGTGTGCGTGTGTGTATTATATATATGTATATATATGTATATATGTATACATAGCCTACATATATATATATACATATATATATATATATATATATATATATATATATATATATATATATATATATATATATATATATATATATATATATATGTATATATATATATATATATATATATATATATATATATATATATATATATATATATATATATATATATATTCGTATTAATATATATACATACATACATATACCAAGGCATTTCCCCAAATTTTGGGGGGTAGCCGATATCAAACAAATGAAACAAAAAAAGGGGACCTCTCCTCTCTACATTCCTCCCAGCCTGACAAGGGACTCAACCGAGTTCGGCTGGTACTGCTAGGGTGCCACAGCCCACCCTCCCCCGTTATCCACCACAGATGAAGTTTTATAACGCTAAATCCCCTACTGCTGCTACCTCCACGGTCAACCAAGGCACCAGAGGAAGCAGCAGGGTCTACCGGAACTAGGTCACAATCCCTCGCCAATCATTCCTATTTCTAGCACGCTCTCTTGCCTCTCTCACATCTATCCTCCTATCACCCAGAGCTTCCTTCACTCCATCCATCCACCCAAACCTTGGCCTTCTTCTTGTACTTCTCCCATCAACTCTTGCATTCATCACCTTCTTTAGCAGACAGGCATTTTCCATTCTCTCAACATGGCCAAGCCACCTCAACACATTCATATCCACTCTAGCTGCTAACTAATTTCTTACACCCGTTCTCACCCTCACTATTTCATTCCTAATCCTATCTACTCGAGATACACTAGCCATACTCCTTAGACACTTCATCTCAAACACATTCAATTTCTGTCTCTCCGTCACTTTCATTCCCCACAACTCCGATACATACATCACAGTTGGTACAATCACTTTCGCATACAGAACTCTCTTTACATTCATGCCCAACCCTCTATTGTTTACTACTCCTTTAACTGCTCTCAACACTTTGCAACCTTCATTCACTCTCTGACGTACATCTGCTTCCACTCCACCATTCTCTGCAACAACAGACCCCAGGTACTTAAACTGATCCACCTCTTCAAGTAACTTTCCATTCAACATGACATTCAACCTTGCACCACCTTCCCTTCTCGTACATCACATAACCTTACTCTTACCCACATTAACTCTCAACTTCCTTCTTTCATACACCCTTCCAAATTCTGTCACTAATCGGCCAAGCTTCTCTTCTGCGTCTGCAACCACTACAGTATCATCCGCAAACAACAACTGATTTACCTTCCATTCATAGTCATTCTCGTCTACCAGTTTCAATCCTCATCCAAGCACTCGAGCATTCACCTCTCTCACCACTCCATCAACATAAAAGTTAAACAACCACGGCAACATCACACATCCCTCTCTCAGCCACACTCTCACCGGAAACCAATCGCTCACTTCACTTCCTATCCTAACACACGCTTTACTACCTTTTTAGAAACTTTTCACTGCTTGCAACAACTTTCCAACAACTCCATATAACCTCATCACATTCCACATTGCTTCCCTTTCAACTCTATCATACGCTTTCTCCAGATCTATAAACGCAACATACACCTCCTTACCTTTTGCTAAATATTTCTTGCATATCTGCCTAACTGTACAAATCTGATTCATACAACCCCTACCTCTTAAAAAAACCACCCTGTAAATCTAAGATTGCATTCTCTGTTTTATCCTTAATCCTATTAATCAGTACTCTACCATACACTTTTCCAACTACACTCAACAAACTAATACCCCTTGAATTACAACATTCATGCACATCTCCCTTACCCTTATATAGTGGTACAATACACACACAAACCCAATCTACTGGTACCATTGACAACACAAAACACATTAAACAATCTCACCAACCATTCAAGTACAGTCACACCCCCTTCTTTCAACATCTCAGTTCTCATACCATCCATACTAGACTCTTTTCCTACTCTCATTTCATCTAGTGCTCTCCTCACTTCCTCTCTTGTAATCTCTCTCTCATTCTCATCTCCCATCACTGGCACCTCAACACCTGCAACAGCAATTATATCTGCCTCCCTATTATCCTCAACATTCAGTAAACTTTCAAAATATTCCGCCCACCTTTTCCTTGCCTCCTCTCCTTTTAACAACCTTCCATTTCCATCTTTCACTATCTCTTTAATTCTTGAACAAGTCTTCCTTACTCTCTTCACTTCTTTCCAAAACTTCTTTTTATTCTCTTCATATGAATGACCCAATCCCTGACCCCATCTCAGGTCAGCTGCCCTCTTTGCCTCACTTACCTTGCGCTTTACTTCCACATTTTTCTCTCTATATCTTTCATATTTCTATACACTATTACTCTGCAGCCATTCTTCAAAAGCCCTCTTTTTATCTTTTACCTTCACTCCTTCATTCCACCATTCACTGCCCTTCCTCATGCTGCCTCCAACAAAATTCTTGCCACACACATCACTTGTAATTCTTTTACTAACTTCCACTCCTCCTCTAAATTACCAGTTTCTCTTACTTTCACTGCATCATATGCCATTTTCAACCCTTCTTGATGAATACTTTTTACCCCCGGTTTTATTAGCTCTTCAACCTTTACCAACTCGCTTTTACATCCACCTACTCTATTTCCCCACTCTTTTTCTACAACTAATTTTCCTTCCACCAAAAAATTATCAGACAAACCGTTAGCCATACCCCTAAACATGTGCACGTCTTTCAATCTTCCAAACATTCCTTTAGTTAGCAACACATAATCCATTAACGCCCTTTCTACCACTCTTCCATTTGCCACTCTTACCCATGTATACTTATTTTTATCTTTCTTTTTGAAAAACTAGAACTTATCACCATCTCTTGCTCAACATACATATCTACCAGTCTCTCACCACTCTCATTTTCACCTGGTACGCCATACTTCCCAATGACACCTTCTACCTCTCCGGCGCCCACTCTAGCATTTAAGTCACCCATGACAACTACATAATTCCTTCTACCCAGTCCTTCTACACACCTAGTTAAATCATTCCAGAGCTCATTCCGCTCTTCTTCACTTTTCTCACAACCTGGTCCATATGCACTAACAAAAGCCCAACATTCCTTACCCAACCTGACCCTTACCCACATTAAGCTAGATGATATCTCCTTCCATTCCACTACTTTACCTGTCATCCATTCACTCAGCAATAAAGCCACACCTTCTCTTGCTCTTCCCCTTTCAATCCCAGACACTCTACCAGACATTTCACCAAACATCACTTCACCTTTCCCTTTTGTCTTTATCTCACACAAAGCCAAGATATCCATCTTTCTATTCCTAAACATACTTCTAATCTCACATCTTTTACTCTCTATCGTACCACATCTATGTACATTCAAACATCCCAAAACTAGAGTGCGGGGAGCAGTCACTCTCCCCCCAGCTCCACTTCTTTGATGTCTCACAGGATTATAATACAGGAGAGGGGGTTCCCAGCCCCCTCGTCCCATCCCTTTTAGTCGCCTCTTACGACACGCAGGGATACGTTGGCGCTATTCTAATTGTTTTTATGCCCCCGAAGCCACAGGGGCCATATATATATATATATATATATATATATATATATATATATATATATATATATATATATATATGTATATACATGTATATATATATGTATATATATATAAATATATATATATATATATATATATATATATATATATATATATATATATATATATATATATATATATATATATATATATATATATATATATATATATGTATGTATGTATACACACATGCACACATATATATATATATGTATATATATATATATATATATATATATATATATATATATATATATATATATATATATATATATATATATATATGTATGTATGTGTGTATATATGCATGTTTATATGTATATATATGTAAATATATAAATATATATATATATATATATATATATATATATATATATATATATATATATATATATATATATATATATATATATGTGTGTGTGTATGTGTTTGTGTGTGTGTATATATGTGTGTGAAGAATTTTCTTCACTCTTCTTTCAATCGTATTTTTAGCTCTCTTCTACTAATACTATAGCTAGCCCTTAAACGAGCTCTCCTACATTCAATTTTCTTTACCTAAATATAGGGAAGACTATTCTAAACTAAAATTTGTTGACTGGCGCACGCCATGCTCGTGACGTCACAGCATAGATACGCACAACAGAGGGCCTTAGTAGTAACCCCGCCGTATGTTGGTTCTTTTTTTAACTACATGGGTCGAGATTAAATTCCTAAACTGAATTTTGATATAAATTTCATTACTGCTGAATTAATGCATCTTATATTTCTCAATACCAATTAAAGTTTGTTAATTTTAAGATGTATGCCCATCGCACCTGCCCATTGCTAATTAATCATTTAAACTAATTAATTTTTAGCAAGCCAGAATAGGTAGGGTTATTGTATACATAAACTCCCTCAGAGCAGCAAGATTTCTCTAAAGTAATTAGTACAAATTCCTGCCTCCTCTGCACTCCTTGCAACAATACATTGCCCTGTCCTGATGTCCCGATATGGCACCCCCAATGAAGTCTGGAAAGGTGAAGTCAGGTGATCTCCTCGACCTTAGTGTCGAGCCCATTCGATCAGAAGCCGGCCTGGACGACTGACCTGCCTGGTCAGTGAACCCGTGCACCTCTGGCTCACCCCCACCCCTCTCTCCCAAAACTCGACTCACAAAAGATTGCTGCCGGTCGGAGAGATTGAGAAGAAGAGGACCCTGGTATACCATAGTTGCAGCCAAAGTGAGAATTTTTGGGGTAAGCCAGGCAAGTGTGCAAAGTGCAACCAGGTCAACAGCCATCACGGGCATAGGACTAATCTCAAAGGAGTGCAGGTACTACAACAATGGCCATTTAGTTTTCCCCAATTTTTTAGCTTAGACTAATTTCAACTTTATAGGGAACCTGGCTTTTACACTATTCGGACTGTGTGCGGTGGGATTGTGTGTATATATTTTTTCTATATAATTTTTTGCCTTTTGAGACTAACACAGTCTCTGGGTCACATGGGCCACGTGTCCGACCCAATTTTGATTTTTAATTATTGTAGACCACGTGTCTAAACCATTTTTCATTATTTTAATTGCATTTCTTTTGATACCATTTTTTTATGCTGTTAAGATGTCCGTTTTCTTTTGATGTAAATTTGTGAAATAAATCAATATTAGGTTAATTAAACCTCCTTAGTATTTTTGCTCCCTCATTTATTTTAATGTGTGAATTGAATAGTTGATCACGGGACAAAATACCCAATATTTAAAGAGTAAGTCTATAGGTGGTAACAAAAAGAACTTTGCATTAATATATTTGCTTCGAAGGTAAAGATCCTTATCTTTAAACTTTTAAACTACTTTACATCACTGTTCCCATTTTGGATTTTGTCTAATTACATTAACCTAAAATACCTGTCCAGCATCTCGCTAGGGTAGCTGGGACAGAGTCGGAACAGAGCCTAAGAGTGAGATGACTATAGACCTGACAAAGCTAGAGTAGGCCATAAATCATTTCTAATTCTATGTGTGGAGTTCTCCAGCCTCTGGACAGTAAAATTTCCCCCTTTTGTATTTAAGAGTGATGGTTAGTGAATTGTGACAGTAAAGTATTAGCAGGGCGTTTGTGCCCCGAGAGTAAGTGCTCATTATCCTCCCCTGTTGAATTTTATGTATTTGTCATAAGGAGACTTTCCCGGACTAAGTTCCCACTTAGAACATAAAAAATTCTCCACACGAGTGGTCCTTCGAACCAGATTTTTTACCTTTGACTTGTGAAGCATTAAAGTAATTAATCAGCTTGATTAAGCATATAGTAACTCGCTATATCACTCACCCACATGCACACAGCCAGTTTGTCGAATGTGTAATGCCCAGACTTTAATTCGGAAGAGAAATTTGTAATCATTATGATCATTTTGTATCGACCACGTGTTTAAGGAAAGAACTACGTAACCAGGTTGATTTGTTGCTTGAATGTTCTCTACAAAAAGACTAAAATTTGTCGTAGGAACTTCGCTTTATCTCGGATCCGTTCACCCACGTGTTGTGGCGGAATCCACTTATACCAGAAAGTTCTAAGCTACTTGAACTAAGGTTTTGTTGTTCAGACGCCCGTGTTTACTGCTCAGCTAGAGCGCCGATGTACTCGTTCTGTCAACTAATTTTGATAATATAGCATCTAATTTGTAACATTTTGTACCTTGGTCTACCTTCCTTTGTGTCGTTTACCTTCCCTAACCAACCTTAACTTTTCTAACTAACGTTTCCCGTATACCTAGCATATGTCCTTGTCCTACAGAGCGAATTGGCGCAACATAATTTTAAGTCTTCTTACAAGTAACGTAGAAACTTAATAACACCAAATCCGTTTCATTCCACGTGTTTGTTCCCAGATGGCGGATCTTGTTTACAACCCAAACTAAAGGGTACGTAATTGTTTTCTACCGTAAGTAAATTACTGCGATTAGTTAATTTAATTTCCTTTAGCGAGGAGATATTGTTTTCGTCCTTTAGCAATGATATTTTTGTTTTACCTCCGCGTAAGGGGAATCTCATTTTTGTTTAGCTTCCATGAGAGTGCACTTTAAAATCTAAGTCGTTGCCTCGTGCGCCTATCTACATTTTGAATAGTTCAGTGGTCGGCTTAGTGCACCTGTAATTGTGAAATCGTCACAACAGTGTCAGCCTCGACCTGTTATTTTAACTTTTAGCTTGAATCTTTGCATTAATAAGCCCATGTGCTTTCTAATATGTTTTACTTTCAAGTAACTTAATTCAATCATTCATCGCCACGTGCATATATAACTCATTTAGTAAATTTTTTGTCACGTGACCGAGCATCGCCTGCTTTGTTGGGCTCGGTCAGTTTGAAATTTCTAAAGTAAATTCACGATTTACAATTTGTTTGTCAATTAACCATTTTCCTCTCACTATGAGTAATTTTCAATATTCATTTATCACACTTGCAAATTTGTAAAGTTTCATTTTCCCATTCATTTGAAAACTCAGATTTGTCCTTTGTTTGCTTTAACGAATCCGTTCATCCAACGTGGTCATTCCAAGATGGCGGACTTCACCTTTAACGTAAACATCCCTCCACCGCCTAAGGCGGAAACGCTCAGCCCCGAGGAGATTAACGCTAGGCTTAAGGAACAGGAATTAACATTCACCCTTGTTTGTGAGGACGCAGACCTAGCACTTTATTCTCTTGCTTCTGTAGATTTTCCCAGCATGGGTCCAGAAGCCATAAGTCATTTTAAAACCCTTATTGGTAACGTAAGAGATGAACTTTGTAATTACAAGAGTTTTTGGAGACGTCATTGCGACCATCCCATTGTTAAATTAAATTATCCAGTGCTTGCTAACTGCTCACGTAAAATTGAGATTGCTTTTAATAGCCTAATGGCTCATCCCACTTTAATAATTAAAGCTAATCAGTGGTGTTCTTCAACGAGGGTGTCACCTTCAGTGACACGTCCCTTTGTGAATGTCATTAACGTTCCCCTAATTGAAACTTCTAATGTCTCAGCAGTCAGGCACAATGTTCATACTTTAGCATCAATTCCCCAACCTGTTCAATCTTCACATTCCAGTACTATGTTGCCAACACGGCATACGATTAGTGAGTTTGTGTCACTCCCACGTGCTACGTCCTCATCTCCAAACCTTAAGCCACCAGCGTTTGATCGCCGTCAACCCCCTTTGTCTTTGCCGCCGGTGACAGTCCGTCCCGGAGGAAATACCAGTCACAGTCTTAATATGGACCCCCCAACTGGTAGCGCAAATACCACCCAACCTAACCGTGTGCGTGAAGGCCAGCAGAGGCCTGCACCGGTAAACTCAATCACCAAACTCATACCATCCCACGGACCAGTGCTCACGTTGCCTGATTGTCCAGTTCTTAAGCCCGTAACTTCCGCTCCAACCAGTGTTGACACTAAAACATCCATGTCAAAATTTGAAACCCGCTCTCAGAATGAGGCGCGTGATCGCAAGGTTAAGACTTTAGCAGTCAGAAAGGAACCTTTTGCGCTGACGGCGGATTTAGCGAAGGTCACACATGTAGACCTAGCACCGGAGCTTAGAGCCTGTTTACGATTCACCTTGCTTGAGGATAACGGTACCATGAACATCATTCATCATTTTCATTCATTTTATATGGTACAACTGTAAACCTCTACTATTTTTGCCAAGTCATTCAGCAGCATCTTTTCAGCCAATCCCTTGCTTTAACTTTAAAGCATAAATTTAATTTCTGCCTTGACAATTTGCTACGTTACTATAATCCCCCTGACATCCTTCAGCTCATGCTGTATATAACCTTTGCTTTTAATGCTCCCCTTGCAAACGTTTTTCTTAAAACCGACATCCAAGACTTTCCCAGTCAGAAATACGATGTCCCCATGGACCTAGTTTGTCTCGATTTTTCTTTCAGGCTAGTGTCAAACAACTTTTGACCTTTAAACGCCGAAAAGGAAGTAACTCTTCTCCTTTTGTCAGGCGATGAATACAAAGTTTTCATTACGCCAGTAATTTTACTTGTAAAAAACATTTCATGTAAAACGTTGGGTGTCAGACATGGATTGGGATTCTCCCCCATAATTTTTAATTTGTCATTGGCCGGAATTGTTGCTGAACTCGACTGATATTGGCTTACGTTTTGTTTGCTCTATCCGTACCCCTAGGGTGGGAAGAATTGAGTATTTTTAATCATTTGATTATCATTGCATCGTACGTTTAAAGTTAACACTGATTATTTACTTATATTAACGCTTCCGTGAAGCATTGCCTGCGGGTTCAATTTTCCCTAAATTCACGTTCAAGCCTAACTTTAATTCAATTGATTTTGATTAACGCCAACAGCGTTTTGTTAACTTTAAACGGACGTTGATGTGAAGAACGACTTCACTCCTCATTCAGCCAGTAAGCTTATCTCGCTCATACTAACAAGTATTGAATCACATTTGCCGGAACTAACCCCTCTTCCTTTTTGCTCCCCTTTATCCCCAGGGTGTGAAGAATTTTCTTCACTTTTCTTCTTTCAATCGTATTTTTAGCTCTCTTCTACTAATACTATAGCTACCCCTTAAACGTCTCTCCTACATTCAATTTTCTTTAACTAAATATAGGGAGGACTATTCTAAACTAAAATTTGTCGACTGGCGCACGCCATGCTCGTGACGTCACAGCGTAGATAAGCACAACAGAGGGCCTTAGTAATAACCCCGCCGTATATAGGTTCTTTCCTTAACTACATGGGTCGAGATTAAATTCCTAAACTGAATTTTGATATAAATTTCAATACTGCTGAATTAATGCATCTTATATTTTTCAATACCAATTAAGGTTTGTTAATTTTAAGATGTATGCCCATCGCACCAGTCCATTGCTAATTAATCATTTAAACTAATTAATTTTTAGCAAGCCAGAATAGGTAGGATTGTTGTATATATAAACTCCCTTAGAGCAGCAAGATTTCTCTAAAGTATTTAGTACAATTTCCCGCCTCCTCTGCACTCCTTGCAACAATACATTGCCCTGTCCTGAAGTCCCGATATGGCACCCCCAATGAAGTACCATACGCATCAAGCTCCTCACCTGTCTGGAAAGGTGAAGTCAGGTGATCTCCTCGACCTTAGTGTCGAGCCCATTCGATCAGAAGCCGGCCTGGACGACTGACCTGCCTGGTCAGTGAACCCGTGCACCTCTGGCTCACCCCCACCCCTCTCTCCCAAAACTCGACTCACAAAAGATTGCTGCCGGTCGGAGAGATTGAGAAGAAGAGGACCCTGGTATACCATAGTTGCAGCCAAAGTGAGAATTTTTGGGGTAAGCCAGGCAAGTGTGCAAAGTGCAACCAGGTCAACAGCCATCACGGGCATAGGATTAATCTCAAAGGAGTGCAGGTACTACAACAATGGCCATTTAGTTTTCCCCCATTTTTTAGCTTAGACTAATTTCAACTTTATAGGGAACCTGGCTTTTACACTATTCGGACTGTGTGCGGTGGGATTGTGTGTATATATTTTTTCTATATAATTTTTTGCCTTTTGAGACTAACACAGTCTCTGGGTCACATGGGCCACGTGTCCGACCCAATTTTGATTTTTAATTATTGTAGACCACGTGTCTAAACCATTTTTCATTATCTTAATTGCATTTCTTTTGATACCATTTTTTGTGCTGTTAAGATGTCCGTTTTCTTTTGATGTAAATTTGTGAATAAATCAATATTAGGTTAATTAGACCTCTTTCGTATTTTTGCTCCCTCATTTATTTTAATGTGTGAATTGAATAGTTGATCACGGGACAAAATTCCCAATATTTAAAGAGTAGACCTAAGTAAGTCTATAGGTGGTAACAGCGAGGAACTTTGTATTAATATATTTGCTTCGAAGGTAAAGATCCTTATCTTTAAACTTTTAAACTACTTTACATCACTGCTCCCATTTTGGATTTTGTCTAATTACATTAACCTAAAATACCTGTCCAGCATCTCGCTAGGGTAGCTGGGACGGAGTCGGAACAGAGCCTGAGAGTGAGATGACTATAGAAACGACAAAGCTAGAGTAGGCCATAAATCATTTCTAATTCTATGTGTGGAGTTCTCCGGCCTCTGGACAGTAAAATTTTCCCCTTTTGTATTTAAGAGTGATGGTTAGTGAATTGTGACAGTAAAGTATTAGCAGGGAGTTTGTGCCCCTAGAGTAAGTGCTCATTATCCTCCCCTGTTGAACTTTATGTATCTGTCTTAAGGAGACTTTCCCGGACTAAGTTCCCACTCAGAACATAAAAAATTCTCCACAATATGTATATATATGTTTATATGTTTATATATATATATATATATATATATATATATATATATATATATATATATATATATATATATATATATATATATATATATATATATATATATATATATATATATATATATATATATATATGTATGTGTGTGTGGGTGTGTGTGTTTGTGTGTGTGTATATATGTATATATATGTTTATATGTATATATATATATATATATATATATATATATATATATATATATATATATATATATATATATATTGTGGAGAATTTTTTATCTGAATGGCTGAGTGGGAACTTAGTCCAGGAAAGTCTCCCTACGGCAATTACCCAAAGCTCAACAGGGGAGGATAATGAGCACTTACTCTCGGGACACAAACGCCCTGCTAATACTTTACTGCCATAGTTCACTAACCTTTCACTCAAATACAAAAGGAGGTAATTTTACTGTCCAGAGGCCGGAGAACTCCACACGTTAATTTTGAAATAATTTATGGCCTACTCTAGCTTTGTCAGGGCTAGAGTCATCTCACTCTAAGGCTCTGTTTCGATTCCGTCCCAGTGACCCCAGTGAGATGCTGTACAGGTATCTTACGTTAATGCAACTAGAGACAAATAAAAAAAAAAGGGGGGGAACAGTGGAGTATAAAAGTATAAAGTAAAGTTAAATGGGGATCTTCACCTTCAAAGCACTAAGTAAAAGAGCGTACACTCGCTGATACCAACTTACCTGTTTAGAGTAGGTTACTTTCAACACCTTGGGTACTTCTGACCCGTCCCATAGTATAAATTAGCTAAATTCATATAATGTGGTTAAAGATACCAAAATGGGTAATCTATTCCAAATGATTTATTACAGAAAAAGGAATGGAAATAACTCGATGATTTTAACACAACAAATTAAAAATTGGAAAAAAATATCAGTAACTCAAATATAAGTTTTACATGTGATAAAATGAATAAGTGAATTTACAACAAAAAACTTGAAAACGTTGAACGGAATTAACACGTGGATTAAACCTCAAACAGAATAAATAAGTCAAAACATTCTGATCAACAATTTGTGCGGTAGGATGCTGTGAGGTCTCAACATGTGGTCAGTGACCTCAAGCAATTACCAAGATCAAAAAAATATGAATACATTAATTTCCATGCACGCAGCCCGAAAGATGTAATGCCAAATAATACCTAAACTTAACTTATGAGAAATTGAAACTTATCTAAAGGGGGAATGGCCATTAGTTAAACTCACAAGATTTTTATATGTTGTGGGCGCCCGTGTCCTAAATGTGGCGGTCTTCAGTTTGCTCACTAGGCCTACAGTACTTAATTTGCAGAGTCAACGGCCCCCTCCAAGCTCTCCAACTAGCCCCCAAGACTGGAACCGACGTGCTGTAGAACTAGCAGCTATGCACTAACACTGGTCATTTGCTTGACCTCTTCTACGACGTATTCTTGGCTAGTTATTGTGTAAGGGGACAGGCTAGTGATGGAGAGTGGGAGCACGAGGTTGACATTGGAGCCTGACTGGGCAGCTCCGTTTCGTACCGTGGCCTGTATGTTTGTGAGGTCGAGTTCAGGTCAGCTGCGTCCTCCTTCCTTCCCAAAAAAAAAGCGTATCTTGGTGCGTAGGCCTAGTCTTGAGGTGCCAACTCTCATTTAGGACAGGCTCAAAAACCTTGTGCCTTGTGAATTTCAAGCAACACACTTATTTAGAATACAAGGAGAAATCTTGCAACTCCAGGGGGCAAAGATAATCCTAATTCTAAACAATTGGCATACAGAATAAAAATGAAACTAAAAGGTAATTTAGCAAGTCGGGCTCACGTGTGTGGACAACCATACCTCCTAGACTAGCAGACTTGAGTTGTAATTAAGAGATTTAAAATACTGTACCTAAACACTTACGGTAGAATAATGTATACAAACAACACAAAAGTATTAATCTTGGGACACTCGCTCAAGAAAGACACATTACTCACATTTTTCCCTGTCGTGACGTCACGAACAATAACAAAGTCTACGTATAAACTATGAAGAAGAAGAGTAGTGAAGAAAATTCTTCACACCCTGGGGATAAAGGGAGGAAAAGGAGAAGGGTTAGTGTAGACTAATGCAATGTGGATTAGGTGTTAGTATATGAGATGAGTATACTAAATGAATAAAGAATGAATGTGACTAGTTGTGCTATGCTATGTCAGCAATTGGCATTAAGTTGAACCGCAACCGCGTACGAGATGAGTGCGAAGTACGATTTACAAGCGAGAGTCAAACAAAAGTGGTACGTATAAAAGCGGAAGTAAAACAGAGTTAACTGTGACTTAGTACAAAATAGTAACTACAACTGCAAGATAAGAGCGGAGGGAAGGACAAATCAAAAACTTCAGCAGTCCTTCACATGGTTGATGAAGACTATGTAAAGCTACTACAAGATCTCCTGGAATAGGGCTCGCGCACGTTCAGCAGAGGCCCGTGTAGGCCTGGCGTGGCGAGGCACCGCGATGACTACAGGAGACCTAGCTTCGGCTGTGGTCTCATCATTTCTCTCGGCCAGTTGGTCTCTAGGAGGACTGTCGAGATTTTCGAGGGGAGGGGTGTTAGGAGGTTCCTCCTCACTTGGTTCGGATAGTGTTTGGCCATTTTCGTTAACCTCCAAAGGTATGAGTCGGTTGACTGGACGTACATACTCTCCATTAGCGGAGCGGACCTTGACTGTTCTGATGTGTCCATCTCGACCTGGGTATACTTCGAGTATACGGGTCAAAGGGTACTCCTCTCGATTGACCTCGTCCAGAA
Organism: Palaemon carinicauda; assembly: GCF_036898095.1. Classification (NCBI taxonomy): domain Eukaryota; kingdom Metazoa; phylum Arthropoda; class Malacostraca; order Decapoda; family Palaemonidae; genus Palaemon; species Palaemon carinicauda. The sequence continues at coordinate 68,129,071 of NC_090734.1, forward strand.
TCAACAAGCATAAATCTCCAACTCTAGGGATGTTCGGGTGGAGGCGACTAGACTTCTGGTGTCGTTCTCGAAGGGAACTGACATTGTCGTACTTCCACCTCTTCAGGAATGTTTGCAGCATGTTGGTCAGCTTCTGGTAATCTTTGCGGAGGATGTCCCCTTCTCGAAAAGTAGGATCAGTCAAGTCAGCCAGGTGGACTTGAGGTGCTAATGAGAGGGTTCGACCATAGAGCAGGTGGCTTGGGGTCAAAGGCGTATCAGTGGGGTCGTCAGCATCCAGATATGTTAGAGGCCGATCATTCACCACGCATTCTACTTCTTGGACCAAGGTCACAAACTCATCATACGTAGGGTGGCAACGGTAAGTGGCTTTGCGCAAGTTGAGTTTGGTAAACCCAATCAAGCGCTCGTAAAACCCTCCTTGCCACGGGGCTCGAGGAGTGATGAACTTCCAAGTGAGGTTGTGGGCCCGTTTGAACCCGTCAATAACAGGGTGTTGCATGAGCTCTGTCAAGAGTGTCTGACCAGCTTGAAAGGTTGAGGCATTGTCAGACACAAGGCACTGTGGCATCCCAAATCGGGCAGCGAACCTTCGTATCGCTTGGATTAGTTCCACAACTGTCAAGGAAGTAGTAGTTTCTAAAGCTACTGCCCGCGTGGCAGCGCAGGTAAACAGCAGTACGTACACCATGTCCACATGGGAATGATGTACCTTGAAGCCGCCAGTGTAGTCCAGTCCAGTTACTCTGAAAGGGACCTCAGCATTGAGGCGGTTAGGGTGGACTGGAGCTAACGGTGGGGTTGGGTACGGCTGGCCTTGTACTCTTTTGCAATGTATGCACCGTTTGAGAATCTTCTTCACTTGCTGGCGCATCCGGGGAACCCAAAATTCCTTGCGCAAGTGGACAAGAAGAGTGGAGGTGTTACAGTGCAGCAGCACTTCATGCCAATGCTCAACAATAAGTTTCCAGAGAGCACAGTGGGACTCTAGGAGAATGGGGTCCATGTAGCCGGACTCCGGGGGTGCATCACTGAGGCGGGATCGGCCTCTTAGAACACCGTTATTGTCAATATAGGGCTTCCGTTGTCCGATAAAGGCTCGTTCATCGGACGTCAACAAGGCGGGTTTACCTTGCAATTGTCGTAATATTTGGGGGTAACTGGCCGCCTGTGACACACGAATGATGGCGGTAAGTGGTCTTCGTGGGAACCTTTGGACTAAATGGGGGAATTTGTGCTCGGCCCATCCGCTCGTCAGGCGCAGCAAGGCTGCATAGCTCCTAACTGCCTCATCAAGAGATGAGAAATGAGCAAATCTTTGAGTTTGCGGTGGTAGAAGTCTGATGGGACAAGCTTTTATCTCCCATTCAGTAGGGAATCTGATTTGGTCCGGGTAAGCTGAGACGTCGATCAGCCAGGCTGGTCCATGAAGCCATAAGTTGGACTTGAGGACGACTTTGGCGGCTACTCCCCGCGACGCCAGGTCGGCGGGATTGCAGGACGTGGGGACATGCTTGAGAAGCAACCGACAGTTCAACCTTATACGGTTTATCTCCTCAACCCTATTGAGAACATATGGGGACGTGCTCTGCCGGCTGTGTACCCACTGCAGGGCCGTGGAGGCATCGGACCACACTGTCGTAGAGACGTATGTTTCTGGACGTAATTCTATCAGATACTGGGCTAGTCGGCATCCAAACAGGAGTGCGGTCAACTCAAGCTTGGGAATGGACTGACTCTCGTCCAATTCCAGCATACGTTTAGGGGTAACTCGTGCCTTGGCTGTGAGGAGCTGGCATTTACCTTCAATTGTGACCACATAGCAAGCCACTCCAAAGGCTTGCTTGGAGGCATCTGCAAACACATGTAATGCAGCCTGGTGACCCTGATGTGCATTTCGAGGCACCTTAATGTTCTCGAGACCCTTGTATTTTTTAAGAATGGCACCGAGCTCGCGGATCAATTCTTCGCTCAGGCGTGAATCCCAACTTTGATCCATCATCCAGAGTTTCTGAATGAAGAGTTTGCCGAGGATAGTGACCGGCGAGATCAGGCCAATAGGGTCGTAGATGGAAGAAAACAGAGAGACAACCTTCCTCTTGGTGTTGACGTGTGAATAGTCCTCTAACATCAGTCCTGAGGGGAGCTTGACGGCTAATGTGTCATCCGCGGTGTTCCAGTCCAGACCGAGGTAATCTTGGGGGCCCGTTTCGGTGAAGTCTCCCGAGATGGGGGCATTAGTGGTCCATTTGGCAAGGGGCATGTTGGCTTCCAGCATAATTTTTTCTATGGACTGTCTTTCGCTAAGGATGTCCGTGGGCGAGTCGTAGCAACGTTGAAAGTTGTCAACGTAGAAGCTTGTTTTAAGCTGTGAGGCAAGACTACTCGTTTGAGCATCCAGGTGGTGTTGGATTGTCTGGTTGAGCAAATATGGGCTCGAGGTGGCCCCAAACAGGACCACTTTGAAGCGGTACGCAACAACTTCGGACATACTGGAGTCCTTAAAGAAAAGAAACCGACAGTAATCACGGTGTTCCTGAGCGATCTCAATCCGCAGGAAAGCCTTAGAGATGTCTGCCGTCAAACCAAATGGCTTTTCCCTAAACCGGAGGATCATGGACTGAATTTTTGAGGCCAAGTTTGGCCCGGTGTACAAGGATTCATTCAGAGACCTTGAATTTGGTCCCGATTTAGCCGAGGCATTGAATACTATGCGCATCGGTGTGGAGGTGGAACTTTTGAGGACAGGATGATGGGGTAGGTAGTGCATTTGTCCGTCATTATGAGGTTCTAGCTCGACCGGCTCGATAAAGCCCTCCTTTATGTACTCGTCAAGGATGGCCTGGTACTTGATGAATAACTGAGGGTCCTTAGATTTTTTAAGGGACATCAGCTGGGCAAAAGCCCTACCAAAATTTATCTCTGGTCGGCTATCACTCTTGAAGGGTAGTTGCACTGTGTATCTTCCGTTTGCGTACCGTGTAGTACGCTTGAAGAGATCAACGGCCTGTGCCTCAAGATGGCTGAAGGGTTCATTGCTTATGCCCACAGCATCGAGTTTCCAAAGATTCTCGACGGGGGGCTCTACTCCCACAGGGTCTGTTACGCTGATGCGGTTTAGTGTGAGCGACAGACTATCAACCTCTGGGGGTTCTGTCCCTTCTCGTGACCAATCTGGCAGCTCTCCCCAAACCACATATCCACCTGGTGTACTGAACAAGTTGACACCCTTGATGTTGTGAGTTCGCTTGAGGAGTCGGGGAAGGTAATCGGCTCCGAGGATGATCTCTATGCCAGTGGCATTGTCATCTGGCTGCCTGTCTGCAAGACGTAGACCACTAGCCTCTAGAGTGCGAACTGCATGGGTATATCCAGGCGTCCTTATGTTCTTCCCCACGTTCGGGTTGACAATGGCAACGACCTTATGCTTGCGGCGACCAATTTTCAAATTGAACTGCACCAAGTCTGAACACTGAGGTGGTTCGTCCATGTTGAACGAGTTGAGTCGGAACACGATTTTTCCGACAGGAGCAAGGTTCAGTGACTTGACTACGTTGGGATGAACAAATGTGCGTTGGGCACCACAATCCAGGAAAACTCGGGTGGTGTGTTTAAGTTTCCCATTAATTAGATCGCCAGTGAAGGTTGGTAGAACAGCAGGGTTTATTTCGTTCGCCTGGTTGGTTTGATCAGTCTCACTCGAGGCTATATGATTAAGTTGAACAGAAGGTGGGTCTGTTTATAGCCCATCAGGTTGGTGACCCACGGTCAAGATGTTAGGGCAGAGAGGCAATTTGTGACCACGTTGGCAGTTCTGGCATGTAACATGGGCGGTGCAATCACGGGCAACATGTTGCGTTGAAAAACATTTAGTGCAACAGCCTAGTTGGTTCAACCGCGTTATTCGACTATTTGAATCGGGGAACCGAGGGCATTTTGTTGATGAGTGACCATTGTGGTCACAGAAAACACAATTGTACCGAACAGGGTTACCTGTTGGTGGGGGAGCTCTGGCCGGCTCCGGTGCACGCTTCTGAGTGGGTTTTGCTGGGTTTTGGGTTGGTGTGGATGGTGTCTTCGGCTTAAGGGCATCACTAGTCGTTCTATGGAAGGGCTTAGCCAATTTTGTAATTGAATTGCCGTTTACTCCAGAGTTAGAAGGTTTAACAGGAAGCCGGTCTTTGCTTGGCTCCGTCAACAGTTTGGCTAGCTCCTTTGTGCGTGCATGTTCGTATAGTCCGTCCTTTAACTCTTGCAAAGACACGGAAGTGCTATTGTAACGGCGATAAACTGTCTCCAAGAGAGTGGGGTTTAGCTTACTCAGGATGGCATGCTCCAACAGATCTTCGGACAAGGGAGCTTTGGTCACTTGCACGTATTCTTCCTCAGCATTGTTCCACTCCATCAGAAACCGTCTGAGGTCAGGGCCATCATCCGCTGGGGGGCTCATACTAAAGAGCTTCTTACGCAGCAAATGACGGTCAAGATCAGGGGATTCGTACTCCTGGATGAGGTTAGCGATGGTCCTCTCGTACAAACCCTCTGTCCAGATCCTGTTTCCAGCAAGACGCCGGGCTGGTCCTCTTAGGCACCGTAGAAGGATCTTGTACTTATCCACTGGGGAATATTTGGGAGATTCGTGTATGGTTTGACGGAAAAGGCTCCACCAACCCGTCCAACGTTCCCTACGACCTTCAAAAATGGGGGGATCAGGCTCAGAGGCAACGGACACATAAACAGTCTGCGGGTTTGCGCCAGGTGTTTGATTCTGGGCTTGGTTGCCAGTGGTCTTATGGAACACAATGCTACTGAAGGCCGTTTCAATTCGTTTTGCACAGTCAACCAGCATTGGGTAATTCGCCACCACGGTCGGATGTTTATAATGAGACCGCCAAAACTGTTTGTATTCATTGAGTTTGTCCCTGATGCCTCCGATGTGAACGCTAAAGTGATCCAACCCAGGGGACGACATGCGTGAAAGATCTACTGAACTTAGGCTATGGAGGGCCAGATCTGCGTCCTCACATAGAAATTTGAAATCGACCTCCTGTTGCTCAAGCCGTAAGTTAAGTTCCTCCAAGCTGAGAGCTTCAGCCTGAGGTTGTGGAGGGTTACCGAGATTAAGAATTTGTAAAGACATTTTGGATGAAACCCTTGGATGTGCGGAGTTTGCAAATTCAAAGTTGAATAAATTCTTAAGATTTATGGGTAGGTCTGAGGAATGGAAACTCCCCTACTCGAAAGGTTTGGGAAACTTGTGCGGCTATGTGTGCACAAGAAGTGACCATGGATTGGTTAAATGCACAATGAAAAAGTGTGGTAAGTGGCAATGACAATTTACAACTATACAGTATAGGCTAGCACCAAAATGACAAAAGTAAATAGAACTTAGATAGTCGCAAAAAATTACTCAATGTGACTAGTAGCACATGGAAATCGCAAAACAATTTAAACACCACTCGCGCTAAGGCTAAACTTGAAATTACCTCATGCAAAGGATAACTAAATCTCACTCACAACAGAGGACATTACATAAAGCTTTCCTCACACAGAGGTTAAACGCAAAAGTTTCTCACAAAAAGGACAAAAGTGCAAATTTACGCTGAGGCTGAAGGTAAAATTATTGACGCACTTGTCAAGTGGTAATCACAAGTAAAATAGGATACGCTACACATGGGTAAGAGGACTTTTAACAAATTTTTTAGTGACAACGTGAAATTGTAGGCTTAGCAATATCGCGCTAAAAGTTTTGTGACCAAGGACACGGGGTTAAGCTTACAAGAGGGGTTAGTAAGAAAACTACAGCACTTGCACAAAGGATGGTAAACCGAGGTACAAAACTATGGAAAAAAGTAGATTGGCAAATTAAGTCGAACAGAGCAAAATGAACGATGCTCGCCTGGAGCAGTAAACAATGAAGTCTGAACAACGAAAGTGATATACCTTAGTTCCAGTGTCTCGGAACTTTCTGGTTAAATGCCAAAATTAGGTGAACAGATCATATGAACCGACGGGCATAGAACTTCGCAAGTTAATATTAAACATGCAGCATGCAACCTAAATCGATGACCCGAACATCTCTAGTTCTGTCGTCTCAGAACTCATAAATAAACCTGGTTACACTGTCTTCCTTAAGCGTGTGTCAAATACTATAAAATTACAAAACTCTTCTCTCGTTCCAACTCAAGTCTGGGCATTACACTTTCTACAATGTGGCTGGTGCATGTGGGTAAGTGTGGTATAGCGAGGTATTTATTGCTTAATCAAGCTAGGTTACGTTGATTTAATGATCCAAAAGTCAAAGGTGAGAGATCCGGTTCGAAGGACCACTCGTGTGGAGAATTTTTTATCTGAATGGCTGAGTGGGAACTTAGTCCAGGAAAGTCTCCCTACGGCAATTACCCAAAGCTCAACAGGGGAGGATAATGAGCACTTACTCTCGGGACACAAACGCCCTGCTAATACTTTACTGCCATAGTTCACTAACCTTTCACTCAAATACAAAAGGAGGTAATTTTACTGTCCAGAGGCCGGAGAATTCCACACGTTAATTTTGAAATAATTTATGGCCTACTCTAGCTTTGTCAGGGCTAGAGTCATCTCACTCTAAGGCTCTGTTTCGATTCCGTCCCAGTGACCCCAGTGAGATGCTGTACAGGTATCTTACGTTAATGCAACTAGAGACAAATAAAAAAAAAGGGGGGGGGGGAACAGTGGAGTATAAAAGTATAAAGTAAAGTTAAATGGGGATCTTCACCTTCAAAGCACTAAGTAAAAGAGCGTACACTCGCTGATACCAACTTACCTGTTTAGAGTAGGTTACTTTCAACACCTTGGGTACTTCTGACCCGTCCCATAGTATAAATTAGCTAAATTCATATAATGTGGTTAAAGATACCAAAATGGGTAATCTATTCCAAATGATTTATTACAGAAAAAGGAATGGAAATAACAACAAATTAAAAATTGGAAAAAAATATCAGTAACTCAAATATAAGTTTTACATGTGATAAAATGAATAAGTGAATTTACAACAAAAAACTTGAAAACGTTGAACGGAATTAACACGTGGATTAAACCTCAAACAGAATAAATAAGTCAAAACATTCTGATCAACAATTTATGCGGTAGGATGCTGTGAGGTCTCAACATGTGGTCAGTGACCTCAAGCAATTACCAAGATCAAAAAAATATGAATACATTAATTTCCATGCACGCAGCCCGAAAGATGTAATGCCAAATAATACCTAAACTTAACTTATGAGAAATTGAAACTTATCTAAAGGGGGAATGGCCATTAGTTAAACTCACAAGATTTTTATATGTTGTGGGCGCCCGTGTCCTAAATGTGGCGGTCTTCAGTTTGCTCACTAGGCCTACAGTACTTAATTTGCAGAGTCAACGGCCCCCTCCAAGCTCTCCAACTAGCCCCCAAGACTAGAACCGACGTGCTGTAGAATTACCAGCTATGCACTAACACTGGTCATTTGCTTGACCTCTTCTACGACGTATTCTTGGCTAGTTATTGTGTAAGGGGACAGGCTAGTGATGGAGAGTGGGAGCACGAGGTTGACATTGGAGCCTGACTGGGCAGCTCCGTTTCGTACCGTGGCCTGTATGTTTGTGAGGTCGAGTTCAGGTCAGCTGCGTCCTCCTTCCTTCCCAAAAAAAAAGCGTATCTTGGTGCGTAGGCCTAGTCTTGAGGTGCCAACTCTCATTTAGGATAGGCTCAAAAACCTTGTGCCTTGTGAATTTCAAGCAACACACTTATTTAGAATACAAGGAGAAATCTTGCAACTCCAGGGGGCAAAGATAATCCTAATTCTAAACAATTGGCATACAGAATAAAAATGAAACTAAAAGGTAATTTAGCAAGTCGGGCTCACGTGTGTGGACAACCATACCTCCTAGACTAGCAGACTTGAGTTGTAATTAAGAGATTTAAAATACTGTACCTAAACACTTACGGTAGAATAATGTATACAAACAACACAAAAGTATTAATCTTGGGACACTCGCTCAAGAAAGACACATTACTCACATTTTTCCCTGTCGTGACGTCACGAACAATAACAAAGTCTACGTATAAACTATGAAGAAGAAGAGTAGTGAAGAAAATTCTTCACATATATATATATATATATATATATATATATATATATATATATATATATATATATATATATATATATATATATATATATATATATATATATATATTTGTATATATATATATATATATATATATATATATATATATATATATATATATATATATATATATATATATATATATATATATATATATATATATATATATATATATATATATATATATATATATATATATATATATATATATATATATATATATATATATATATATATATATATATATATTGTGAAGAATTTTCTTCACTCTTCTTCTTTCAATCGTATTTTTAGCTCTCTTCTACTAATACTATAGCTACCCCTTAAACATTCTCTCCTACATCTAGTTTTCTTTAACGAAACATAGGGAGAACTAACCTAAACTTGTTGACAGTGGCGCACGCCATGCTCGTGACGTCACAGCGTAGATACGCACGTTAGAGGGCCTTAGTTGTAACCCCGGCGTATGTTGGTTCTTTCCTTAAACTACATGGGTCGAGATTAAATTCCTAAACTGCACATTTTATATAAATTCCAATACTGCTGAATTAATGCATCTTATATTTCTCAATACCAATTAAGGTTTGTTAATTTTAAGATGTATGCCCATCGTACCAGTCCATTGCTAATTAATCATTTAAAATATTATTTTTAGCAAGCCAGAATAGGTAGGATTGTTGTATATATAAACTCCCTTAGAGCAGCAAGATTTCTCTAAGTATTTAGTACAAAATCCTGCCTCCTCTGCACTCCCTGCAACAATATATTGCCCTGTCCTTAAGTCCCGATATGGCACCCCCAATGGATTACCATGCGCATCAAGCTCTTCACCTGTCTGGAAAGGTGAAGCGAGGTGATCTCTTCGACCGTAGTGTCGACCACATTCTACGAGGAGCTGCCCTGGCCTGCTGACCTGCCTGGTCATTGAACCCGGCCAATTCTGGCTCACCCCACTCTCTCTTCCAAAACGTGTCTCACCAACGAGTCCTGTTGCTGCCGGTCGGAGAGATTGAGAAGAGGTCCCTGGTGTACCTAGTTGCAGCCACAGTGAGAATTCTTGGGGTGAGCCAGGCAAGAGTGCAGCGTGCCAATTAGTGCAACAACCAGGTCAACAGCTATCTCGGGCATAGGACTAAACTTCAAAGGAGTGCAGGTACTACATCAATGGCCATTTAGTTTTCCCCCATTTTTTATTAGCTTAGACTAATTTTAACTTGATAGGGTACCTGGCTAATTACACTATTCGGACTGTGTGCGGTGGGATTGTGTGTAAATATTTTTTCGTTATCATTTCTGGTTTGAGACTAGCATAGTCTCTGGGTCACGTGGGTCACGTGCCAGACCCCATTATGATTTTTGATTGTTGCAGACCACGTGTCTAACCCATCATTTTCATTATTTTAATTGCATCTCTTTTGATACCATTTTTTGTGTTAATAAGATGTCCGTTTCTTTCATGTAAATTTGTGAAATAAATCAATATCAGGTTAATTAAACCTCTTTAGTATTTTTGCTCCCTCATTTATTTTAATGTGTGAAATGAATAGTTAATCACGGGACAAAGTACCCAGTATTTAAAGAGAAAACCTAAGTAAGTCTATAGGTGGTAACAGCGAGGAACTTTGCATTAATATATTTGCTTCGAAGGTAAAGATCCTTATCTTTAAACTTTTAAACTACTTTACATCACTGCTCCCATTTTGGATTTTGTCTACCTTACATTAACGTAAAATAACTGTCCAGCATTTCATTGGGGTAGCTGGGACGGAGCCGGAACAGAGCCTGAGAATGAAATGACTATAGACCTGACAAAGCTAGAGTAGGCCATAAATTATTCTTAATCCTACGTGTGGAGTGCTTCGGCCTCTGGACAGTAAAATTTCCCCCTTTTGCATTTAGAGTGATGGTTAGTGAATTGTGACAGTAAAGTATTAGCAGGGTGTTTGTGCCCCGAGAGTAAGTGCTCATTATCCTCCCCTGTTGAACTTTATGTAACTGTTATAAGGAGACTTTCCCGGACTAAGTTCCCACTCAGAACATAACCATTAAAAAATTCTCCACACGAGTGGTCCTTCGAACCGGATCTTTTACCTTTGACTTGTGAAGCATTAACGTAATTAATCAGCTTGATTAAGCATATAGTAACTCGCTATATCACTTACCCACACGCACACAGCCAGTTTGTCGAATGTGTAATGCCCAGACTTTAATTGGGAAGAGAAATTTGTAATCAACATGATCTTTTTGTATCGACCACGTGTTTAAGGAAAGAGCTACGTAACCAGGTTAATTTGTTGCTTGAATGTTCTCTACAGAAAGACTAGAATTTGTCGTAGGAACTTCACTTTGTCTCGGATCCGTTCACCCACGTGTGGCGGAATCCACTTATACCAGAAAGTTCTAAGCTACTTGAACTGAGGTTTTTTGTTGTTCAGACGCCCGTGTTTACTGCTCAGCTAGAGCGCCGGTGTACTCGTCCTGTCAACTAATTTTGCTAGCTAAGCATCTAATTTGTAACATTTTGTACCTTGGTCTACCTTCCTTTGTGTCGTTTACCTTCCCTAACCAACTTTAACCTTTCTAACGAATGTTCCCGTATACCTAGCACATGTCCTTGTCCTAAAGAGCGAATTGGCGTAACATAATTTTAAGTCTTCTTACGAGTAACGTAGAAACTTAACACCAAGTCCGTTTCATTCCACGTGTTTGTTCCGAGATGGCGGATCTTGTTTACAGCCCAAACTAAGGGTTCGTAATTGTTTGCTACCGTAAGTAAATTACTGCGTGTAGTTAATTTAATTTCCTTTAGCGAGGAAATATTGTTTTTGTCCTTTAGCGAGGATATTTTTGTTTTACCTCCGCGTGAGGGAAATTTCATATTGTTTAGCCTCCAAGAGAGTGCACTTTAAAATCTAAGTCGCTGCCTTGTGCGCCAATCTACATTTTGAATAGTTCAGTGGTCGCCTTAGTGCACCCGTAATTGTGAAATCGTCACAACAGTGTCAGCCTCGACCTGTTATTTTCACTTTTAGCTTACCCTTTTTGCATTCATAAGCCCATGTGCTCTCTAATATGCTCTTCTTTAAAGTAAATTAATTAGTCATTATCGCCACGTGCGTAAATAATTCATTTTAGCAAAGTCTTTCACGTCACGTGACCTGGGCATCGTCTGTTTTGTTGGACCCGATCACTTTGTACTTTAAAGTAATTTCATGATTTATATGTTTTTTGTCCATTTAACCATTTTTTCTCATCATTAGTAAATTTAAATGTTTAATTATCAACCTTGTAAATTTGTAAAGTTTCATTTTTACATTCCTTTAAAATTCAGATTTATCCCTTGTTTTGTTTTACGAATCCGTTCATCAAACGTGGTCATTCCAAGATGGCGGACTTCATGTTTAACGTAAACAACCCTTCACCGCCTAAGGCGGAAACGCTTAGCCCCGAGGAGATTAACGCTAGGCTTAAGGAACAGGAGTTGACGTTCACCTTTGTGTGTGAGGACGCAGACCTAGCACTTCATGCTCTTGCTTCTGTAGATTTTCCCAGCATGGGTCCAGAAGCCGTAAACCATTTTAAAACCCTTGTTGGTAAAGTAAGAGATGAACTTTTTAATTACAAGAATTTTTGGAGACGTCATTACGGCCATCCTATTGTCAAATTAAATTATCCAGTGCTTGCTGCCTGTTCGAGTAAAGTTGAAATTGCATTCAACAGCCTCATGGCTCATCCCAATTTAATAATTAATCCTAATCAGTCTTGTTCTTCAACGAAGACGACACCTTCAGTGACACGTCCCGTTGTAAATGTCATTAACGATCCCCTAGTTGATCCTTTTAACGTCTTGGCAGTCAAGCACAATGTTCATAATTTTGTATCAACTCCCCAATCTTCACATTTCAATACTATGTTGCCAACACGGCATACGATTAGTAATTTTGAGTCAGCCCCACCTGCTTTATCCTCATCTCCAAACCTTAAGCTGCCAGCGTTTGATCACCCTCAACCCCCTTTGTCTTTGCCGCCGGTGACAGTCCGTCCCGGAGGAAATACCAATCACAGTCTTGTCAGGGACCCCCCAAGTGGTAGCGCAAATACCACACAACTTAACCGTGTGCGTGATGGCCAGCAGAGGCCTGTACCGGTAAATTCAATAATTAAAACTGTACTATCCCATGGACCAGTGCTCACGTTGCCTGATTGTCCTATTCTTAAGCCCGTGACATCCGCTCCAACACGTGTTGACGCTAAAACATCCCCGTTAGGATTTGAAACCCGCCCTCAGAAAGAGCCGCGTGATCACAAGGTTAAGACCTTAGCAGTCAGAAATGAACCTTGTGCACCGACGGCGGATTTAGTGAAGGTCACACAGGTAGACCTAGCACCAGAGCTAAGAGCCTGTTTACAAATAACTTTGGTTAAGGATAATGGTACATTGAACGTTATTCATTATTTTCATTCAGTCATATATGACGTCACATTAAACTTTTATGATTTTTGCCAAGTCATTCAGCAGCATTTTTTCAGCCAATCCCTTGCTTTAACTTCAAAGCGTAAATTTAATTTTTGGCCTGACAGCTTGTCATGTTGCTATAATCCCCCTGACATCCTTCAGCTCGTGCTAAAATTAAGCTTTGCTTTTTATGTTCCCATCTTAAACGTTTCCCTTGAAGATGACATCCAAGACCTTAGTTGTCAGAAAGACGATGTCCCCAAGGACCTAGTTTATCTCGATTTATCATTCAGGCTAGTGTCAAGCAAATTTTCACCTTTAAACGCCGAGAAGGAAGTAACTTTTCTCCTTTTGTCAGGCGATGAATACAAAGTTTTCATTACGCCAGTAATTTTCTTTGTAAAATCATTTCATGTAAAACGTTGGGTGTCAGACCGGGATTGGGATTCACCCCCATAATTTTTAATTTGTCATTTGGCCTGACTTGTTGCTGAACTCGACTGACATTGGCTTACGTTTTCTTTGCTCTATCCGTACCCATAGGGTAGGAAGAATTGAGTATTTTTAATCGTTTAATTATTATTGCATCGTACGTTTAAAGTTAAAACTGATCATATGCTTAACTTAGCGCTTCCGTGAAGCATTGCCTGCTTGGTTCAATTTTCCCCAAATTCACGTGAAAGCATAACTTTTGATTCAATTGATTTCAATTAACGTTAAAGGCGTTTTGTTAACTTTAAACGGACGTTGATGTGAAGAACAACTTCACTCATCATTCAGCCAGTAACCTTATCTCGCTCATACTAACAAGTAGTTGAATCACATTTGCCGGAACTAACCCCTCTCCCTTTTTTCTCCCCTTTATCCCCAGGGTGTGAAGAATTTTCTTCACTCTTCTTCTTTCAATCGTATTTTTAGCTCTCTTCTACTAATACTATAGCTACTCCTTAAACATTCTCTCCTACATCTAGTTTTCTTTAACGAAACATAGGGAGAACTAACCTAAACTTGTTGACAGTGGCGCACGCCATGCTCGTGACGTCACAGCGTAGATACGCACGTTAGAGGGCCTTAGTTGTAACCCCGGCGTATGTTGGTTCTTTCCTTAAACTACATGGGTCGAGATTAAATTCCTAAACTGCACATTTTATATAAATTCCAATACTGCTGAATTAATGCATCTTATATTTCTCAATACCAATTAAGGTTTGTTAATTTTAAGATGTATGCCCATCGTACCAGTCCATTGCTAATTAATCATTTAAAATATTATTTTTAGCAAGCCAGAATAGGTAGGATTGTTGTATATATAAACTCCCTTAGAGCAGCAAGATTTCTCTAAGTATTTAGTACAAAATCCTGCCTCCTCTGCACTCCCTGCAACAATATATTGCCCTGTCCTTAAGTCCCGATATGGCACCCCCAATGGATTACCATGCGCATCAAGCTCTTCACCTGTCTGGAAAGGTGAAGCGAGGTGATCTCTTCGACCGTAGTGTCGACCACATTCTACGAGGAGCTGCCCTGGCCTGCTGACCTGCCTGGTCATTGAACCCGGCCAATTCTGGCTCACCCCACTCTCTCTTCCAAAACGTGTCTCACCAACGAGTCCTGTTGCTGCCGGTCGGAGAGATTGAGAAGAGGTCCCTGGTGTACCTAGTTGCAGCCACAGTGAGAATTCTTGGGGTGAGCCAGGCAAGAGTGCAGCGTGCCAATTAGTGCAACAACCAGGTCAACAGCTATCTCGGGCATAGGACTAAACTTCAAAGGAGTGCAGGTACTACATCAATGGCCATTTAGTTTTCCCCCATTTTTTATTAGCTTAGACTAATTTTAACTTGATAGGGTACCTGGCTAATTACACTATTCGGACTGTGTGCGGTGGGATTGTGTGTAAATATTTTTTCGTTATCATTTCTGGTTTGAGACTAGCATAGTCTCTGGGTCACGTGGGTCACGTGCCAGACCCCATTATGATTTTTGATTGTTGCAGACCACGTGTCTAACCCATCATTTTCATTATTTTAATTGCATCTCTTTTGATACCATTTTTTGTGTTAATAAGATGTCCGTTTCTTTCATGTAAATTTGTGAAATAAATCAATATCAGGTTAATTAAACCTCTTTAGTATTTTTGCTCCCTCATTTATTTTAATGTGTGAAATGAATAGTTAATCACGGGACAAAGTACCCAGTATTTAAAGAGAAAACCTAAGTAAGTCTATAGGTGGTAACAGCGAGGAACTTTGCATTAATATATTTGCTTCGAAGGTAAAGATCCTTATCTTTAAACTTTTAAACTACTTTACATCACTGCTCCCATTTTGGATTTTGTCTACCTTACATTAACGTAAAATAACTGTCCAGCATTTCATTGGGGTAGCTGGGACGGAGCCGGAACAGAGCCTGAGAATGAAATGACTATAGACCTGACAAAGCTAGAGTAGGCCATAAATTATTCTTAATCCTACGTGTGGAGTGCTTCGGCCTCTGGACAGTAAAATTTCCCCCTTTTGCATTTAGAGTGATGGTTAGTGAATTGTGACAGTAAAGTATTAGCAGGGTGTTTGTGCCCCGAGAGTAAGTGCTCATTATCCTCCCCTGTTGAACTTTATGTAACTGTTATAAGGAGACTTTCCCGGACTAAGTTCCCACTCAGAACATAACCATTAAAAAATTCTCCACATATATATATATATATATATATATATATATATATATATATATATATATATATATATATATATATATATATATATATATATATATATATATATATATATATATATATATATATATATATATATATATTGTCTCTGAGTGGTTTCGCCTAAGGCTCTGATCTCGAGGTCGGTTAGATAATTCAGACATCAATGTATTAAAAATATATGGCTTTTTTATACGAAAAACACGTCTAAATGTGCAAAATTTATCGTTAATCGAATGCCAAGTCACAAACAAACCAATTAGCTACGATGGTGAAGATGGGTTGATTTTAATTCTGAAGTACAAAATACCTGAAATCGACGGGTATAAGTACAGAAAAATTGTCATTGACTATTATCTTACTTCGTGGCTAAGTGTTATGTCACCCTGGATACAAGTATCTTGAACCAGGGTTCGATTTCCGGCCATATGTGTGTGTGCGTGTGTGTCTATATATATATATATATATATATATATATATATATATATATATATATATATATATATATATATATATATATATATATATATATATATATAGATATATATATATATATAGATATATATATATATATATATATACATATATATATATATATATCTATATATATATATATATATATATATATATATATATATATATATATATATATATATATATATATATATATATATATATATATATATATATATATATATATAGATATATATATATATATATGTATATATATATATATATATATATATATATATATATATATATATATATATATATATATATATATATATATATATATATATATATATATATATATATATATATGTGTGTGTGTGTGTGAAAAAAAGAGAGAAGAAAATAAAAGAACTAGAATAATAAGGAAAATTAAGGTGTCGATGGAAAGGTGAATCTCTCCGCCCAACAACTGAATTGAGCTGAACTGTTAAAAGACTTGTGAAGGCAGTTTGTTCTGAAATTTTGAGTGTAATGTTAAGATTAGAAATAAGAGAGTGAATTGTAACTCAAAGATATCGTTGTATTCTAGAATAAGTAAAGCTTCCTGATATTTCTCGAATCTTATTGTCACGGCCAGCATGTGTTTTTCCTATTATAGTTCTCCCTCAAGCAGTTCCCATAGAAAATGTGTCTCTGGTATAAATAGTGATAAAAAACGAGCTTTTAGCAGAGACTATTTACAGCCATCATTGGATTAAGGCTTATTTTATGGAGACATAATTTGTGACGCTTCCTATGACCCGACATTCAAATTTAATTTACAATTCTATTGAAACTTAAAGGATGATAAGAATTTCTTAGAAGATCGAAAATCATCTGAAGCTGTGTTCCTGATTATCATTTACACCTGAGACTGTGTTCTGGTAGTTCTGTTGTATTTTAAGGATTGCATTTTTTTTTGGTATTATTTTACTGTATTACAGGGCAATAAAACCTAGGGGAAAAAGCTACTTATTTCTATAAAAAAACATTCTGCTCTCTTCGAAACTGACACTCGTTCCCGTCGCAAATGAATAGTTTCAGAAATATATATATATATATATGTATATATATATATATATATATATATATATATATATATATATATATATATATATATATATATATATATATATATATATATATATATATATATATATATATATATATATATATATATATATATATATATATATATATATATATATATATATATATATATATATATATATTGTGGAGAATTTTTATTGAAATGCTTGAGTGGGAACTTAGTCCGGGAAAGGCTCCCTATGGTAGTTACACAAAGATCAACAGGGGAGGATAATGAGCACCTACTCTCTGGCACAAACACCCTGTTAATGACTTTACTACCACAGTTCACGAACCGTCACTCTTAAATACGAAAAGGGGAAATTTTACTGTCCAGAGGCCGGAGAACTCCACATGTGAAAATAAAAGTAATTTATGGCCTACTCTAGCTTTGTCAGGTCTATAGTCATCTCACTCTTAGGATATGTTCCGACTCCGTCCCAGCTACCCCAACGAGATGCTGGACAGGTATTTTACGTTAATGTAATTAGAAAAAATCCAAAATGGGAGCAGTGATGTAAAGTAAAGTTTAAAAGTTTAAAGATAAGGATCTTTACCTTCGAAGCAAATATATTAATACAAAGTTCCTCGCTGTTACCACCTATAGACTTATTTAGGTTTACTCTTCAAATATTGGGTATTCTGCCCCGTGATCAACTATTCAATTCACACATTAAAATAAACGAGGGAGCAAAAATACGAAAGAGGTTTAATTAACCTAATAATGATTTATTTTACAAATTTACATAAAAGAAAACGGACATCTTAACAACATAAAAATGGGATCATAAAAGGAATGCAAATTAAAAGCAATTCAAAATAATAAAAATGATGGGTTAGACACGTGGTCTGCAATAATCAATAATCAAAATTAGGTAGGACATGTGGCCCATATGACCCAGAGACTGTGCTAGTCTCAAAGCAAAAAATTAATGACGGAAAAATATTTACACCCAATCCCACCGCACACAGTCCGAATAGTGTGAATAGCCAGGTTCCCTATCGAGTTAAAATTAGTCTAAGCTAAACTAAAAATTAGGGTAATAACTATGGCCAATTGTTGTAGTACCTGCACTCCTTTGAAGATAGTCCTATGCCCGTGATGGCTGTTGACCTGGTTGCACTTTGCACTTTGCACTCTTGACTGGCTCACCCCAAGAATCTTCGTTTATGGTAATTAAAGTTTCCCAGGTTCTACTCCTTCACTCTCTCCAGCCGGCAGGACTCCTCTGTGAGCTGAGGTTTGGGAAAAAAAGGGGGGGGGGGGGGGTTGTAGCCAGAGGTGCACGAGTTCACTGACAGCCAGGTCAGTCGGTCATGGAGACTTCTGAACGAATGGGCCGACTCTAAGGTCGGGGGGATCACCTGGCCTCACCTTTCCAGACAGGTGACGGTTATGATGCACATGGTAATCCATTGGGGGTGCCATATTGGGACTTTAGGACAGGGCAACTTATTGCTGCAAGGAGTGCAGAGGAGGCAGGATTTTGTACTAAATACTCTAGAGAAATCTTTCTGCTCTAAGAGAGTTTATACATACAATAACCCTACCTATTCTGGCTTGCTAAAAATTAATAGTTTAAACGATTAATTAGCAATGGACTGGTGCGATGGGCATACATCTTAAAATTAACAAACCTTAATTGGTATTGCAAAATTAAAAGATGCATTAATTCAGCAGTATTGAAAATTATGTTTAAATAAGTTTAATGTTTAATCTCGACATACGTAGTTTGAGGAAAGAACCAACATACGCCGGGGTTACTAAGGCCCTTGGTGTGCTGTGCGTATCTACGCTGTGACGTCACGAGCATGACATGTGCCACTGTCAACAAGTTTATTTGATTTAGTTTAGAATAGTTCTCCCAATATTTTGTTAAAGAAAACTTGATGTAGGAGAGGACGTTTAAGGGGTAGCGGACCCTGGTGTACCATAGTTGCAGCCAAAGTGAGAATTTTTGGGGTGAGCCAGGCAAGAGTGCAAAGTGCTAATTAGTGCGACAACCAGGTCAACAGCCATCACGGGCATAGGACTAATCTCAAAGGAGTGCAGGTACTACAACAATGGCCATTTAGTTTTCCCCCATTTTTTCTTAGCTTAGACTAATTTTAACTTTATAGGGAACCTGGCTTTTACACTATTCGGACTGTGTGCGGTGGGATTGTGTGTATATATTTTTTCTATACAATTTTTTGCCTTTTGAGACTAACACAGTCTCTGGGTCACGTGGGCCACGTGCCTGACCCCATTTTGATTTTTTATTATTGCAGACCACGTGTCTAACCCATCATTTTATTATTTTGAATTGCTTTTAATTTGCATTCTCTTTATTATTCCATTTTTGTGTTGTTAAGATGTCCGTTTTGTTTTAATGTAAATTTGTAAAATAAATTTTTTGCTCCCTCATTTATTTAATGTTTAAACTGGGAATATTTAAAGAGTAAAACCTAAGTAAGTCTATAGGTGGTAACAGCGAGGAACTTTGCATTAATATATTTGCTTCGAAGGTAAAGATCCTTATCTTTAAACTTTTAAACTACTTTACATCACTGCTCCCATTTTGGATTTGTCTAATTACATTAACGTAAAATACCTGTCCAGCATCTCATTGGGGTAGCTGGGACGGAGCCGGAACAGAGCCTGAGAATGAGATGACTATAAACCTAACAAAGCTAGAGTAGGCCATAAATTATTGCTAATTCTACGTGTGGAGTCCTCCGGCCTCTGGACAGTAAATTTCCCTTTTGTATTTAAGAGTGATGGTTAATGAATTTTGACAGTAAAGTATTAGCAGGGTGTTTGTGCCCCGAGAGTAAGTGCTCATATCCTCCCCTGTTGAACTTTATGTAACTGTTATAAGGAGACTTTCCCGGACTAAGTTCCCACTCAGAACATAAGAATAAAAAATTCTCCACAATATATATATATATATATATATATATATATATATATATATATATATATATATATATATATATATATATATATATATATATATATATATATATATATATATATATATATATATATATATATATATATATATATATATATATTTATTTATTTATTTATTCATATTCAATGATAATGGGGGACTCCCATTGGGAACTCGGGGGTTTTGGGTGGGAAAACATTCTGGGGAAACGGTATATATTGGTAAAACAAACCTTTTCTTCTCTTTACACTACCTTCTTGGATAAACCGATGAAAAAATACGGTAATATTGAGCTCCGCAATCTAGCAGTAGCAATGTCAGTGTAACATGCTAACATTAGCAGTGTTTTTCATTTATTTTTTGTCATTCTACGGTGTGCTTGTAGTCGCTCTCGTTCATTCGTTTGTACATAGCAGGTTTCGACCTTCTGCGCATAATTCCCCCCCCCCCCCTGCGCATAGACTCTACCTCCACCAATAGGATTTCTTCTTCTCTATCCACCAAATTTAACTATTCGACTTCACCCGCTTTATTCAAGTATATGACTTGATCCAGTACAACTATACCATTCCTTTTATGTAATACCCTCGTATACATATTACGTTTGACCCCAGTATTACTCGTTTTATTATCCGATACCTTATAAAATCACCCCATTTTATATTCCCATTATCTATCATACATTCCATTTTATCTTGGTATATTACTTTTATACATTTTGTTATTACTTTGTCACGCCCCGATTTCACATAAATACTTGCTCTGGACCAGTTTCTCATTCTAGTTCGTTCATGTTTACTCTCTAGACTCTGTTGTTTTCCCGTTAACCAATCACGAACCCATACGTACGGAAAGTTTGCACAGGGGCTGGGGGTTAATATTTCCCTACCACCTTCCCTTATTTCTTTACGTGGACTCTTGACTCTCTTCATACCCCTCCCAACAAATCCTTTTCCGTGGAAACCTTTGTCCTTATCAGGTGTTTGTTATTTCAAGTGAGCTTTCTTTTTGTATTTTGCGATGGAGGAAGTTTTAGAAACTTATAATGGCTGCAGTATTCCATACTTAAAAGCATTTGGTAAATTTCATGGTGATTTTTTTTATACGACATCCAACGTTGATGATTTCCTTCAATCACACAATGTAATACCTCAACGTTTACAGTGCCCCAAGTGCCGTTCCTTCCTATCGTACAGGATAGACATTCACGTATATTACTGCAATACCCAAACTAAGGTATCTAAAACCAAAAAGAAACGCCGATCCGGGTCATAAAAGTAAGTCATTCATTTCTTAACCTTTAATGTTTTTAGAGTGCGAAGCTCAACATTACCTCTTGCCAGTACAGGTTTGTGACCTGGGGGGGGGGGGGGGGCGTTACAGGGCTTGCCTCCGGTTAGGGGTTGTGACCTGGGAACTTCTAGGTTAGGTTAGGTGGGTTTGTTAGGTTTTGTACTCTTTTGTACCTTTTTATATATTGTGTATAGGGTATATGGAAAAATGCTTTGAAATACACATGCTAATATTATCGTAGCATTGCTAACGTTAGCAATGCCATCGTAACTTTGGTAACGTTGCGTAACATTGCTAATGTTCTGCGAACGTGAGTGAAGTAACATGGAATTTGAACAAGTCATTATATTTAAACATTTTAACAGAATATATATAACAAAAGACAATATATTTAAACATTTTAACAGAAAATATATGTTTTCCTGTAGAAAATAATGTGATTTAACCGGTTTTCACCTTCATTTCATCCGTAATAACAGCAACCAGTTCGGCTGCTTAAAGTTAGTCAAATTGGTTGTTCTGTTTATTTGAGGTTGAAATGAAGCTCAAATTCGGTCAATTCATGCTATTTACTACAGGAAAACATATATTTTCTGTTCGAAATGAGAATCTGTAATACAGTAAAACTTTACCCATTTTTTTCCTGTCCTAATCTAAGTCTAGCATCATAGAGACATACATTTAAGGCCTGTATACCATTACAACGAATTTTTGCAAATTGTTAGCCATGAGTGAAATGTGAGTATTTTAAGATTTTTTATAAAATACTGTAAATACTTTTATTTAACTTAAATATAGTTATTGTCATGTTTGCTGGCTATTATTTTCTTTCACTGTTACAGTTTTGCTATTTTCTATGCTGAATTAATTGTTAAGGGAATAAGAATCTGAAGTAAATTTTAAATACTCTAAGTTTTGTATTAGCTGACTATAACAATATATACTCCAACAAAGGCTAAACCATGATGAAAGGCTCTAGTTAGCACATCCTGTAATTGCGGAGAAATATTTTTATTTAACTTTCCTTGAATAGGCAGCAAACATGTGATGATTTACTTTTACAATAGGATTACTGTAATGACGTTTCCAAAATGCTTTGTAACTGGGAAGGTCATCTCTTACGTTACCAATAAGAGTTTTAAAATGTTCCATGGCTTCAGGACCCATGCTCGGAAAATCCACCGAAGCAAGAGCGTGGAGAGCCAAGTCTGCGTCTTTACAAAGGAATTTGAACTTTAACTCTAGTCCCTTAAGCAGAGCATTAATCTCATCTGGGCAGTTCTCTCACTGATCCCAACCTTCCTGCCTACTGCTCCCAGAATTGCTGCCGACTCGATGATCCTGCCTGCCTGCTGCTGTTCCTGGGGGTTTACCTGCCTGCTGCTGTTGCTGCTGCTCCTGCTCTGGCTGCCTGCTGGCGCTCCCGCCGCCTGCTGTCCACAGGACTCCTGCCTGTAGGGGCTGCCCTTGCTGCTGCCGCTACTGAGTAGGTTGCTGAAGGGCGCCTTCAGAGCCGCCTGCTGCTACTGCTGAGGGCTCTGTCTAAAAAATTCGGCTGATCCTCAGCCATTATTATAAGAATAGAGTCTAAGACTTGGTTATGCTTTCTCTACCACTGTCTTAACATTCATTTACTAACAGACCCTCCTGTGGAAAATCTGGTAGCCGTTGTGGACTTAAAACTCCAGTTGAAACAGGACTCAAGGGTCACAATTTCCCACTCTCCCCATCTATGGCAACTGGCATACGCATAAGCCAAGTGTTAGGATATAGGGTTATCTTTTGACCTGGCATTAATAAGCCAGGAGTAAAATCACACAAATAGTTTAAACAAAATAATAGTTTGTCAAGTGTTTTGATCAACTTACCTAATTATCCCTGCCTGCAGGAATTGACTACTGGGCCAACTTAGTGCTCGGAGAGCAGTAAGGAGGCTCCCAGCTGCAATTTGTGCAGGCTAGTATACGGCTACTAATAGTCTAGATTTGGCCTCCAGAAATAATCATTCCTTTTCAGGTACTATAATTCGTTCTTCTACCTAAAACTATAACTTTGTCTGGGGCTTAAAGGGTCGGACAACCCAACCAGACACACTGGCTGTCCTCACCCCACCCCTCTTCAGACTTGGAACCCATCATGACCATTGAGCAGGAAATAAGACTAGAAGCAATAATTGCTGAAACCGACCAAGGAATGGAAACTGAAACTGAACAACCTACCAGGAAACGAACCCAAGAAGATGATGATGACGACAACAAGGAATGGACCAGAGTGAAAAACCAGAAGATAAAGCAAGCCAAAAGGACTACTCTCAACCAAGGACTTCTCTGAGCATCAACCTCAACCGAGGCAAACCAGACAGCCTCGCCAGCAGAGGGTCAGAGCAGAGGAAATTTCACCTACTTCAGGAAGTTAGCCAATAACTCCTCGGAGGCTCCCAGAGCCATAGCAGCTTTTGAGCTTAAACATAAAAACTTGTAGATCCAGACTAAGCCAAACAAACAGGGCCAATGGACTATATCCACCAAGGACGCCAGGGCACTCATCACGCCGAGAACCACCTCAGACATACAGTTAAAAGAACTGAAGGAAGAGACGAAAATGAAAAAAAAGCTGTTGTATTTGGCTACCCAATGGAGATGTTGGAAAGCCACCTAACTGACTTGAGTAACATCAGGGCTGCTGAGAGAATGAAAAACAAAGCAAGACGCCTGACCATGGCAATCCTTGTGACTTTCATAGGGGCACACCCGCAAAAGGTGGACCTAGGAATCTTTGGCAGTTTCTGGGTCAAAAAATATTACCCAGGACCACTCATGTGCTACAAGTGCCAAAAGTTTGGGCACCATAAGGAACAGTGCCAAGCAAAGTTCGATATATATGCTGTGTGCAGTCAAAGGCATCCCACCTAGTAATGTATTGACAAACACAAGGCAGGCATACCCACCAACCCAAGGAGCCCAAACAGCATACTGCCAAAAGAAAGGAGAGAGGAGCACAGAGGCAGAACAATTCCAAGACCACAACCCAGGAGAAGGATCTACGCACAGGAAGAGCTCAGAAGAGGAATCTCAAGGGCTGGGTCTTCCTCAAGAGCCCCCACCTCCATCACAAAAGTACAGGCTCCCAAACCTGTACCGAGGACCATATTCATTAAAACAACGGTCCTCAGGAAAAAAATTGACAGACCTCGTCACTCGAGCAATGACAGGGATGATCAATGCAGGCACCATCCAAGCTAACTTTTATGTTGGTAGAAAATCATCTGGTGATTTCAGCATATTACTCACTTTTAAATGAGTGAATAATTAATAGTAATTATCCAGGGGTTATCCCATCTGCGTTGTCAATTTTTTAATGTTGATATGTTGAATTAAACGCAGCTGTATACATAACCCTTTAATGTATAATAAGAGGCTACATTACTCTTGGCTCTGGGCTTCTGACAACCAACTCCCAACTGAGCGTCGAGCGTCTTGTAAACAATCTCAAAATCCAAAACATTAGAACAAACATAAGAGCATCACTCTCAAAAGACTTAAATCCTACAGCAGTACAAAAGTAAAAAGAATCACATCCTATCTTTGAGGTAATTAATAAATGCTTGAACCCTAATATCAAAATACATCATTTCAGTTATGTACAATGTATAACATGTTTTATCAATGCAATATGATGCAATGTTGAGCTCAATACACGTAACATTTGAGGTAATACAGTGCATTATTACAATAATAAATAACAGTCTCCTCCCCCTTAACTTGACATTGTAAAAATCTTTATAAATCTAACTTAGAAAAAACACTACATCCTGACATAGTTGCAAACATGTCTTTCGGTTTTGGTAATGGATGTTGAGCTACTTGCAGTTGTGGATTCAACGTTACTTTGTAATCTCCACATAAGCTAACCTGACCATTTTCCTTCACAATAGGTTTATGGAGTAGCCCAATCTGAATATGTAACCCTTTCCTGTGAACCTTCATTTTCTAATCTCCTGATTTCTGTTTCAACTGCACTTTTCAGTGCATACGGTATTGTTCTGGGAGCACAAAATCTAGGAGCACTGTCAGGTTTCAAAACTAAAATTGCCTTTGCATTCTTTACTATACCTACTTTATCTTCAAATACGTCTTGAAACTGTGATATGATATTATCCACAGACATTTCATTTTTGTGTTCATCTTGTCTACCTGTAACCTTCAAAATACTAGGCCAATCTAATTTCAAATACTGTAGCCAATCCAAACCTAGCATAGCTTGTCCTTTACCTTTTACTACTGTTAATGGAATTCTCTCTAAAACCTTACTAAGTACTGGGTCTCTCTTGGTACTGTGTGCTACATCCTTTACTTTAATGGGTACATCATAAACAGAAATTAACAGAATACTGTCATCATACTCTTCTGGAGCTTTATCTACTGGTAATCTAGATAAAGCATCTGCATTACCCATCTTTGATGTTGGACGGTATTCTATATCATAGTGGTACGCAGCTAACGTAATTGCCCAACGTTGTAGTCTTGCAGCTACCAACGTAGGTAAACTTGCTTTTGGACCCAATATTGCTAATAAAGGTTTATGATCTGTAACAAGTGTGAACTTTTTTCTACCATAAAGATACATATGAAATTTCTTAACTCCATACACTAATGCTAAACCTTCTTTTTCTATTTGAGAGTAATTCTTTTCTGCCTTGTTCAATACTCTAGAAGTGAATGCAATTGGTTTTTCTGGTTCATCTGGCATTACATGAGATAATACTGCACCTAAACCTATGTTTGATTCTTTAAAAAGATTCCTGACACTCTGTTGTCCACTTCCATTCTGCACCCTTATTCTACAACTTATATAATGGATGTGCAATTGTAGAGAAATTCTGAAGGAAATTTCCATAAAATGTTACTAAACCTAAAAATGATTGTAATTCCTTAACATTTTCTGGTACTTTTGTTGATTGTACAGTTTTAATCTTCTCTTTAGTTTTGTGAATACCCTTGCCATTAATTACAAAACCTAAGTATTCCACTGAATCAACTTCTAAAATACATTTTCTCTTATTTACTCTAATATTATGTTCCTTCAACATCTCCAGCTGTCCGCAATCTTTCTCTATGTTCTCTTGTGCCCTTACCAGCAATTAAAATATCATCTATAATAATGAATACTCCTTGCAATCCTGAAAAATCTTATCCATAGTTTGTTGCCATATAGCTGGACTACTTGCAACTCCATAAGGTAATCTCTTTGGCCTAAACAAACCTAAGGATGTATTTATTGTACATAATTCTTGTGAACTTTCATCCATGGGAAGCTGTTGAAGTGCTTGTCTTGAATCTTAAATTCCTCACACCACTGTTGCTATCGTGTTGCACCAGAATTGGGTTCAGCTGTGATGCTAAATCGTTCAGGATGGTCAATGTCAAGAGGCATTTTGACTTCTTACCTGGATTAGGTTAGGCTACTTTTCTAAAGTCACCTTGTAACTTCCTACCTTTTTTGTATCCTACCCAACTTTAAAATTCACTTAGTTTTCTTGTTTTGTTTGCTTGTGAAATTCTTCTGGTCGGCTGCATGTCAAATCCTCCTTGGCTTTTTCTTCTGCTTCTCTTGCAATAATGTTTCTTCTGCTTCTCTATGATCTCTGCATGTATTCGTCATCAGGTTGTCGCCAATTTTATGTTGGTTGAAAATCGTCTGGTGATTTCAGCATATTACTCACCTGTAAATGAAGGAATAATTATTAGTAATTATCCAGGGTTATCCCATCTGCGTCGTTAATTTTATGTTGGTTGAAAATCGTCTGGTGATTTCAGCATATTACTCACCTGTCAATGAGTGAATAATTATTAGTAATTATCCAGGGGTATCCCATCTGCATCGTCAATTCTTTAATGTTGATATGTTGAATCAAACACAGCTGTGTATGTAACCCTTTAATGTATAATAAGAGGCTATATTACTCTTGGCTCTGGGCTTCTGACAACCACCTCCCAACTGAGCGTCAAGCGTCTCCTAAACAATCTCAAAAACCAAAACATTAGAACAAACATAAGAGCATCGCTCTCAAAAAACTTAAATCCTACTACAATACTAAAGTAAAAAGAATCACATCCTATCTTTGAGATAATTAATAAATACTTGAACCCTAATATCAAAATACATCATTTCAGTTATGTACAATGTATAACATGTTTTATCAATGCAATATGATGCAATGTTGAGTTCAATACACGTAACATTTGAGGTAATACAGTACATTATTACAATAAAACATAACACCAACATTGAAGAACTCTTGAAAAGTTTTCTCACCAAGGCTTCCTCACATGGAGGTAAAACAAAATTTCCTCAATAAAAGGAAAAAAAAAACTCTCCTTATGAAAAGAACAAATGAATTTACACTTGCAAACGGACAAGATCATTATATTCCCTCACGAAGAGGTAACACAAAAGCCTCCTCACATGGACGACAAATGTTGCCTCTCGTTGAGGCTAGACAGTTTCCTTACATAAAGGACACACCAATTTTCCCCACGCAGGGGACGAAGCCAAATCTCCTCGCACAAAGGACAAACACCAAATCTCCTCACACAGAGAACGAATCAAGTTTCCCCACGCAGGGGATGAAGTTACATCTCCTCGCACAGAGGTCAAACACAAAATTTTTCTCACACAGGGGATAAAGATTAAATCAATGTGATGCTTGTAAGAGTTAAATGATGAACTTACAAATAAAATAACATAGTTAATGAAACAACACGCAATAATTTACATATGGTAAACAAAAAATAAGAACCCTCTAGTTTGGGTCATAAACAAGATCCGCCATCTCGGAACAAACACGTGGAATGAAACAGACTCGGTTAAATAAAGTTTCTACGCTACCTGTAGGAAAACTTGAAATTATGGTGTGCCAATTTGCTCTGAAGGACAAGGATACGTTTTAGGCATACATGGACGTTAGTTAGAAAAGTTAGGGAAGGTAAACGACACAAAGGAAGGTAAACCAAGGTACAAAATGTTACAAGTTAAATGTTGAAATAGCAAAATTAGTTGACAGAATAAGTACACCGGCACTCTCGCTGAGCAATAGACACGGATATCTGAGCAACAAAAAACCCTAGTTCAAGCAGCTTAGAACTTTTTGGTTATGAACGGAACCCGCCACAACACGTGGTTGAACAGATTCGACAGAAAAAGAAATTCCTACGACAAATTGTAGAGAATATTCAAGCAACAAATTAACCTGGTTATGCAATTGTTTCCTTTTGTTGTGGCCGAACAAAAAGATGATAATGACTACAAAACTCTCTCCCCAATTAAAGTCTAAGCTTTACACATTTGACAAACTGGCTGGTGGGTGTGAATTTAAGTGATATAGCGAGGTTCTGTATGCTTAATCAAGCTGATTTACGTTATTAATGCTTCACAGGTCGAAGGTAAAAGATCCGGTTCGAAGGACCACTCGTGTGGAGAAATATTCCTCTTTAATTGTTGAGTGGGACCTTGTTGTTCCGGGAAAGTCTCCCTGCAGAAAGCAACAAGGATCAACCAGGGAGGATAGGAGTGCTAACACTAGAAGGCACAACATTATGGCAATAACTTTGGTGCTGCAGTTCACAAACCTTCATTCTGATAACAAAGTCTTCTCCGTCCAGAGACCTAGAAACTCCACACGTGACTAAGTAATTAATTGATGGTCTACGTTAACTTTGTCAATCTAAGGTCATCTATACTCTTAGGCTCATTTTCGACTCCGTCCCAGGGACCCCAGGTAGATGCTGGACAGGCATATATGTTAACATAGACAAAGGCAATGGAGGGAGCAATGATGTATTGTTGTAAAGTAAAAGTTAAAGCTAAGGATCTTTTCCTTCGAAGCATAGGTATTAAATACTAAATCACTCACTAACACACTATTACTCTTAAAATATTTAGACTTACCTCCTTCAATAGATTGGGTATACTGTCCCGAGATTAAATATTCATGTTAGACATAAGCAATAAAAATAGGGAGTAATAATACAAAAGGGTAATTAACCTAATATTGTTACTTTATCACGTAAATTTTACATTGTTAAACGAACATCTTAACATCAAACAAAAGAGGTTAAAACAAATACAAAATAAAATAAAAGCAATGCAATTTAGCAAAATCAAAAGGCAATCAAAATATGCATGACTCAAGGTCTCTTACAATAATAAATAATTGTAATGAGGTCAAACACAGGGCCTGACCCAGAGACTGGACTAGTCTCTAAAGCAAAAGGTTACACACGCAATTTGTACAGATAATCCCACGCATTTTACCCAATATATGTAAAAGCTAGTTACTTAAAAAAAGGTAAAATGAAAATCGAACCTAATCTAAAAATGGGGGAAACCTTAAGTGGCCACTAAGTACCTGCACTCCTTAATTGAAAGGCAGCCCTGGTCCTTAAATGGCTGGCCCAGCTTGTTTGCTTATAAATTACCGTTGAGCAAATAGTTTGAACCCTTGGCTGGCCCATCCCTGGAATCCTCGCTTTTTGTAGATAGGGTCTCGCTGGAATGGTTCCTAGGCTCGTCTTCTTCCCTATCTCCAGCCAACAGGACCCCAGCATGGCAGTACTCCTGTCCTCTTTTTTGATGGGAGTTGAATGGGGCGGGGGGGGGGGGGGGGGGGGGGGTGAACCAGAGATGCACAAATTCACTGACCAGGTCAGTCAGTCGGTCACAAACACGGCTCTTATACGAATGGAGTGACCCTTGGGTCGTGTGGGTTCACCTGGGTTTAGCTTCCAAACAAGTTAGGGTCATGGTGCATAGAATAACCCACAATATCGGGACTTTAGGGTGGGGTAATTTAACGTTGTAAGGAGTGAGTAAAAGGCAGGGTTTTGTGCAAAATACGAAGAGAAATCTTGCAGCTCTAAGGGAATATACATACATAATAATCCTACATATTCTGTCTTGCTAAAAATTAATAACTTAAATGAGTAAGTAGCAAAGGGCTGGTGCGATGGTCATACATCTTAAAATTAATCAGACCTGAATATGTACTGAGAGATAAAATAAGCTGCTTATAAGTCAGCAGTACTAACGTTAGATTCAAAACTAGTGTAATAATTTATCTCAACACATGTAGATTGAGGAAAGAATAATCGTACGCCGGCGTAAGGCTTTTGTTTTGCGTTTATACACAGTGACGTCACGAACATGGCGTACAATATTGTCAACGAGTTTAGTTAACTTAAATCAGCTCTCCTGATGTTTTGGTAAAAAAAAATAGAAAAGTGTGGGAGTGAAAGATTAAGGGGTAACTACAATATTGGCAGCAGACCAAAATACTGAAGGAAAGAAGAAGAGTGAAGAAAAATTCCTCATAGTAATTGCTAATTACTTCGTTGAGGTCAAGAAAGAAACTTTTTCCAAGATAGTAGCAATTGCACCTCATCATCATAGAAAATGTACTTCTTGCCAACCTGGAGGATCCAAACCACAAGTAGAAATTATAATCCATCAAGGCCACATCTTAATTGCTGGGGAATGAAAACGTGCCCACTACACTAAACACCCAACTGTCAGACTATGCATTAGCATTGGACAGCAAACCCCAAAGCCTGTCACAAATCATTGCTGGTAATGGTATTGTGGACTGTGGTGTTCAATCAAATGTTTGGTCACTAGATCAATTCTTAGAAGGTGGATTACCTAACGAAGACCTTTATCCAGTCTCCTCAAATGTATAGGCTGCCAATAAGTCGAGAATTAGCATCGAGGGTACCTGCTTCGCCATCATCGAAGGACATGATCCTAAAAGTGATGTTATCTCATGTTTTGCCATGATTTATTTTACCAATGATGTGTCACAGTCTCTTCCTGTCCTATGAACTGCTTCTTACCGTTGGAATACTGTCATTGGAGTTTCCAACTATTAGTGGCACGATCAGGAAGTGTGTCCAGAACTAAGACATCTCAAATACTCTCACCAGCTCATAAAATACCGAATCTAGACAGACAACAACAGTGAAGACTGCAGCTGCACAATACTGTAAACCGGGAGATTTTCGCAGCAGTTTTATTTTCGTAATTTTAGCGGTAAGAGTTTTAACAGAAAATAAAACTACCACAAATATTTTAGGGATTTTGACCATCTTGCCCACAAAAATAATAGACAGCGAATGACCCATAACCAACACACACAACAACCTTGCCAAAATAATCTGATCATGATGAAGATGCATATTTACTTGCTTTATTTTGCACACCGTTTTCAATAGCATATTTTGCCATCTTAGCACAAACCTCTTTTGGACAATTGTTGTAATGACCCTTTTTATGGTTTACTCCACATTTGCCAACTGGTGAAGTCTCCATAACTATATTTCGATTTCCCTTTTTTTGCACTTTGAAATGCAGAATCGTCCATTTTTAGTAGCAATGGAGATTTTGGCGGGGAAGATTTAAGAAAAAAATTGTGCATGTTTTGGCTCCAAAATTTTAGCCATAACTAATTTAGAACTTAAAGTATTCACACAAAGAGAGGGGTTTTGAGTACTGTATACATTATTTAAAGTAATTTACACTCATTTCACAGTTAGTGTGACAAGTCTTACTAGCAGTATTATAAAATGCTGTTTGATTTTTTACAAATTTTTTAAAATAACAATTCAATTACCCTTAAACCACCTTGTATGGTTTTGTAACCCAATCACCACCTGCTTGATTTATGGAAATTTATATTTCAATA
This sequence comes from Palaemon carinicauda, assembly GCF_036898095.1. Taxonomy (NCBI): domain Eukaryota; kingdom Metazoa; phylum Arthropoda; class Malacostraca; order Decapoda; family Palaemonidae; genus Palaemon; species Palaemon carinicauda. The sequence continues at coordinate 68,160,930 of NC_090734.1, forward strand.
ATGTACAGCAAGTTTGAGAAGACAGGGGTCTTGGGGGCCTCCGCAGATTATTTTTTATTACCAGTAAACACCCTTATATGCGATTTCCTGGCATCTGACAGCTGATTGTAGCAAAAACTCATGTTTTTGGACGATTCTTATGTGATCAATTACAATTTGTACACATGCTAATGATATTGATTCTTTGCTAGAAACTCATTTCCAATATCAATCAAGTTAGGGCTATCAGCTTTCTAAGCCTACTATGTTTTTACTTAAGATTTATTATATATGTCATTTGTTTTTCGGTTTCAATTTTATCTTTAAATCTTTAATGGCTTTTATATTTTTAATTTCATCTAATTTCTAGTTTACAGAAGACAATTATCTAATATTCTTTATTGACAATTATGTTATTTGTCTTTGGTTTTGAACAATGGGGATAAAGTATGAAGATGAGAACCTCACAAACAAAGGATTACTTCATAGAGTTGATAATACTGCAATGATCATAAACAATGTTTTTTAAAATGCCCTTCCATATGCAAAACTATATATATATATATATATATATATATATATATATATATATATATATATATATATATATATATATATATATATATATATATATGTATATATTGTATATATATATATATATATATATATATATATATATATATATATATATATATATATATATATATATATATATACGTATATATATATATATATATATATATATATATATATATATATATATATATATATATATATATATATATACATATAGTGTATGTTCAAATAAGCCATATATTTTTGATACATTATTGTCTGGATTCTCTTAATGATCTCGGGATCAGAGCTCCAGGCGAAATCACACAAAGACAAGAGCTTCTGACCGGCCGGGAGTCGAACCCTGGTCCGTGAAACTTATATAAACAGTGACTTACCACTTGGCCACGGAGAAAGATAAAAGCCAATGACAATTCTTCTGTACTTATACCTGTCGAATTCAGTTTTTTTTTTTTTTTTGTACTTAGAATTGAAATCAACTCATCTTCACCATCGTAGCTAATTGGTATGTTTGTGACTTGACATTCGATTAATGATAAATTTTGCACATTGAGATGTGTTTTTCATACTGAAATAAGCCATATATTTTTGATGCATTGATGTCTGGATTCTCTTAACGACTTTGAGATCAGTGCCCCAGGCAAAATCACACAAAGATAAGAGCTTTTGACCGGCCGGGAGTCAAACCCTGGTCCGGGAAACTAGTATAAACAGTGACTTACCACTTGGCTACGGAGAAAGATGAAAGTCAATGACAATTCTTCTGAACTTGTACCTGTCGAATTCAGGCTTTTTGTACTTAGAATTGAATTTAACCCATCTTCACCATCTTAGCTAATTGGTATGTTTGTGACTTGACATTCAATTGATGATAAATTTTGCATATTTAGACATGTTTTTCATATTCAAATAAGCCATATTTTTTTGATACATAAATGTCTGGATTCTCTTAACGACCTCGGAATCAGAGCTCCAGGCAAAATCACACAAAGGCAAGAGCTTCTAACCGTCCAGGAGTCGAACCCTGGTCCAGGAAACTAGTATAAACAGTGACTTACCACTTGGCCATAGAGAAATATAAAAGTCAATGATAATTCTTCTGTACTTGTACCTGTCAAATTCAGGTTTTTTTTTTTTTACTTAGAATTGAAATCAACCCATCTTCTCCATCGTAGCTAATTGGTATGTTTGTGACTTGGCATTTGATTAATGATAAATTTTGCACATTTAGACGTGTTTTCATATTTAGATAAGCCAAATATTTTTGATACATTAATGTATAAGTATTAAGTCAATATATATGCCCCTAGGAAATTGTAAGCAGCAGAAG